>NC_092858.1:18313885-18415249 GCF_032062135.1 Pyxicephalus adspersus
GGGGGGGGGGGGGGGTACTGAGATAGTCACATAACAACAAGAAATTCCAACAGTTAAAATTAATATAAATCTACGCATCTTAATAAATCAATGGGAAAATCCAGATTATTGCTTAGAAATCTAAATTAGCAATATTCCTGAAGTACAATTTATTTCTGAAACCAGGGTTCACCAGTGCTCGCTGAGGTTTTGTAGCACAGTAGGTGATTCCCTGAAGCCTTTAAATTCTGATCTCAGAAGGTTTTGAGCATGGTATAGCTGATTGTGTTTTGTGTCTGTTCTATTGGCTAAATGAGTTTGTGTGAAAGAGACATGATGAACTTAGTTTTTTTCTGGAATTTGGTTTTCATCTTGTCCATAATGTAGACAAGCCCTTCTTCTTGGTAAGTGCAAGCATAAGGCTAGGTACACACATGCAAAGGTTCTCGTCTGTTAATCGTCTCGGAGAATCTTGTTTGTGCACAGTGCTTGTGGTGTACGATGGAAGACGAACAATCATAATGGAAGTGAACGAGGAGAGAGTGCAACAGGGTGCCGCTCCGTTGTTCCCCCCTTCCCTTACCGGTGCTTTCCGGTGCTGTATGTACAGCATTTGTTCCTGCATCATGCAGTCGTTTGTTGTGGTAAGGATCATGAAAGATCCTTTCCAACGACAAATATTGGACGTGTGTACATAGCCTAAAAGGTGTGGCTCGATTTGGGGATTCTTTGGCTTTCCACGGTATGAGAATAGTGCAAATGTTGTGACTGAGGTTTGAAAGGCATCTAATAAATACTAAAAGAGAGACATGATCTTCGATTCTGGAATTCTTCATGGCTAAAGATGGTGGCAAACAAGGGAAATGCATAGTAGCTGCTTAGAAAAGTTTCTTCTATGCTTTTTTTCACATAGTCACTTTCACACAGTCATTTGATATGTTTCTTTGCCCTGCAGGGGAAGCTAATAGATTTGTATAGGTATTGAGTAAAATCCCCAAAATATTAATGTTCCACCTAACTCTTGGCAAACTAAAAAAAAACATGTGTCGTACATCTCAGCAATGAATTCACATTTACCCATGTTTTCTGGGCAAGTACAGAAGAATACCTGGTAATTTTCTTGAAATCCAGTTCCTGACATCCTGATATAGATGACCTCTGCACCACAGACATCCCAAGCAGTGTTGTCTGAGTTCTCCACTCCTGAACCCTGCCAATCCCGTGTCTCTGGGTCTGCCTCCACAAACATTTATTGACTAATTTTCCAACAAATCAATGCTGCTGCCTTGACTTCCAAGAACCTGTTTATGCGCTTTGTACAAAAAGAGGTTCCTGGAAGAGTTAATGCTGGTTTTAGGGGGGAAATGTAGGTCCACAAAAATGTTTTATTTTACCTCTATAAACATTTTCATACTACACTACACTCATTATATACCTTACTGATAGTTATCATTTTACAAATAAAGCTTATGCCTATAAAAAAAACAAACATATAAATAAAATGAGCACACTTTCCTCTTAATAGCCGAAACAAATTGCTTACATGATATAAAGTGGTCACTCACAGCAGGAATGAGGACTGTTCACCACTTCTGTGTCCTCGGTTCACCTGCTAGCCAGCATCTCCAGCCGTTTCATCTGTTCATCTTGGCATCAGAGAAATAGTATAGGGGATTTAGGGACCACACGCGTTTTACCACATTGACATTTTAATGACCCATGTAAATAGCAGCGTAATTCTCCTTGCCATATAAGGTTAGTAGTGATGCCTTTTAGTAACTGGTGCCAAAAAAATGCCCCAGGAGCTTCCTTCTCTACAATGCTTTCCATAGAGTTCATTTTGTTATAGAGAACTAAATGAAATAAAATGATTGTTGAAAATCCAAGATCAGGGTTACGGATTGTGTTTAATGAACTTGTCATCAGAAACGAATGCTTTTTCGGAATATTAGTTAAACAAAGCAAAAGATGTGGACAGAAGATGTAAATAGTTTACTGTTCCTCAGGACACATAACCAAATTATAGAGAGAAAAATCTTTCCACTGGTGATAAGTGACATACTATGTGTTTGTATTTAAAATACACGTCAGCCTTGTAGCTGCAGATCTAATCTTTTTAAGCAGAACTGTTTTTAGTTTTAGTTGAATTTAGTTGAGAAGGAATAAATCTTTGTTTAATAAGTCTTTATTGCTATTGGGTGTCTCCCCCATCTACACTTTTTACCTAATGTGGTTACCTAGATCATATTAATAAAGCAGACCAAAACTAAAAAAAATCACCAGGAAGTACAGCTAAAAGACAAAAGAGACTAAAAAAAAGACTTGTCTACCCTGCATGGTGTATGTGCCGTGTAATGTAGAGCTTGGCTCAAACTGAACCAGCCAGTCCATAGTTATGTCAATATTAGAGGAGGTCACAATGTAATGGGCCTGATTTATTGAAGCTCCCCAATTCTGGACACGATAGACTATCATGGAAAAAGCTGGGTTATCCGGCAAACCCAAATTGGATTTATTAAAAATCATTGCTATTAGCTGGCAAACATTTTAAATCCTGGACTAGATCCATTCCAGGTTTGCTGGATCACCCCAGTTTTTCCATGATAGTCTATCTTCTCCTGTTTTGGAGAGTTTGATATATCAGGCCCAACATAACATATTCAGTGGTCATCCAATGGTTGAAGAGAATTCACCATGGATATAGAAGGTTACTGGTGTAGGTGGTAAAGATGGTGGCTCCCTGGGACCCAGCAGTGACAGGTTCCAGTACCTTTATTTGCTGCAAGGTAAGTCTGTGCCACAATGGCAGAAGCTCACCACCTACCAACGTTCAGTTCTGCTTTAAGTAAACCAGAGGTCGGCAGCTGAAAAGGGCTGGAGGTGTTTAAGGCAGTTCAGCCTTGTGCCAATAAACATTAAAAATGATTAAAATAAAATGACTGCTTTTAGAAAAGAAAATAATTGGGTTGATTGTGCTTAAAATGTATAAAATTGTTTTATTTAATTACATATTTTATTATTTTTTAAACACTATAAATCTTATACTGTCGATAGTGTTCAAATAAATAGTATATAGAACCAAGAACATACACATTTTAAATATATTTCTTTTTTTTCTTGTTACCAAAAAACTCAATGCCTAACTCCAGCCAATGATGAGTCAACAAAACTTGGAAAGTGTGGAGTAGTTACCAAAACAAGAGCTTCTCCTCTGATCTATGTAATTATGAGCAGTCTGCTGAGGCAATGTAATTGAAGATGCAGCACAGTTCTATATTTTAGCTGCATAGTCAAAGTAATAGGACATTGTCTGAGCCAACAAACAGTTGCTGTGTATTGATTTTTTTGAATGTCCATTTATTTAAGCTCTGTCCATTCCTCTCTCAAAGGATTCTGTTTAATTTTCTGGTAACTATACCGCATAGAGGCTTGTCAGGCGTTCTGCGGATAATGGAAAAAGAGCCAATTTTTTCAATCAACCCAGCGCTGGAAAAATTGCAAGGCGTGCCAGTGGATATTATAACGTCAGGCTCACACTTTACTTTGCTAGTAGTATGTATAATTATAAATAGTTATTTCGAAGAATGACGATAATTATATCCTGTCCAAAGACATGCCATTATTTAAAGTAACAGCCCAATCCTTCACTACCAAGAACAATGTCATAGATACTTTACTGCACTTATTCATGTTATTTAGCTAAATACTCTTTAAAGTAACTAAATGCTTTAAAGTAACTCTTTTTGCATCTTTATATAATATGGTTAATCAATATTTTGTTCTGATCCTGGATTTATGTGGGTAAGCTTCATATCAGCAAAGCTCAGTTATTGATTGCTCAATCTTTGTATGTTTTGCTTCTCTATACAGACTTATTTACTTATTTACTGCAAAGTAAAGTGTGAGCCTGAAATATAAGGTTGGCCATATACTTAGGATTTGACCTCAGAATCAAATTCAGGCTACTGTGCTTTGCTTTAAAATCTCTTTATAGTTCTTAGTACCACCTACATTTCTTACCCTATACACAAATACATTCCTAGCTTTCCTCTCCACTCCTCCAATGGCCTAATGATTTCCTCACTCATAACCTCTTCCCATGCATAGCCCCAAGACTTTTCTAGAGCTGCCCTTGCCTTCTTGAACCCCTTTCCTCATTCTATTCCACATCTGTTCCACATATTTAAAAAAAAAGAGTATCAAACTCATCTTTTCAAACTTGCCTGTTTCTATCAGTCTAATAACCCAACACTTATTTGCCACCTTTCCATTCCCCCTCTTATTGTGTACTACCCTCCCTCCAACTCTTGGAAAGTAAATTCTGATGGGCAGGGTCTATCTTCCCCTCCTGTGTCATTGCTTGTACTTGATTGTCATTTGCAACTCCTTTGTATTGTATTTAATTTGAGCAAACTAATCACTTTTTTGCTTTTGCAGTTGATTGTTTGCTGATGATAAAATATACTTATATATGCCACTGTATATTGGTAACACAACTCTGCCATTTTAAAGTTGACTCCTGGAAGTGGCAGCACTGCAACTTTCACCTGTCAGAGATAGCTGGGGTCTAACACTAAGATGTATGGCCCTGATTTATTCAAGCTTTCCAAGGCTGGAGAGGATACACTTTCATCAGTGAAGCTGAGTGATCCAGCAAACCTGGTCAGCTTGTTCTTTCTGAACTGAAATTCTGTCTCGGAGATGACACAATCATGTAAATTCTGGAACCTCTTTATACTTGGCTGTGTTCATAAAAGCCCCACAGCCACTGCCACATCCAGTCTTCTTTTTACAGAGTGCTAAGTCCACAGTGATATCAATATCAGAAGAGGTCACAATGTAATGGGCCTTAATTATTAAAGCCCTTGGAGAAGACAGACTATTATAGGAGAACCTGGGTGATGCAATTAACCTGAAAGGTGGTCTACTAAAATTAATTTGCTTTTAGTTGGCAATTTTTTCAGTTTCAGGTTTGCTGGATGCCTCAGTTTCCATGGAAGTCTATCTTGCCCAGTCTTGGAGAGTTTTATTATATCAAGCCCAATGTTCCAATCATATCTATATGTCATTCACATCAGATTTTTTGGGGGAATCCAATTAACTGCTCGTTTTTGTTTTCTTCTGGGTGTGTGGAATTCAAGAACTGCTGTTATAAAAGCTAGAGCTTAAGAAAAATTAAACTCTTACTGTTTATTTTAAAATACATATATATATATATATATATATATATATAGTGTTGGTTTATGCAGTTTAGTCTGTACTATACCTGCTGGTGGTTTGCACTATTTGTGCCTGAGGGCAGCAGAGTGGTTGCAGTGGCAGCTTCCTACCTATAAGAAACCTATATACCCCATTTTTTATATTATGTATGATGAATGTGGGCATGTGTCAGCTTTATACAAAACAATGGGGTAGCTACAAAAGAAGACTTTGGATTATAGCCTAAGGAATTATGGTTTTGCAGTTCTCTGGTAAGGATAGAGGGATTTATGGGGAATAGTTGAACACAAAGTTTTAAAACAACAGGAGGAAATAATATTTTATTAATAATTTGCTGTACAACATGCAATGTATTTATACACACAAGTCCCCCTTAACTGTTAAATGCTGAATTTTGCATTATTTAAATAAATGTTTCATGCTTGCGCATGTGCTGTTTGGTACACTTACTACACGCTCTAGCAATCCCAGTCAAGATGTTTACTTCCTCTAGAATGAAGGGTAAGATGTTTGGCATTAATTCCAATCTGGTATCAGCACAAAGCGTATTCCAGGGGGACAGCATCTGTTCTAATTATAACTCTCCAGAGTAGAGAAAAATATGTTGCTGCTCTGGATTTTATTCTTGGCAAAGAAATGAGGCTGAGTGTATCGCCTTGTTGTGGTGGAGGATCATACGTTGTTTGCATCTGTAGTTTGAAAGCACATACATAAATATATTTTTGTGCATCGGGCAGAATTGTTTGTAACAATAGCAAAGAATTCTAGTTACACAAAAAACTTTTTTAAGACTATATAATTTAATTTACTATGTGCTCCCGGCTTCACCTTCAGGCACAGTCTAAAATTAGGGAACTATAATAAAATTCATTTACTAAAGAACCTCCACACACACCAAGAAACTCAAATTGTCAATGCGTCAACTCTTAAAGAAGTCAGCGAGATCAAAAGCCCAGTAGGTGATGGTTCTAACGCCGTAATTTTGTGCTGGACCTCGGCTATCTCTGGCAGGTGGAAGTTCCACTGTTGCAATACACAGTACACAATAATTTAATTCAAAATAAATTAATAGAAAAATTTTACAATAAACTTTAAGCTAGATCTGTTTTTTTTTTTCAAACTAAATTCTTTGTTGCAGCAGAGAACATTGGGGCATTTTTTTTTTATTAGCTGCAATTAATAATGGACTTCTCCCTTTATACATATCTTTGCTTGAGAATCCTCTGGACTTCAGTGCAGATGAAGCCAGACAATACAATGTTATAAAGTCTCTGGTATAAATCTGGAGTCTGTGTATCTCCCCTTCATGTCATTGTTGTGCCTGGTGAGTCATGCACTAAGCACTCAGTAACTGCATCAGCAAAATGAAGTTTAGAAGAGAACATCTGAAAAGCGGAGAAATGTATTTTTAGGTTATGACATAAATTTGCTGGTGCGCTGCCTTGTTCATTCAAGAATGAGCAGCAAATATTATAAACAACAACTAGAAGTTTTGATTTAATAGAAGCTATAGGGTCATTCTGTATAGGGTGCTTGGTAAACAATAGAAATTGTGCGGTTATGGGCAGGTAAAACATAACTTTATGTTATTCATTTCAAACTCAGCTAAGATGTAGCTCTTGCTTTAACACTTACCTTCTCTGTGCCAGCAGACTCACTGCTCTGTGATCTGGCATTGATCCTCCAATACCCACCATCGTCCCATCTATTTATTATAAGCCCAGGTCATTATGGATGATCTTCTTGGGGGAAAATCATCATGTCAGCTGGGGCTATTCCGCTACCAAAAAAGAAGGGCTCCTGATGCTACTGGACCACAAAATAGGCTACCATATATCTGGGGTGGAGGGACTTTAGGAAGGTGGGGTAGGGACTGGGGTTGTTTGCATAATAATAATAAAACAGCTTCCAATGATTTATAGAGAATAATTAAAACCATTGAAATACTTTTTTTTCCCATCTGTGTCCCATTACAGAATGTTCTCTCCTTTGCGTTACACAGGAATGAAAAGAAATCTCCCAAAAGTAAGCTTTGT
This sequence comes from Pyxicephalus adspersus, assembly GCF_032062135.1. Lineage (NCBI taxonomy): Eukaryota > Metazoa > Chordata > Amphibia > Anura > Pyxicephalidae > Pyxicephalus > Pyxicephalus adspersus. Next base: position 18,321,121 of record NC_092858.1, read on the forward strand.
TTCCCTTTTAGACATGAGCCTAGCCTAATGGGAGTAAGATCAGAAAGTAGCTTAGCACACCAAAGGTAGCACTAGCAAAGCAAGACATTAAGCAAAATAAAAAGGAATGAGGTGGATGGGAGTCAACTGCTTGGAGGGCAGCTTTGCCCACCACAGTATGGCCAATACAAGCCAACAAAAGCAGATATGGTAATGGTAATGGCATACAGCTCAGATGAATGAGCCATAGCAGACTTGTATTCAACAAAACTTCACACGTTTAGATGCCCAATGTGGGGCTGTTTCAGGAACAATGGCCACAGAAAACCCAAAAGGAGTTCTAACCCTTTGTTGTCAGTACCTCTGAAATGTTTACTGACAATTAAAAAATACAATAGTAGTGGCCAATTTTTGTAACCAATATACATATGACATAAGTAACAATTCTCTAACACAATTTTTGTGTCAACGTGGTTGTTGGGGGCTTTCTAGCTGACTGGTAGGGGGTACAGTGTGAAAAATGTAATGTACAGCACTGCATAATATGTTGGCGCTATATAAATCCTCTTTATTATTAATAATAATAACAATAATAATAATTATTATTATAATAAAAACACTGGCCTTTAATGTGCTTTACATTATCAACCTGTCACCTTTTCCGGGGGCCAGGTGGCATTGTCTCCATGCCAATGCTGCTGTGCCTAATATTTAGCCCACAGGCCATAGTTTAGGGGCCCATGACTTATTTGGTCAAAAGGTTAATAAATGCATTTAATTTATGTACACCTTTTTAATATCTGCCTTGAGTTAAGCTTTTAATTGAAACTCTTAGTTTTCAGGGCCCTCTATTTTTTGACTGCTACATAGGAAGGTGATGATTGACAGGGGTCAGATGAAGCCATTATTTAACAAGACTAGAAGAGAATACAAGTCTGCTACCTTTTCATTCATGGCAGTAGTCAATAATGACTCAACAAATACTCTAATGCTTTGTATAAAAATTTTCTAAAACCATGAATCTAAGTGACAACAACAGCATAACATTCACATGGTACAGTTTTTTTTCCCTGACCTCTCTGATGTGTCTGTTTCCTTCACATACAATGGTTTGCTGTTCATTTTGAAGGCTGATCATCCAATTGAAATGTTGCTGAAAGTGTATGCAAATCCAATCTTTAAAATCTCATATAAAAATGTAATTTCAAAACTTGTTTTTACTAATGGTCATGCCATTATGGTCCTTTTCTTAAGCTGCGTACACACTTGCAATAATTATCGTTGGAAATGAACGACTAACGACCGATTTTTTTATAATCATTAACAAAAAAGTGCACAACGACGCAGACAAACTAGGATTGACCGTCCCAGCGGATCTAATTGAGCGATGATCGTTCGATATCTATTGTGTGTACGGTCGTTCAGTGATCGTGGATGGTTCTGCAGTACACCTTCTCCTTTACATGTCACTTCCTGCATCGTTCAAACAATCGTATCTAGCCTGTGTACATTATTGGTGGGTTATATTTGAACGATCGTATTGTTACAACATGTACAGAATTGTGCACAATATGATCATTCAAAATAATAATGCATAATCATTAGTCGTTTTTTTTTTCTAACGATAATTATTGCAAGTGTGTTCCTAGCTTAATGCAATGATAACTGTCTTCCAGTTCCTGTGGTGTCACCCTATCACGTGCACCCCTGGTAGAAATTACAAGAAACTGTACAGACGGACATTGTGCAATGATAGGGGTAGGAGGATGGAACTGAACAAGGGGTTGGAACAGACTCACTGCTGACTCAGTTCCCATCAAGGAGATTCACTCTATTTTTGTCCTAGCAACTGTTCACATTTTTGAGTTACTACCAGAACATGAGTAATCTTCCAAAGAGTGGAGGATACTATTTAGGAGGGAAATTCCTTTACTTTGGAGAGATTTCCTTTAACTTTCTTGTTATTTGTTACCTGTAAAGGACATAATGTTAAGGCAAATCCATCCAATAAAAAGAGATAACATGAAAATAATTCCCCAGTCCATCCAAAATAAAAATATATTTAGAAATTACCTATATATACTTATATAAGTTACTTTAACAGTGTTCTCCCCAGCCCCTTTTAGATGGGTGAACAACCCAACACTTTTCAGTAACGACCCGGTTGTTTTCAGGTGGTTACTGAAAAGTTGGGTCACAATGCAGGGGCCACGATGTCCCTACAGCCTAATCACAACTAACTTCTAGGAAAAATACTGCTTTAACTACATATTTATTTTATATAATACTACAGAAAAAGATTCACAGGAGAAAAAAACTAATTTTGAACCTCCCTGCTGTCACTATTTTGTCTTACCACCAAACCATGCTGCATTTTTGTGAGTTTCAGTATTACAGCTTTAGCACTGAGCTGTATCGGCGAGGTTCTACATAAAAAGGATTGAAAAGAACTTGGCCACATACTGGTCCCTGTGGTATACCACTGCTAACTTTAGCTCAATTCCAACTTGCTCCTTTTTCAGTCTTGTCTTCTGTCTTTTAACCAGTTCCTTACTTATGTACAAACATTCATCCCTAACTCATCCTAAACTTTAAAAGCTTGTTTTTTTAAGGAGCAGTAGTAAATGTTTTAGCAAAATCCACATGCATGACAACCACACTCAAAATGATCATGAAAGCAGAATATGTGAGGTGACACAAACTATCTTTCAAAAGCCATTGCTGATTTATCTTACTGGTGCACTTTTTACAATATGCAGTATTTTTGTATATTGTTATCTAATATTTATATACCACATATATTGCACTTATATTACCCACGCTTTACAAAGGCCATAGTCATGTCACTAACTGTTCTTTAGAGCAGTGGTTCCTAAACTTTTTGACGTCGCAGGCCACTAAATGCATGGACTCTGGACCGTGCATGCGCGGGGTGCCATGTGTCACTCAAAGGGGAAGAAACTTCCCCCCATAGTGACGTCATGATTCCAGAACCCGCCCACTCTCTCATCGCAGGTCTGAGCCTACGATGGGAGAGTGGGCAGGTTGTGTCCAGAGACACAACCCGCCCACCGCCCTGAGCCTGCCATGTCCCTGGGAGACATGGTCCGGAGCTATGGCCGTCTTGCCCCCCCAAGCAGAGTCCTTCTCCTGACCCCGCTGATGGGTGCACCGGCCAGAGTCGCAGCTCACTTGTCGGATGCCCCCTCTAAAGCAGGGGTCTCCAATGGACCGGAGGTTGGGGACCCCTGCTTTAGATGGGCTCACAATTCAATGTCCCTACCAAAGTTGAGTGTCTACCAAGCCCGGCTTTGCAAAATGTAGGGAAACAAATCCCAACAGTGAACAGTGAAGTAATAAACTTACAATCCACCTATTAATCCATTTAGTAAACTTGAACAATACAAATGAAAGACACAAATAACGTATGCATGACCAAGAATTACTTTCTGTGAAATTTAAAGGTCAAAATGTTTAGATGATTCAAAAAAATGGGTAGCTCAGGTTACATGCACATTTTTCAGAATAATTTTGGTTTATTTAATGTAACATGGAGACATTGACCAACATAGAGGTTTTCTGAATCGCCCAGGTGCTTTCATGATAGTCTATTTTTGTAAAACTTTAATTGTAATTTGTAAACTTTTACTAAAGTCAGGCCCAGAGGTTTGGAGAAGAGAGGTGTAACCAAGCTTGACTTTGTCAGGAAAAAAAATTTCAGTGACGTTATTCTGTAAAAATTGACTTTTCCTGTTGGAGTCAAGTTTGGCCTTGTCCTATTACACTTTTCAGTCTCTCTTCTGGGAGCCCACAGATTCACATGAAAATCCCCCATGTAGAGGCATTGCCAATCCAAAAAAACTGTATTAATTTTCTGTAATCCCATTTGTGCTAGACCCCACTATCTGGCATTATTGAGCTAAAAGTCATTGGAAAAAAATCTGCCTTAATAATTGCAACAATCAGGGAGTTTGTTATCAAGTGTTTAATAGGTATTGTACTTAATGGGGAGGGGGGGGGGTATAATTAGCTAAACATAGAAGATGATTTATAAATATTTAGGGTGATGGGTAGTAAAGCCAAACTGGAATGGAAGCAGGTACCAAAGTTAGATTACAGATCTTTATTGGAGATCTATTGGAGACATTGGGATGGCTGAAAAGGTCAATTATGAATTATGAAGATGGTAAGGAAGTTGGGTTAGGAAAATTTATGGGGTAAGTAAGGTAAGCTAAGTAAGGTTGATTATGAATAATTATGGGGGGGGGGACAGAAAGTAAGGTAGTTTATGAATATTTCATTGGGATTGGGTACATTAGGTGGATTGTGAATATTAATGTTGGTGTTTAGGAGAGGTGGATTATGAATATTTATGGAGCTCGGCAAGAAAGGCTGAAAGTGAATATTTATTTGGTGGGTATGAAAGAAGAATTGTTAATATTTGTAAAACTGTGTGAAGGGTTGGGGAAACAGGAATCTGTTCATGACAAAACTTCTTTACTTCATGAATACATGAATGGGAATGCAGAAGTAGTTTTTGATGCATTTAGATGCATGTTAGCAGACATTTAAAGGCAGCTTAGAAGCACCTGCAATAGGGAATTCAGGAGGATCTCAAAGGTATCTCCAATGCAAGGTAAATGAACCTGAAAGAAGACAGATCATGTCTATACAAGTTCCAAGGAAGGTGGAAATTTATTATTTATGAGGATAGAGTGAGGTGCATAATGTATATTTCAAGAGGTGGTCAGTATTTATAAGTCTTGAAAAGGAAAGGAAAGTTAAATTGTGAATACTCATAGTATTGGGGTAAGATAAAAAAAAATATATTTGAAGGCTGGTATATTAAGTTTAACATATTGCTTCCTCTACATCCAAACCAATCACAAACAAGAAATTCCAAATATAAATAGCAAGGTAGCTCATGTTTTAGTGCAGAATGTGTAACCTATTGATTTTCAAACCTCCCCCCAGACATTTTACTGTTCTTTCATTTTTTATCCTTGTATGTTTTTTCCACTTTCCTTGGGGCACACAAATGTCCACAGATTTCAATTATAGTCACATACACAAAAAGAGGGGAATCATGCGCGCTGGGATATATATAAATAAATATATATATATATATATATATATATATATATATATATATATATAAAACGGCAACTGATATTTTGCATAGGGTAGATAGATGGTTTCAAACAAACATTAGTTAAACTCATTGACAAGACAAAACTTAATAAGTCATATTTATATTGTTTGTAGAATTAAATGTGCAATCATGTCTTCCATGTTTACAAAATTCCAATGGAATCTTTATTTTCTGCAAAACAAAATGTGTTTTATACACCTGGCCATGTGCCCACTGTAGGCACATTCTCCAGTGGACAGGGGTGAGCATCTCTTGACCGGTCTGTGGGTATGCAGCTCCATACACAAATTGTGATGCATTGTATATTTTTGGTACTTTTCTGGCATGGCCAACATTTGTTTTTTCTACTGTAGCAGTTTCTGTGGGATCAGACCAAATGGCTAAACTTCTCTCCAGCATGTGCATCAATGATCCTTGGGCACCCATGACCCTGTTGCTGGTTTAGCAGTTGTTTTTTCTTGGACCAGTTTTGGTAACTACAAAGACCTTGCCTTGGCCGTTGTCTGTATATTTTGTAGGATAGTGGACCAAGGTGAGTATAAAAATTATAGGGGTGAGCTAAAGGGTAGAAACTTTATGCATAACTTTACAAATGTATAGCTAATCTTTAATTAGCCAATATATGCCAATAAATACATACTTATTGGTAATAGTGATGATTCTGCTGTTTCTTTAAAGATATCCCAGCTTGCACACCTGGGAGCCTGGAAGTCATTTTTTTCAATTACTGGATTGATCTATTAGTGTATGTGGAATAAGTATAGTCCCTTACCAGCACTACAGATTATAAATGATTCCTCTGCAAGGCAATGGGACCCTGGGGAAACGACTTATCAGTCACTGTTATGTTTCTCGAAATTGACTTCAGTTACATGACTGACAACTTATTCCCCAAGTAGTTTGTTCAGCCATTTTCCATGGTAGATTTCATAATTCACACCATGTTTTTTATACAGCACATATCAATTCTTCTGCACAAGAGGAATGATGACCATGTGTTCTATTCATAAGAAAATATTTTGACTTTAACTATTGTGGATCAGTGAGTTAATGTTTACTAAATTCAATCAATCCCAATCAATGTTTGATAACGGATTGATTTTCACTGTGTGTACTGTGGTACACTAAAAACTGTCAGAGACTTTATGAATACTACAGGTCATGGACAAAGACTGTGGACATGCAATAAGAGATGGTCAGAGACTATGAGCATGCTACAGTAGATGGCCAGAAGCATGATACAGGAGATGATGACGAAGACTATAAATATGATACAGCAGGAGATCGGAGGCTACAAGCCTGCCAATTTGCAACACAAGGTGACCAGAGTTTGCCTGCATGCTAAAAATTTAGTAATAATTTGGAAAAGTAATACTGAGAGAGTAATACTGCCCTTGTAATACTGTAACCACAATGGATGCCTAGATCTCCAAAAACAAGCAGAAATAGATACAAGAAACAATCATTTACCACTGTATACACATCTTTTTTTTCTTATTTGAAACTCTTTCAACATATGGGTTTATTTTACTCCATTTCTACAATGCACCTGGTCTCAATATAACTGTAGGTTTGAGCTACTACTAGGAGAGCATTTGGAAATCTAGAAGAAGTAAATAAAATTAAATCAATAAAAATAAAAACAGTATGATGGACCGTTAGATCATTCAAAAAAACAAAAAATTTCAAAAAAAACAAAAAAAGATTTTAGACATCTGTTTATCTCTTGGATACCTGACATACAGGCAATCTATAGGCCTGTTCCCACTGATCTGTAACTGCTTAAACACAATCTATAAAATTAGTAGGAAAACCAAGATTTAGGGCCGAATCTTTAGGCAAGTAACTAACTTTGATAATTAGCCTATAGGGTAAACGCAACCTTCCTGTGTCAACTTATTTTGCATTTCTAAAGATTGTAGACTGGTCCAATTGCCACATCTGATGAAGATTGCTCTTATTCTAAAGGGATTTCTAACATTATAAACTCTTGCAAATCACAACCAAAGCTAAAAGTAGCAAGTTTACACAACCTGATATTATGTAAGTTTGCTGTGGTTTTTATGCTGACTAAAGAACCTTTCCCAGCAAGGAGTAACTATTACACATCTGGTCATTTGATACAGATTGCATTACATCTAAAGCCATTGTGGTTGCAGACTTTTGGATGACCTTCAAGTTGAGTAAGTGGAACTGGACTTTTGGCTTGGTTGACTTTTCCATCCTATGGAAAGCACATATATTTTATTTTTATCTTTATGACCTAAATCTGCATTGGAGTTAAATAAACCAGAGTTTCAATTCTAGACCCCAGTCCTATATCCTAGTAGCCAGTATGTAATGAATACATAATGAAAGCATGCACTGCTCAGTGTACAAACAAATAGCTGGATTGCAGGAATGATTGAATTTGTAACTGGTAAGTTTTTTGGCCTGGTCAATCAAGATGACTGAGGATCCTGAACCCTGAAGAGGACTGGCAATGGAAACGGAGCGAGGAGAGGATAGTTTAGTACAAAAATTCTAAATCGTCAGGAAAATGTATTTTAATACAAAAGGCACATTGCTTTTCCTTTCTACAAAAAAAAAAACTTGTCTGCTTGCAAATTTTCAAAATGCATTCAAAAAAGTAATACAAATTTATATTATTACTAATTTTGTATCAACATTAAAGGTGTCTTTCCACTAAAACAGATGATCCAGTTACAATTTTTAAGCCCCCATGCCTTTCCCAAACACATACTGCAGCAAATAAATTACAAAAAAAACAAAAAATTAACAATCAAACTTAACCTCATCGTCCACCTGCAATACCTAGGTGAAGATGATGTCACTGACACTTTTGTCTTCATGTTGGTCACATGACTGGTACAGTGTATAAGCGAGGAGAAATCTACAAAAGAGGACCAATATTTTGTTTATCTGTCTAGGGTGGAAAAAACCCTCAGTATATATATATATATTTATAGATATATATATATATATATATATATATATATATATATATATAATATTAGTATTATAAACTTTTTCCAAGCCAGCAAGAAGATTTACACGTACCTGGAAAGTCTAATTTGTGATTCAGAAAGCAGAAACACACTCAACAGATTCTGCAGCCAAAGCTTCTCATTTCACATATGAAAATCTCAGCAGAATCTTTTTTTTTGTTGATTACATAAAACTCAGTGTATGCGAAAGTTTAACCCAAACTTTTTTTTTTTTTTAAACTAGGTGAATGAATGGTGAAATTCTTTATTATGTTACTTTTTGCAGTCTGTTAGACTAATTTTTTTTGTATTCCTACCTTAGACAGGTAAGCAGAACATAGGTCCTTATTGGAAGATTTGTCCGTATCTCATGCTCATAGGAAAAATCTAAAATGTTGGATATTTCCCCTTACTTTCAGTCTTTGTATAAATAGTCACCAGGACTAAAAGAAGGGTAAATCTTCCCAATGAAGATAAAGAGTGCAAAACAATGTCCAACTATTTACTGATGTATGCAAAAATAAAATGAAAAGTTTTGCCATTTATTATACTTTGGGCGTGAAAAAAAGTGCAGGTGGTTAATAGAAAATACTTTTCAAACTTTTCCATAGCACACAAACCAGGCTGCTCTGTTTTATGTAAAAAGGGCCGTCTCTTAGTCCAAGTCTGGCACCGGTTAAGAACAATCCACTACTCTCACCATTTAAATTCACCAGTGATGGTTTTCTGCCAACTCAGTATTACAGAATATTTCATAAATTACAGTAGAAGATAAAATGACAATAAAGTGTGTCAGACAGTTGTGGAAGCAATCAGGCGTTTTGCAGCCAAGTATATAATGAATTCAGGAAAAAGATGAGATGCTAAAATAAAAAGGATTGTAACAGATGTCTTTTATGTGCAACAAAAGAAAAAAAAATCCTATCGTGATTAAAGACCCTTGCTGGCTCTAGAGCCGGGCAGAAAATCCTTAATGACTATTTAGCAGCGCATAGGACAAAAATGAAACGTTCATATTTAGAACACAGGCGCTTTGTGCAAATATAGGTAGGCAATATCATTATTTTTAATTGGGCATTTAGAATGTAAATTTGAGTTCATTATATTCATTTATGTTTTAATGATTCAGTGCAATGTAAACAGAAAAATGCTAATGGCAGAAAATGTATTTTTAATCTACTTTTTAATTGAAGAAAAAGTTTACTGCTCGGTTGCAGCACAAGTTAGAGGAGTGTGAAAAGGCTAAATCTTTTAATGTAGTGCTTTACCTTAAAGTAAGTATTAAGTTTTCTCTGGGGGGTGATTAGGTAATGCTGCCTGTTAATGATCAACTGCAGTCAATGAAAATATTTAACAAATTGCAATTGCAATCCAGGAGATGCAACAAGTCCAGATATCAGAAGCGTTTTATTTGCAATACAGCAGTTCTGGCATCTTACTTAAAAAGCCCTGAATTCTATATTATGGGGAAATAGGATACGCTCCATCATGCAAATCTTTTCAAGGTCTCCAGGGAACCCGGGCTATAATAACTGTATACACAGCTCACTGTATATAAGTGTGGTGGTCAGTGGGAAGAATGCCAACCTCTTCAGATCGCCAAAAAAATAATTTGTGTCACCTAAACTATCCTGAGAGGAACACATCAAGGAACCCCTAGAAACCTCTGGATGAACCCTGGTTGAAAAGCACTGCAAAGGAATAATACTAGACAGCAGCAGCTTTATGAGCAGAGAGAAACAGAATCTAAAGGTTCCATCTGCCCATTAGTGGGGCCACACCTCTAGGGAAGCTCAGTTTGCCATTTTAAAGTAAAGCTGTCGCTAAAGGATGAATGAGCCAGTGGGAGAAACCACTTTTTATGTAGTAGTATCTGGAAGAGTCACAGACCTCCAGTGGCTGGGGATTAGTTATTCTGTTGAGTTTCAAAACAGGGTGCCAGAAGTTTACCATACATACTTGAGTATAAACCAAGATTTTAGTTTAGTACAGGTACTTGACCATTTGGTCATTTAGCATTGTCACATACACCAGAAATCAGAGCTTTCTCAGGGCTAACTTTCCTTGTTCCTGAGAGACAAATTAGGCAAATTAGGCAAAGGTAGGACGTTACCTATGGAAAATTAGTGGCACTAAAATTTAAGTGTAACTGTGGTCAGGCTATGAACTGGACAGTTAATATGTACATATTCTTAACTGGTAAGCTTTAAAATAAAAACACTGACCCGTGCAGCTGCAGGTACTGTGGAGCAATTCACCTCAAAATTTTCAATAGGTACACTGAAGTTGTCCAAGTTATCCTCTCAGCTACCCCCGCTCCCTTGTGGAACTTGTGGAAGAATTATTTAGCAGCCTTCTAGTCTCTGATGAAAGCAGAGCAGAGCTCTGGATGAGAGAACAAAGAATTTTAATGATTCCTGTTTTTTTTTTTGTGAGTTAATGACTACGCAGTTTCTGCAGCTAAAAAAGGTTAGTGAGGACTTGCTTTAAAACACATTTTCTACTTGAAAAGGAGTGTGGAAACCCTTCTAATTATATTCTTCTGTTTGCTTTTTTTGCTCTTTTATGTGAAATGTGAAAACATTTTCCCACCCTACTAAACAACTCAAATTTCCTATTGACTATACATCAATGAATCTATATGCTGGAGATTAGGAAGAGAATAAGTTTAGGTAAATAGTTTAGCAAAAGACAATGGGCAGGGCTGACACAACTAAGTCCAAAATAATGCTGTGTTTGTCAGCCACAATTGGAGACAAGTGCATTTTCTGGCAGATTAAGTGGTACTTATATGTTCTGTTCTTGCAGGGTTTTTAAAAAGACACAAGATGAGAAAGCGCAGGTATTGCTCAGATATAGGGGATTTAAAAATATGTGATAGCCATAGGTTTTCTTTACAAATGAAGTATCTGTAAAACAAATTGTCAGACTTCTGTATGAGCTCCTCCTTTAGTTGGTCATTGATCATCTGCAACATGAAGGAGATAGATAAGGCACTCTACATAGATTCATATAAAAGCGATATGAATACAGTAAGGCGTGAGGTCAAATATATCACATCAATAAATAGACTTTATATCAACTTCTTGCAGTCTTTATATAATACAGTGACAAAGTGATAAGCTCATCAGTCTGGCCATCTCCTTTATAGTCAGAGACTGGGGGAAGGACAAGACCTATTAATATTTAACTGCGACAGAAAAACAAATTCTTTGACAAGTGAAACATATCAATTTTATGAATTTTAGCTGTTTGCCTGAAGGCCACTTTTATTAAATACAAAAGCCAAAAATATATATAAAAATGTCTGTACAAAGAATAAAACAAATTCATGATATAAATCACAGAAATTGTCCAACAATCAGTATTTATTAGGGATTAAATCTGTTTTCATAGCAAATAAAAGAAATATATGCAGTTTTGCACCACTGGATGGCAACAATTCATGGACAAAATCCCAGCAGAATAAAAGTACAGGAAGAACAATAAACACAAGATAACCATCCCAATATACTGGAACGATCTGTCAGCATAAGACTAAAAGTGTTCACATTTGGCAGTAAGCCATTGGCTTCAGTCCTTTGGTTCTGTGTGTTCTGGAAGCATCATAATATCTTTGTCACTGGTTGGCGTTGTCATTGGATTAACCCGGAGTAATATTACACTCGTTGTATTCCAACATAATTGTCCAATATATAAAATGATTCAGAGAGATTTCATTTTGAAACATGTACTTACTATTTCTATAGTCGAAAAGTTTATTGTATGTCAACTTTAAAATAATTAAAAAAAAAAATCAGTTTGTCCCTCACAAGGCACCAGGTATAGGAGAGAACCAGTCAATTTCATGGGGAACCTTTACTGTTCTTTTCTGGCGACACTAAGGCACCTGTCAAACTTTTGGTTGAAAACCACATGGTTAGCTGCTCCCAGGTGCATAACAAGCTGATGTTATCTGCCCAAGAGTAGTAAACTGCAGGGTTACATGTTTGAATGTGTTGCCCTCCAGGTAGCTGGTGGAATTCTTCCAACCTCATGGTCAAAAACAACTTGTGGCTTTCAAGAACCACACTGCGATCCACCGCAGCAAAAACTACATGCAAAGATTAGTTCCCAACTTTTTGGGACCACATTTGAGCCTGCGGAAGAATGTAAGAAGATCTACTTTATTGTGTTCAGTTTATGTTGTTGCTCTTCCTACTTGGAAGCTACAGAATGTTGTGCCAGTGGGTGGGCTACATGAAGCCCTCTACCAAATACTGGTAACAAACCAGGCTTTTACAGCTTGAGTAACAGCAGCTTTGATGTCAATGGTTGCAATTTTTTCAGTCTTTGTTCCTGACACATTTCCCCTCAAATTCAGCCCTCTACAACATTTGCAGTTGGCTTCATCAACAGTGTCCTTTCAGGTCCCAGTCCCAGCCCGCAGAGCTGGAATGAGGGAGAACCTAGTGGCCTTATCAATTAGATCTAAACAAACGGATTATAATTTTTTTCTCTGAATTTTAAATTGAACTCATGTTTTAAGAAAGTCTAAATCTTGCAATATAGGATTTAATAATAATTAACCTAATAAGTACATTAAACAGTTCTCTAAATTTTTTAGCTCTTTCAGATCTTCAAGTTCATAGCATGATGTTCTACTAGAAGTAATCCTGCATGTTTGAAACCATGAGTATAATCTTCAAAACCAACAGCATTTAGGTATGCATGCCTAGCATAAAACCAAGTTATGTATGAATTCTGTAAAATGTAGGTGAGCACTATTCATGGAAGTACTTATAGATGAACAAGAGACCTGGACACTGGAAGCTGTGCCAAAAATGAAAAAAGAACAACGACTTCTCAACGAATGACTATTCATACATGTTGTATTTCCGCATTTAATCATTTCCTCATTGTGGATTTGCCTTGTTGTGATCTGCACCCTGTCTGTATATGGTGGCTGCCACCTTGGTTGACATCTTGGTGGAAAAGGTACGTTTCTTATAAGTACCTCACCCATGATGGATGGTAATGATAACTGGTGGAGGAATGATCGAGCAACATCAGGAGAGACACAGGAACCAGACATATACAGAATGTATACAGAAGCAAGGAGATGCATTCACGACAGGTCTTCAGGGCGACCTTCATCTCCAGCAAGGACAACATTGAACATTGCAGCAGTGGCATCACCAAATCTCACTCCAAACCTTCAAAAACTTGAAGTAAGAGGCAGCAGTACTATACTGATCTCAGATACACAGCTATGAGACTAAAGTTACAAAGGTGCCTAGGCACAGGAAGTACAATGTTTTTTTAATAAAGAATTTTGGATAATATCTCTAAATGTCCCGTACAATATAGCAAATCACTTTTTATGTTTAGCTTACTAATGCCAGACTAGATAAAATAACACATAAAAATGCTATATATTTGTTATGGTTGAATCGTAAATTCCTTTTACTTTCTATTGTTTCTGTAAAGTCCCCATGGAAAAGTTAAAAAAAATATATTATTGTGGATACTGGTTTAAAAACAGAGTTTCTAGGAAAAAGATTGGCAACAGTGCTTGGACTATTACAGTGTTCATGATATACCATGTGTTTATATCTCTTTGCTTTGCATATTTCTGCTGCTCTTCTCTGTGTGTTACCAACAAGCTGTGAGTGTTATCTTGCAGCTTCTTATCTAAAACTCTTTACTACACACCCCACAGCTGTTGCTCCTACGCTTATTATTTTTTAAGTATTCTTTAAATGCAGCTCCCTATGAGCTAAGTTAGTATTTAAGTTTTGGTAACTGGTTTGTTTGCTTATTTAGAAAGAACATTTGCCATCATTATACACTGACCATTCACCTATTTAAAGATATTGGCTAGGATCTGAATAAATACCAATTACATAAACTCCATTGTAATGAAGATGCCCAAAGGATATGTTTGCAACCAGCCTGGGTGGCAACGATGGATGCCTTAACAGATACAGTGGAATGCTGTGGACATTCAGGGGCAGAAAGTATCACCAGGTGATAATAATTAGGGATGCGCGAACGGGATTTTAAAACTGGATCTTGCGGCGAATTCAGCCATTCTCACTTAACGAAATTGTAAGCGAGAATGACTGGTGTAAATTCGCAGATCGAGCTCAAATTAAAAAAAAAAAAAAAGATCCCGGGCTGTGCTGATCAGTGAATGCAGGGTTGGCTGCATTCATTGATCATCTCAGTGTGCGATCCCTGGCACTAGAGGATAAATGGATTACAAGTGCCTCGGGATCGCAGTGGATTGATTGCAAAAATGATTGCAGCCCTGGGAATCCTGTTTGAGATCCCCGCCTCTAGAGGTTAAATGGGGACAAGTTTCCCCATTCAAAACCTCTAGTGCTCTCAGATTGGCTGAGGAAACCAATTTTGCGAAACCATCGAAACATCGAGGAAATTATAACAGGAGGATTCACAGGGGATTCACAGGATTCCCTGGGAATCCTCCTGTTTGCCATCCCCGGGGCACTAGAGGTTAATTAACCTCTAGTGCTGGGGATCTTCTCAATGAATGCAGCCACGGCTGCATTTATTGAGAACAGTGTGCGATCCCCGGGGATCACAAACAGGAGGATTCCCAGGGAATCCTGTAAATCCTCCTGTTATAATTTCCTAGATCTTTTGATGGTTTCCCGAAATTGGTTTGCTGAAATTTCGCGGAACCATCGGAAGTTTGAGGAAATTTTCTCGAGAATGCCGGAGACATTCTCGCTCATCCCTAATAATAATAACCCAAAAAATGAATACAGCCATGTCATCAAAGGACATGTAGTCTACAATACATTTTTGTTTGTCACTGAAATTGATAGAAATTACAGTGACAACGGGAGTTTGAATTCACCTACCTTGTTCTGACAGCTGATTACAGATACATTCTTGATGGCGCATTCTATTGCCTTGTTTTGTATGGTATTAAAAACCATACAACATGAAATTTTTTTTAGCAACGAGTTTTCACTTCTCCAAATCACTAATGTCCACGATTCACAGTGATTTGTAACTAGTGATTTCACTTTCCCAATAATGGTTGGTAGCTAAGCACAAAAAGGTGAATAAGTTGCTGGCAATCCTGTTGCTGAAACAAAACATTGCTGAAACTCAATCTCTAAGTAACTGAGCTGCAAATGGCTGTGTTACAGAAAATAACTATAATTTTCTTACAGAGAAATCTTTACAAAAAAAAAAAAAGACCGCTGCAAAAGAATCGTCCATGTGACATGGTCCTAAGTCTGTAAATATTTCTCATGATGCAACATCTGTTTTATTACTGGCAAGAGATTCCTGGAAGAAGCCTGTGAATGTTCCATGTTGAGGCTACTATTTATCTAACTCATTTGCGAGAATGCACAACATATGAAATATAACTTCCAGGTAAAAGCAATCTGACGTTTCAAAGAACAAATATGAGTACGAACGTCAGAACTGTTAATGTACCACTTGGAAAAGCTGTTTTGATACATTAGGAGCGGTTGCTGATATTTTGTACAGCTGTCTTATAACAAGTGCACGAGAGATTTGTTTTTTTGCTACAAATATTTACATGATTATTTTCAGGATTGAGCCATATACTTTTTGTCCCAAAATGTTCTTATTTTCAACAAACTTAAAATCAAAAACCATTTGTTTGATAACAATAAACTCAAAACTACATTTCTTAGATGTGTATTTATTTTTATTCCAATAATTATATTGGGTTATCATATTTAGCGCTTTACAAATTACATGTAACATTACCATCAATCCCACCATGGCATAATTCATAGACCAATGTCTCCAATATCCCACTACGGCAGAATTCATAGACCAATGTCTCCAATATCCCACTACGGCAGGATTCATAGACCAATGTCTCCAACATCCCACCATAGTAGGATTCAAAGAACAATGTTACTAATGTCCCACCATGGCAGGATTCATAAACCAAAGTCTCTAACTTCCCACCATGGCAGAATTCATAGACTAATGTCTCCAACGTCCCACTATGGCAGGATTCATAGACCAATGTCTGTAAAGTTCCACCATGGCAAGATTCATAGACCAATGTCACTAATCGTCCCACCATGGCAGGATTCATAGGCCAATGTCAATAACCTCCCACCATGACAGGATTCATAGACTAATGTCTCCAACGTCCCACTATGGCAGGATTCATAGACCAATGTCTGTAATGTTCCACCATGGCAAGATTCATAGCATGACAGGATTCATAGACTAATGTCTCCAACGTCCCACTATGGCAGGATTCATAGACCAATGTCTGTAATGTTCCACCATGGCAAGATTCATAGACCAATGTCACTAATCGTCTCACCATGGCAGGATTCATAAACCAATGTCAATAACCTCCCACCATGACAGGATTCATGGACCAATGTTTCTAATGGGCAAAGGAAAAGAGAAGAAAAAAACTGATTTTTTTTCGACACTGGAACCGTAAAAATTGTAAAGATTTATTATTTTATAGGAACAAATAGTCTCAACTATACAAAGTTCTCCTGTGCTAGAAGTTTTGCTAACAGAATTTGCTTAGATATAATAGATCATAAAGTCTGTGGTCATTTTACACAAAATTTAGGCAGTTACAATAAAGAGAGTTTGAAAGAACTCGGACCCGACGCATTTCACCCAATAATGGCTTCCTCAGGGGATTTAAGCGTTCGATATGCTGGAATAACATATAATATATACACAGAAGTACCATATAATACATACATTTTCATAGAACGATTGTTGCTTTCACATTGCAGGTGTATGGTCAAAAAGGAAATAAGAAAAAACTTACTTTCATCTGTCGATTTATGATTTAAGGGACCACGTGTTATAATAGAGATAAAGATTGGAGCAGCCGGATAGTTGTATAGTTAAAACTTTCTAGGTAAGAAAAGGGTATAATTACTATTCAAGGCTTATTTGAAAATTATTGAAAAACTCCATAATTTAAGATAGCAAAATTGATAATGTTCTAAAAGGCTTACTTGTATGCTGCCTGTAAGCAGAAAAAGTCTGCTAACAATGTTCTGGTAGTATACAATAGGATAGTAGAGGTGGCAATATTGGAGAACAAGGACCATAAGCATGTAAGTAGAGAACCTGTAAATTAATTTTACGTGTAAGAAGTATAACCACATTGCTTATTTATGATAGAGAAGTAATGTATTCACTCACTTTCCTTGGTAGTTCTCTCAAAGCTGTTCATTAGTCCAAAATGTAAGCTATGGAGCTGATACTGATGATAATAGGGTGGGAAAGTAAATCAATATATATATATATATATATATATATATATATCAATATGTGTATGTGTGTAAATATATTCATTAATAATAAATTTTGGTATGTATCTAAAAAGTAGATATAATTGATGTGCGTTATTAAATGGTATAGAAGTTTGTGTGTAAAATGGAATACCTACTAGTTAGTTGTTGGTGTATTTTGCTATGTTGTGATTTCCTCTGGGGAGTAACCGTATGTGGCGTGCTGGAAAGATGTGAATATATACGGTAGGTATGTAAGATATAGAGAAATTAAAATAAGGAACGTAAATTAAAAAGGTTTAGTTCAAAAATTATACACTGGGGGCATATCTCCTTATTAGTATTTAGTAATGCGAATGGTATCTCTCATTCTTCCCTCCAAATAGTACTAGTAATAGTAATAGTGAAAACAGGATTATATTGGTTATTAAAGTGAGAAAGGAATGATCAAACTTACATTTCTGCATTGGATTCCATGTAGTTCCACGGACATACCGTCAGCAGCATCCTAAAAGGGCTGCTTCTGGCGGTTGTCCGTCAATATATAGGTTATGTCATTGCTAGTAAATGCATCTTAGTAGAATGTTTTCGCTCTGTCGTTGCTAGTAAATGCAAAAGATTAAAATGTTTAAACTATGTATTGGCTAGTACCACCTTCACTGGTCACATGCAAGGACTTAGAAAAAAGTTCCTGCTTGGCCAGTCCTGGGCATCGGGATACGGCTGGTGCCTATACGGGGGTTAGGTTGGGGTTTGCACACCAGGAAAGCAGGTTTTTATGCTCACACCAGAGCGTACCTATTTGAGGGGCACTCCCGTCCTTGGTAAGGTTAAGGTACTAGGGGAAGGATATGGGTAATGAATTGTCTAATAGTGTTGATTTGGATATATGAACAAAAAATCCTGTAATAAAATAAATTAGGAAATTAAAAAATGTTTTAGTATGAATGTTATATGAACATTAATTAAAGTTATTTTTGAGTAAGTAAACCTATGAAGAGCCAATGGGATGACAATTAGACTGATAATTTACTTCTATATGTTATCTATGTATGTGTATGCTAATATAAGTGTAGGTAAGTAATATGTTAGACGAGGAGTGATCAAACAAATGGAGATAAGAAGATGAATATATCCATTATATATATGTCATATGATTATTATATAGAACACATAAATTTAGGATACCCAGACATCAAATATATTGTATTGTGGGTCTTACCATACCAGTATGCCATGTCACAGCTGCTATATTACATTCATGTGTTATAAGTAATATTATCATACCCATTAATTTTTCCTCGGACAAAAAACAAACAGCAAACAATAAATTCCTCACCGCAGGCCTAATATTTGGTTACGGTGTTACAGTCCTATATGCCCTATGAAACCTTCAAAGACGGTGTACATGTATTTATTTTTTCACATTATTTGTAAGTTAACAGTCAGAATTGGAGGTTATTATAAAAATATATTATAAATAAATATATTTATTCACATATTGATAGTTTACAGTCAGAGTTAGACGTTGTTTTAAACATGTATTGATTGGTTAATGCAAACACAACAAACTGCTAATCCCACGATATAAGGGTTATCCATTCCTTTAGGAGAGACATGAAAGAAATTATGTAGTTCATTCAAACCGAGAGAAAAGTGCAAAGTAATGAATACAATATTGTATTCAGCCTATTAGAGATAGTGTAAAGAGGAATAGGGAAAAAGGAACATTTATCCTTGTTCTCTAGATGGGATTCTAACAATTATATTAAGTTGTTCTAAGTTTGTTACCAAATTGGAACGGAAGGATATGGTATGCAAACCAAAGGGATACAGAAACTCAAAGAGATAGATATTGAATCAGCTCTGTGATTTCTAATATTTTGGGTACATCCTCAACTGAGAGTGATCTTTAAAGGATAGTTTTGAATTAGAGCACATTGTTAGCTGGTTGTTGCACTTGTACATATTTTTTTATAATAAAAAGGATTTAATGGAAAAGACAACATTGAGTCCTGGTGGGTTAATGGCATTAAATTAAAAAAATCCAGCGTGTTTCTAATTGTAAAAGTAATTTGTCTGTGTCTCCCCCTTTCGGGTTCATTGAGACACTTTCTACGGCTGAAAAGGAAATATTGGAACTATCAAAGTTGTGCTTGGTGCCAACATAATAACTGACTGGAGTTAGTATTTTGTCAGTATTGATTGTGTAAATATGTTCATAAATCCTTTTCTGAAAGGCTTGCTTGGTCTTACCTGCATAGAAGGACCCATATTTGCATGTTATAAGATAGACGACACTCGTTGATTTGCAATCAACATGGCATTGCAGGTTATGAAGTTTTATTGTTGGGAAGTTGGGTGTATCTAATTTTTTTTATCCACTGACATTGGTGGCATTTTCCGCATCTGTAAGTGCCTGGTGGCATTTTTTTTTATCTATTGGTTTATTTTCTTGCTAATGGCTGGAAACCAGCGTATCCTTAAGTGATACAGATTTGCAAAAAGTTATATTGGGTTTCTGTTGTAGAAACTTTGATGTGTTGGGGTCTCCCAGGAGGATATGCCAGTGTTTGGAGAGAAGATTTGAAAGGGTTTTATGTTGTTTGTTTGGTGATTTTTCCTACTTTATCCTCTGAGGTATGAAATTTAGTACAAAAAAGTAATTCCTGACGTTCCTTAGATTTTGCCTGATGATATGCTCTTTTTTGCAGTTTTTGTGTCAGTGGAAAAAAGAAAATAGATACACCCATCTCCCCAACAACAAACTTCATAACCTGCAATTATTATTATTATTATTATTATTATTATTAATAATAATAATAAACAGGATTTTTTATAGCGCCAACATATCACACGGCACTGTACATTAAATAGGGCCAGCAAATGACAGAGAGTTACAGACAGTGACACAGGAGGAGAAGATGACCCTGCCCTGAGGAGCTTACAATCTATAAGGTAGGGAAAGTATCACACAATAGGAGGGGAGATATGGAGTGATGGGAAGTAGTGAGGGTTTTAAGAGACAGAAGAAAACAGGTAGGCATATCTGAAAATGTGTATTTTGAGTGCTTTTTTAAATGAGCAGAAGGTAGGAAGTAGGAGCAAGCCAAATAGGACTTGGAAGACCATTCCAGAGAGTCAGGGCAGCTCTAGTCTTCGAGCCGAGCGTGGGATAAGGAGGGTGGGAGGAGCGAAGAGAGCGGCTAAGGGAGATTTTTTCTACCAGGTCAGAAAGGTAAGTTGGACAAGAGCTGTGTACGGATTTGAAGGCAAAGCACAGAAGCTTGAATATGATTCTTAGGTGAAATGGAAGCCAGTGAAGAGAACTACAAAGAGATGCAGCAGAAGAAGAGCAGTGGGAAGGATGGAAGAATCTTGCTGCAGCATTCATAATAAATTGTAGGGGAGAGAGTCGGGTTAGTGGAATACCAGAGAGGAGGATGTTGCAGTAGTTCAGACGAGAGACAAGGAGTTTGGTGGTTTCTGGGGGCAGGTAAGAGCAGATTTTGGAGATGTTGCACAGGTGAAAGTGACAGGAAATGTTCTGAATATGGGGGGTAAATGAGAGGGCAAAATCGAAGATGATGCCAAGACAACATGCCTGAGGGGAGGGATGGATGACTGTGATGTTGACCATTAAGAATATGTCGGGGGGAGATTTGGAATTTGAGGGGGGAAGATGATGAGTTCTGTTTTATCCAGGTTTAGTTTCAGAAATCTGTGAGACATGCATGATGAGATGGCCGACAAGCAGCATGAGATCTTATACAGGACTGAGGGAGACAAGTCAGGGGTGGACAGATAGATTTGAGTGTCATCAGCACACAGATGGTACTGTAAGCCAAAGGAGCACATGAGACTACCGAGAGAAGAGGTGTAGAGAAAGAAGAGAACCGGACCATGGACTGACCCTTGGGGAACACCAACAGGGAGCTGAGTTGGGGAGGAGGAAGTACCATTGAAAGAAACTTGAAAGGAGCGGTCAGACAGGTAGGAAGTAAACCAAGAGAGAGCAGTGTCACTGATACCAATGGAACGCAAGATTTGGGTTAGAAGGGGGTGATCAACGGTGTCAAACGCAGCCGAAAGATCAAGGAGAAGGAGGAGGAAAAATTACCTTGAGACTTGAGGCTTTGTGGAGGTCGTTGGCCACTTTAGTAAGGGTTTCAGTGAAAAGGGCAGCTCAAAAGCAAGACTGGAGTGAGTCAGGAAGAGAGTTGTTGCTCAGGTAATCAGTGAGTCTTTTGAAGACAAGGCGCTCAAGGATTTTGGAAACATATAGGAGAAGGGAGATGGGATGGTAGCTATAAGGTAAGGAGGGGTCTAGTGAGGGTTTTTTCAGGATAGGGAGAATAATGGCATGTTTGAACACAGAGGGGTAAATACCAGTAGAGAGGGAAAGGTTGATTAGTTGGATAAGGATGGGGGCCAGGGTGGAGGAGTGGGCTCGTAGTAGATCAGAGGGAATTGGGTCAAGTGGACAGGTAGTAGATGTAGATGATGAGAGGACATCATCTCTTCATCCACAGTAACAGGGCTGAGGGGGGCCAGTGATGATTTACAAGTGGAAGGGGTGGGTATGGTTGGAGTGGCCCCGTGAGCAGAGACATCATGTTTGATTTTGTCAATTTTATCCCTAAAGTAGGTGGCTATGTCTTGGGCAGAGAAGGTAGTTGTGGGGGGAGCAGGTGTGTGATTTAGGACGAAGTCATTTGTTGAGAATAGGCTGCGTGGGTGCGAAGCTTGGGAGAAAATGACAGTGGAGAACTATTTTTGCTTGGTAACAGTGAGTTCAGTGTTAAAGTGTTGTAGTCTGGCTTTGTAGTCCATGAAGTCAGAGGTGGGGCCAAATTTCCTCCACTGGTGGCCAGCTGCACGAACAGTCTTTTGTAAGTGTTTGGTGTAATTGTTGTTTCCAGGGTCGGGGGTTGGCAGGGCGGGGGTAGCGAAAGGTGGCTTTATCTAGAGCCAAGGAAAAAGAGTGGTTGAACTGGGAGGCAGGTTCATCTGGGAGGTGATTTTGGAGAGAGTGGTGGTTAGGGACGCAAGGCAGTTTGAGAATAGGTTGTGGTCAAGGCTACAAATATCTCCCTGCCACTGGCCAGGTCTGGGATGTGGGGAAGGAGGGCAAGAGTTAGATAGGTCGAAGGTCATTAGGTTTTGTCAAAAAGGAAAAACAGTGAGTTGTCATGGTGGGTGCGGTTGCAGAGTTTGGAAAATACCAGGTCTAAAGTGTGTCAAGCGATATGTGCAGGGACGTTGATGTTCCGTGTGAGTCCAAAGGAAGAGGTAATGGAGAGCAGTTTGGCTGAGGAAGGATGGTGGAGGTCATCCACTGCAATATTAAAGTCCCCAAGGATGAGGGTGGGCAGGTCATGTGACAGAATATGTAGGAGCCAAGAGACAAAGTTGTTCAAAAATTGTGAGACTGGGCCGGGGGGGGGGGGGGGGGGGGGTGCGGTAGACAACAGAAACAATAAGGGGTAGGGGGCGGAAAAGATAGACAGAGTGGACTTGTGTGAACTGCAGGCCTCCATAGTAGAGAGCAGCAGCAGAGGCAGAGTCTGAGGAGGAAAGCCAAGTTTCAGTGGGAGCCAGGAAGTTTAGAGATTTAGAGAGGATGTGGATAGAGGTTAATTTATTACCATGTGAGCAGCTCCTGTAATATGGGTTGCAGCGAAGATTGTCATCTTGTTAAATTCCAGGAGTGGGATAGCAATCAGTCAGGGAGAAGCTTGGTGAAAAATCAGTTCAAGATGGTGGCAGCAGCAGAGGTAGTGTAGGCCTTCAGGTGGTTCAATGATGGTTCAGTCCAGAGGCATGAGGTGGGAGTAGCAGAGTGTAATTGTATGCCCTATCTGTTTTGATGCCTGTTCAAATCCCTGGCCATGTATCCCTTCGTTCCAATTGGGTAACAAACTTAGAACAACTCAATATATTTGTTAGAATCCCATCTAGAAAACAAGGATACATTTTCCTTTTTTCCCTATTCCTCTTCACACTATCTCTAATGGGCTGAATACACTGTTGTATTCATTACTTTGCACTTTTCTCTCAGTTTGAATACATTACATAATTTTTTTCATGTCTCTCTTATAAGAATGGATAACTCTTATAACGTGGGATTAGCAGTTTGTTGTGTTTGTCATTAACTAATCAATATATGTTTATAAAAACCTCTAATTCCGACTGTAAACTACCAATATTGTGTATACATACATTTATTTTTAATAGATTTTTTAACAACCTCTAATTCTGACTGTTAACCTACAAATAATGTGAAAAATATATATATGTACACCGTCTATGAAGGTTTCATAGGGCGTATAGGACTGTAACACCGTAACCAAATATTAGGCCTGCGGTGAGGAATTTATTGTTTGCTGTTTGTTTTTTATCCCTAAAAAATATATGCATGGGTATAATATTAGTTATAACACAAGAATGTAATATAGCGGCTGCGATGCCTTCACATGGCATACTGCTATAGTCAGACCCACAATACATTAAATTTGATGTATTGGTATCCTAAATGTATATATTCTATATAATAATCATATGATATATATATAATAGAAAAAATAATCTTCTTATCTCCATTTGTATGATCACTCATTACCTCCACTTATATTAGCATATACGGCATAGCATATAGCCTTACGGGGGACGGGAGTGCCTCTCAAATAGGTACGCTCTGGTGTGAGCATACCAACCTGCTTTCCTGGTGTGCAAACCCCAACCTCACCCCTGTTTGGTCACCGGCAAGTCCTTGCATGTGACCAGTGAAGGTGGTACTAGCAATTACATAGTTTAAACATTTTAATCCTATGCATTTACTAGCAATGACAGGGATAAAACATTCCAGGCGTTACCCACATTGTGCTACTCTGTATCAACTAATCTACTAGGAGGGCGGAAGCTATACACAATCCACCCTCATAGACCATACCGCACATGTGCAAATTACATCACACCTAACCATCTTAAATGAGTGTACAATTTACATCAATGCATTCACATCACCATAGAAAACTAGCGGAAGTGCCCTATTGAACGAACTGCGCATGCGCAAGAAGTCACGCAGTTGCAGACTCCCCCTGCAATCGTCCTATTAACCGATATATTGATGGACCACCACCACCACCATTAGCCCTTTTTGGATGCTGCTGACGGTATGTCCGTGGAACTACAATCTAATTCAGAAATGTAAGTTCTATCATTCTATTCTCACTTTATTAACCAATAAAATCTTGTTTTCACTTGAAACAGACTTACCCTTGAACATCATTTTCTCACATGTACTCACAGTACTTAGATCACTACTGGTAATATTTGGAGGGAAGAATAAGAGATACCATTCACAGGACTAAATACAATATTTAATAATAATGAATTTATTTACACACATACACGTATTGATATATATTGGCTACTCCGGAGGAATTAACAACATAGCGAAATACACCAACAACTAACTAGTAGGTATTCCTTTTAAAATTCCAACTTCTATACCCTTTATTAACGCACATCATCTATAATTACTTTTTAGAGACATACTAATATACTGTGATGTATACATTGAATTATTGAAACCCTACACTATATCAATATCTATTATTAATTAATTTATTTGAACACATACACATATTGATATATATATTGATTTACTTTTCCACCCTATTATCATCAGCAACAGCCCTATAGCTTACATTCTGGACTAATGAACAGCTTTGAGAGAACAACCAAGAAAATTCTGAGTAAGTGAATACATTACTTCTCTATCATAAATAAGCAACGAATGTGGTTATACTTCTTACACGTAAAATTCATTTACAGGTTCTCTACTTACATGCTTATGGTCCTTATTCTCCAATATTGCCACCTCTACTACCCTATTGTATACTACCAGAACATTGTTAGCAGACTTTTTCTGCTTACAGGCAGCATACAAGTAAGACTTTTAAAACATTATCTTTTTTGCTATCTCAAGTTAAACAGTTTTTCAAACAAATAATTTTCAAATAATCCTTGAATAGTAATTATACCCTTTTCTTACCTTACCATAGACATGCGATGTGAATGCAACAACCGCTATAAGCGTATGTATGTATTGTATGGTACTTATGTGTATACATAATTTATGTTATTCCAGCATATCAAACATATGAGCGAAACGCATCAGGACCGAGTTCTTTCAAACTCTCTACATTGTAACTGCCTAAACTTTGTATAAAATTATCACAGACTTTATGATCCACTATCTCTAAACAAACTGTTACCAAAACTTCCAACATAGGTGAACTTTGTATAGTTGAGACTGTTTGTCCCTATTCATTATTAAATCTCTACAATTTTTACAAATCTTAGAGCTAAAAAAGCCTGCCTTTTTTTTCTCCTTACCTTTGTTTTATACAATTACCAGGCCAGGCACATACGAATAAATCACAGACAGGATTCATAAACTAATGTCTCTATTGTCCCGCCATGGCTGCATTCATAAACCAATGTTACTAACATCCAACCATGGCTTGATTCATAGATCTGTGTTTCTAATGCCTCACCATGGAAGGATTCATAAACCAGTGTCACTAACATACCACTATGGCAGGATTCATAGACCAATGTCTCTAATGTCCCACCATGGCAAGATTCATAAACCAATGTCTCTAATTTCCCACCATAGCAAGATTGATAACCCAATGTCCCTAAAATCACACTACGGCAGGATTCATCAACCAATGTCTCTAATTGCCCACTATGGCAGGATTCATAGACAAATGTCCCCAAAGTCCCACCATGGCAGGATTCATAGACTGATGTAACTAGCACAGACAATCCTCCAATGTTGGACTATCTTCTCCACTTTTGGAGAGGTTTGACAAATTAGGCCCATAGTTTTATCAACCTTAACTTCTCATGTACACTAGTTTCTCTGGTAAGAGTGGTCAAAACTCCAGAATAGTATCTGTTTCTATAACTAAAGCTCATATATAAGGTTTATTGCTAACAGAAATTTCATGCATAGTATAAAGGTGTTATATACCCAATCCAATGTGAGAATGTTACACCACAATGACATTTAGCACACTGCTTATTTTTTCATTACATTGTGAAGTACAAGGCACAGCATTCTGCCATATAAATACAATTGCAACCAGCCTCTCAAATCACGATGATTGATAAATTGAAATGACGGCCAGATCTGCAAATCCACGCAACCTAATTGAGTCTGAGAAAATACTTTATACTTGTATGCCTTTCAAAAGCTAATTTACCAATAAATAACTGAATCAGAAAATCGACAGCAGAAAATGGAACAATCTCGTATGACAATTTCAAACTCTCAGCACTAAACTCCTATTGATATAATGAGGATTTGTGTCTCGTAACAATTTCTAACCAAAACCATTCATGAGAATAATAAACACTTTTTATGTATTACTGTATTTGTATATCTGTTTAGTGGTATTATACCATAGAGGGCTCCTGGTGAGCTGATTGTAAAGACCCTTATGATAATCTGGGTTCTTGCTCTAATAAAATAGGTCAAGAATTCTAAACCAATAAATGGGCCACTTCTAACAGGCTAAGAGATACTACTGCTCAGTGAAATACACAAATAATAAAATACACAAAAACATACTTGAGGGAGAAAAAAACATTTATAAAACATTAGAAAGTACAGAGAATAAATAATAATAATATACTTTATGAACAAAATTATGTTTGACCACATCACCTACTCTAAAATCAAAACTATGTAGACCCCTCTTCAAATTACCAATTTCAGATGTTTGCAGAAAAGGGTACTTTTATAGCTATAGCATACAAAAACATTTTAGAAAATTGTGAGCTTTAAACTTTTTTGGCAACAGTTTGGGGGAGCCTCATCATTTCTTCCAGTAGGACTGTACCCTTGCTGAGCATCATAAAGACATTGTTTGAGGAGTTTAATGCATGGTTCTCCCATGATAGTCTATCTTCTTCTCCATTGTTGGAGAGCTTTAATAAATTGGGCCCAGTGTATGAAAATAGAACTACAAAAGTGGTCTTACTAGGTGGCATATGGTGAATAATTTCTTTATTAAAGGAGTACATACCTTAGAAAGTGATAAATATTAAAAATACTGATTAGGAATTCGGCACTTGCATCTGCCCTTTAATACACTATTTACTATGTCAGTATTTGTTGTCTTAAATGTTTAGAGGATCAAAACTATGCATAACCCTAAGAATATGTTTTACATCTCAACCCCTTAACCTTAACCCTACGAATCAACAAAGTATAAGTGCACTTATTGGCAATAGCAAAAATGTCCTTCTAACTATTCTAATCACCCCATATTCTCTAGTATATATCATAACTCAATCTGGTTCCAACTGCTGATGTTGTTGTCCATGTCACAACACACAGGCTCTTTATTTCTCAGTTTAATATAGACCTTGGGAAGGGAAAATGGGAAGGCAAGTTGTAAAAATAACAACATTGGCTTAACCTCCCTAGCGGTTCATTTCTTTCCGGTTTTATATGTCTAAAAGCGGACATTGTTTTTCATGAAAATTTATTTTACAGTATAATATAATAGTATTATATTAAATAATAAAGTTTGAAACACAAAATAATGTAAAAACAATAAATTGAATACATTAAAAAATCTATATATTTTTAATTTTTTTTTTAAACACACATTATACTCATACTATTATATATACTGTAAACTAAATGTTTTTGAAAACAATGTACTGCTTTTACACATATAAATCCAATATATTCCATTCAATACAGTTATTTTGTACTGAATGCAATACAAATGGAATTTGAATTTCCCGCCCCGCAGGCAACGTACACACGCACCGACGTCACCGGGAAGTGCCCGGTGACTCATCTGATGCACAAGCTGGCGGGAGGAAGAAGAAAGAAGATAGAGTTTGTGGCGATGGACGGCGCGGGACGCGGCGGATCAAGTGAGGCTGTGTTTACTAATACTTCCCATAGGTTTACCTACCCCGAGTGTGACTCGGGGTTACCACTTCTAGGGAGGTTAAAGAGCAGAGATATGTTGCACAAAAAAGGCTGCAATATTAGAAGCCAGAGGTTTACAGAAAGAATAGATGACATAGCTTTGTAATTTGACCATTACTTCCATGACATAGAAGACTTTCCTTGTAGAAATCCATTTATCTGTTGCTTCCTATAAATGGGTGACAGCACTGCAATTAAAATGGCAATCAATGCTATCACACTTATGGCTGGATTACAGCAGTATGGCCCAAGGTAACATAACATCAGAACAGCACTCAGACAGGAATTAGCCCTCTCAATTCAGTCGTTGGCTGCTGGCAAAAAGGATTAGGGCATAGCATAGTTTTACTGGAAGTGCCTACAAAGTAGCAATAGGACTGATTTAATAAAGCTTTCCAAGACTGGAGAGGATACACTTTTAGTGAAGCTGGGTGATCAAGCAAACCTAAAATAGATCTGGCTTAGATTTCTACACATTTGCTAGCAAACAGCAAATGACTTTGAAGAAATGAATTCCAGGTTTGCTGGAACAAACAGCTTCACTGATAAAAGTGTATCCTCTCTAGCCTTGGAGAGCTTTAATAAATCAGGTTTAATGTGTTCCAGGTAGGTATATAGATTCACATTGTATTTATAAAAGAATATTTTTTAAACATTTACTCTTGGCACTTGGACTGCCTTGAAAAGTGCTCATCCAGATCAATGATGTTTTTATACAGGATTTACATCTTCGTTAGCCAATACAAATAATTTTTCAAAACTCTGGCTACAACAGAACTGAAAATAGTAACTTACCACAAGGGAATAGCACACTTTGAAGCCAGGCTTAGCCACAAAATGGTCATCTGACTTGAATGTAATCTTTATTTGATTTTTCTTGGATGTAAGTCTTGGAGGAGCTTCTTTATGTCCACACCACCGGCCTCGTATAACAGAGCTTGTTTCTGAAGACTCTTCAACCTCCACAAAGTCATATCTGTAAGTCAATTAGACAGATCAGATATCCAGATTACATTCTTCTTTTAAATATTTAACGTCTATCTATGACTGCACTTCATTTCACCATTGGCATGTTTTTGTTGTTGTTGGTCAGCCTGGTTGTCCTGATGACCACAGTTTTCTGGACTGAAATTGATAGAGAATCTAAAGTTTTAGTTGTTGCTGGGTCAGGAATAGAGAGGAAATAGTTGTAGAGACAGATGTCTGAAAGGTATTTCCTTACTCTGGAGAGATTTTATCTCATTGATGCCCGTATGATGTTGCCATGACTAGGGCTTGTAGTGGTAGTGGGGTAGGTATGGTGCTTATTATTTCACTGTAGCTGCAGCTGTTTAAGGTTGTAAGATTTATAGAATTATAACATAAATAGATGCTTTGATCTCATTTTAGCAAACAAGTTATGCAATTAGTGACGTGCTTTATTAGTTAAAGGACACATGTAGAAAAAGGGATCTTCTTAACAAATCTCAAAAGCTTGAAGTTGGAAATAACTTATGTAAAAAAAGGCCAATGGAGGCTTGAACTACAAACTTGCATATGATATTTCTTACCACACAATACCAGTGTCTGATTTATAAAAGTTCCCCAAGACTGGTGAAGATAGATTATTATGGCAGAACCTGGGTGACTCAGGAAACCTGGAATGGATTGAAAATATCTACCAACTAATAGAAAATGATTTTTTAAGAATTGTATTCTAGGTTTGTTGAATCACCCAGGTTCTTCCATGATAGTGTATCTTCTCCAGTCATGAAAAGCTTTCATAATCAGGCACATTGACCATGATTTATTAAAGCTCTTCAAGGCTGGAGAGAATAGATCCATTCCGGGTTTGCTGGATCAACCAGGTTCACTGATGAAAGTGTATCCTCTCCAGCCTTGGAGAGCTTTAATAAATCAGGATTATTGTGTCTGAGACTACCTTACTAATCAGCAAAGCTTTGGTCAGGAGCATAAATTACAACCCAGAGCATAGTAAAGGAAACAAATAACCCAGGATTAAGGTTGCAGAGGTTAAACGTATCTAAATTAAAAAAAAGTAGGATGTAATATACAGTGTACATAATGTAGGGGTATGGAATATGTAATGGGTCAGGTTAGGTAATGTACAAGGGGCAGGGGTCAGACATATATATCCCAGTTTACAGCCTTATGATTACTTTTATCACCACCCTGATAAATTAGTACAGCAATAACCCCTATGAGACACTTCATAAAAACACATCCGATGCTTGCAACACCCAAGTCCTTTCTGGTTTTAATCAACTACATTTTTACATGACTGCATGAGCTGCCCTTCACTGCTAGACCCTCAGTTTTGTCTGCTATAAATTACCAGTAATTATATAGCAGAACACTAAAAGACTATTATTATTTCCATTCTATTGTATACAGAAAATCATAACCTTTAATTCTTACCACACCATTACCACTACAAAACGGTCTTCTGACTTTTTTTTCCCCACACATTAGTGGATAATAACACCATATTTACTCTACTTATATAAAACCAATGGCTCTGTCTCTGATATTCTATTGGTAGATTTTGGCACAATGCATTTAGTCATCAATGCTAATTGTAGTCTCTCTTTTTTTCCATTTCATTTTACTTCTTTTAATTGATGGTTTTATAAGATTTTGCATCAAGGACATCAAGGACACAATGCGATGTATTTCTTTTTTTTTATAGCACCAACAATGAATACTATTTCAGCATTCTTTTATGCCATGTTCACTACTGCATATATAATGAATTCTTTTACTTTATGTATGCTCTATTGTGTAATTTATCAATTAACTCAAGAGACAAATATGAAAATGATAAATATATTTGCAGACTAGGGATGAAAAAAAGTTGTTAAAACATAGTATGATGGCTATAAAAGGCAAATAATACAGATTACAAAGAATGCAGTTTTTTTGTTATGCAGTTGTTATGAATTGCTGTGCATTGCCTATTCATACTAGCTAAGGCATGGCATCTAAAAAAAAATAAAAAGATGGTCCATTACCAACAGTTGTTGGTGTGCCATTAAAAATAATACCATATTTACTCAACTTATAGAGTGAAAACCAATGGCTCAGTCTCTAATATTCTATTGGCACAACGGTGCACCAACAAGGTGCTGCGTGGTGCACACCATAGGAATGCAAACCATACCTTAGGGAGATTTTCCTAAAGAATTTCTAGCTCTTGCAATCAATCAAATAATCAACTTACTAAGAGCCCACAGGGCAGGGCAAACACAGACAACAGAAATTCAAATTGAACCCCATCTTGACTCCCATAGTTAAAGTATAACTTTTAGGGCTTGACAATGAGTAGGAACCTCCAAAAAATACAAATTTTTTTGTTGCTTTTAAAATTTTTTTGTTTTTTCATGCAAACTTTAGATCTCAAAATGGCTTATGCAGCAATCTTTGTGTTCTTTATAAATATGCTTTGTATGGGAATATTTGATATGATATGGGTTTCAACCAACATTTTCTAGATTTTCAGGGTTACAATGAAGATAATCAACGAGTATTCCTGAACTTATTTCCTCAGCGTTTTTTATATAAATTGTTATATTTTACTTTCTTAAATTTGTATTAAACATGAGTCATCCAAGCTTTATAGCTCAAAGCCTCCCCAAGCCTAAAGCTGCATACACACGTGCAATTATTGTTGAAAGATCTGTACATACAACCCTGTTCTGCTTTATGGAAAGGGGAGGGGGAGAATGATGGAGCAGCACCCTGCTGTGCGCTGTCCCCCTTCCCATGCATTAGGAACGTTCGTCATCCATCGTCTGTGGATCCGCCAGGACGGTTGTTCGGACGATGGACGATGGGCGCTGTACACATGCCAGATTCTTGTCCAATATCTGCCTTGAGCCAGTTATCGGGCGAGAACCATTGGACGTGTGTACGTAGCCTAAATCCACTAAGGCTAACAATATTAAGATAGAAATCTCCCTGAGATTAGGAAAATTCTCTCTTGGACAGTTGTCATTACAACAAGTATCTCCATTGAAATTTTGTTTTTTTTTCTGTTCTGTTGTTACTTCTTGTTCTGCAGACTACTCTAAAATTTTAGAATTTTCCTCACTTTTAGTCCAGTAGATATAGTCAATAGGACCCATATATAGAGTATATCTGTTAAACCAAGGCCCATGCTATTTCAACACTACTATGCTTAAAAAACTAATGAAAAAAAATAGATGTACTTTAAAGAACTTTCTTTGCTTTTGCATTTTTGCTTTTTAAAAAATCACAATTCCTTAAAGTATTTTGTCCAGCTTCCAGATACCTCAAAGGGTGGTATAAAATTGTTCTGAAGCAAAGGAATAGTAGCGGGGAGAACTTACAATATATGGTCATATTTTACACAGCACCATTATAAATGCTACAATATAATCTGCATTGCTACAAAAGAAATGGCCAATTAAATTGATTTATGAGCTAGAGAAGTGTAGTACGAGGTTAAAGTTCTTACTTTATAATTGGGCTGAGTAATATCCTCTAATGTTTGAAGTGCTTAGCTGCTTTGCTATGGTTTGTAAAACACAGTATTAAACTTTAACATTAAAATGATACTTTATTTTAGGTGGTAACACATAGATAGATATATAGATATAGATAGATAGATAGATAGATAGATAGATAGATAGATAGATAGATAGATAGATAGTATGATATACTCTATTGGATATTTACCCCCAGGACTCCAGAAGGGAGATCTTCACCTACCACCTTTATGAATGTGCCAGACAAAGCTCACTTTTTGACCAAGGAAAACATTCTGAAATAAACGCTCCATGAATATGTGCTACAGCCAGTGTTCCTCAAATGGAATGTTCCATCAGCAGATGGAGTACATCTGCCTAAGGTTCTAGATCTTAGGACAGCCTTTCTTGACCATTTTAGCACAAGAAAACCCTTGAAAAAATGTTCAGGTCTTGGCAACCATTGGGAAGAATGTCACCCTTACAGAAAGATTATTAGTATCAGTTAAACTGAGAGGCACAAATTGCTCATTGCTCAAGGAAACCCCCTGGAGGAACCCTGGTTGACAAACACGTCACGTCATGGAACCACATGGTACGGAGCAGGAACTAAAGAAAACCTAAGAACAAAAAGATTCATGGGCAGAGCTGCTGGATGGAGTAGAATTTATGGTAAAAGGATCCAATGAGTACGCAGATCCCCTGTTCTTGCAAGAATGCTTTAAACCATTACACCTGGCAATTCTCATTTGCAAAGTTTTAGCACTTTCAAAAAGCTTGCCTACAACTCTTCTCTTTCACACATTCCTATTGGCCAGTGAAGTAGTCCATATTAGTGAACAGCCAGTAGGAATTAGTGTGGGTGTGGCTTAACACCCCAAAAATCCAAAAACTAAGCAAAAATATTAGATATTTGTCTGATCCGAACAGCTGTTACTACTTGATTTCACTTGTAGATTTGCATTTACACTGTTAAACTAATATTATCATTAACCTTAAAGCTAAACTACAGGCCAACAGCTAAAGTTTTTTAGATACAATACATAAAAGGTTGCCTTTTACTTGCTAAAGTGTTTGTATTTCTGTCCACCCAGTTCTATGATTTACACAGCCCCTCCATGCAGCACAGTCCTTGATTTGCTCTGCTGCAGTTAAGTAATGATAACAAGTTGTGTCCCTCTTTCAGCCTTTAACTGGTCAATAAAAAGAAAATCATTAGATGGATAGCTTCATCCCTACA
Organism: Pyxicephalus adspersus; assembly: GCF_032062135.1. Classification (NCBI taxonomy): domain Eukaryota; kingdom Metazoa; phylum Chordata; class Amphibia; order Anura; family Pyxicephalidae; genus Pyxicephalus; species Pyxicephalus adspersus. Next base: position 18,355,270 of record NC_092858.1, read on the forward strand.
ACATTCTACTGTCTCCTCCTATCAGAATAAACCTTGGACAGCAGAACAACTAATTGGCTTTTTGTGCTGCCCCTACCAACCCTAGTTCATGCTCTTCTGTACAGGAACTTCAAGAGGCTGACAGCTAATCAAAATGAAATACTTTTACTACTCGTTTAAAAAAAGTACAATAAATGATAAATTATTAAATACAGAGATGCATTAATTGATAATAATTTTTAATAGGTCACCAAGCTTTTTATGTTGCAGCTGTAACAAGATAATAATAGTCCAGTAGTAGTCAAGACCTAAAATGTCAAGGGGAACTAAACATAAGAAAGGAAATAGGAAAAGGTTCGTTATTGCAGAAGGGCCAATGGGACAGGTATATTTCTTCTGAAATACCATTAACTTACCTACCTGTTTGATATCTTTTCTTCAATGGACACTGGGGAGAACACGGATATATATACTAAACTTGGTATCCCGGCATACTCTCGGGCTGCTGAGAATGAATAACCTCCTGTGCATATATACAGGAATTTCACCTTTCCTGCCTGGCCAAGCAAGATGACCGAATATCTATAACCTGGCAAATGACCCCCACAGTAGAGTAAGGGCAGTTGAATTCAGTTACATAATTTCAATTAGGCAGGCAAGTTTCTTCTGCAATAAAGAATATGCCTGCTCACAATTATTTCATGTTTAACTTTAGTTCCACATTCAGACCTAGAAGCAAGACAAGTACTTTCCATCTTATGCCCAAAACTGAGAAATTAGCTTTGAGTAGCGTTTCTTGAAAAAATGTTATACTGTTAGTTTGTTTCATTTTATCAATCTTAGCTTACTTAGCTTATTCCTTATGGCAGGGGCTTAGCATTGCTTCCCTAGACTCACACTTTCCCATACAATGGCATGTGTTCCCACAGGCGTTCTCCAGGCAGGTCTCTGGATTATAAACTATGATAAGAATGTGTGTAAAATTTTAGAATCATTTCAAGAGTTGTTATGCCATGCAGGCTTCATTCTTTAAGGAGCCTTTACAGCTCTCAAAACTTGTATTCTACTTTTTCTTTTAAATTTACCTATATATGGCAAAACCGTCAATATTCTATTCAGAAAAAAACAGAAAAAACAAAAGCATGCACTAATGATGCCAGTTTTCATTTATTCATTATTCCCAAGGGTTTATATTGCACCCAACTTCCATTCCACCAAGGACAGTTCTGGGGAAGCCAATTACCTAACCACATATTTTCAGAGGTGTGGGGGAAATCTAGATAAAGCCCACACAAGAGAGGAGGAGATAGTGTCCTGTTTTGGATTTGAACCTAAGACCCAGTGTTGCAGAGGCAAGAGGAACTAAGGCCAATATACCATGTTGGTGATTCTGGTTCCTGCATGTTACCCATATGTGCTGAGCATGTCCTAACATGGGCTTTATGAATGACAATTCTACAATTAAATAATATAAACCAGACCTTAAACACCATTAATATAAATAAATTGATGTTCGGTTATACGGCATAGAATGTTACAGGCCCCAGAAGAGGCTTGTTATTTATAATGATTGTTGCAGGAACATGAACTGTTCCGGCTTAGAAATCCCCAGGAGATTGGATTTAAAAGATGTATATTTTTTTTCCTGTGTGTATCAGGGCACAAGACTTTTTATACAATCTCAAACAAAGCTGGGAAATTTAGTTTTTGCAGGATATGTTGTTTTTGTCTTTGGAAGCATTTAAATCTGAACTTCAAGTTATAGATATAAAAGCTGCATAATATTAAAGTTCTGTATTCATTATTATATAATTAGAGCGGAACTAAATCCTGTTATACCCACCTGTCCCTGCTGTGGGCATTGCCATCTTGTTTCTTCTTCTTTTCCATGTTTAAATATTTGGCCAGGCCAGAAAGATATAGGTCCCACACAGTAGCACAGGAGTTTATTAACTTTTGGCAGTTGCAGAGGATATGCTGGGTACCCCAGAAACCAAGGCTTTCAAATGAAGTAATGTTAATGCCTCAATTAAATCAGAAGTTTCTGTAAGCTAAGACTAGGGGAAGAAATAGCAGCCAGTTGGTTGTACTGTACTGTTCATGTGCTAACAAGTAACATGCTAAGCAGATGAAGGAGGACAGATGAACATATCAGTCTGCTACTCCTCTTTCATAGTTCCGTCAGGCTCAAAGATGGGCAAGACCTGTAAGTGTTATAAATGCAGCAGAGAAAAAGAAATAGGTCCTCTGACTTTGTTCAGAGACTTGTGTAAATCTCAGGACTGCATGAAGAGAAATACAAATGTCTGGCAGGTAAAGTTGCTAGGGTAACTTCCATCTGTGTATTAAGCTTTACAAGAGTTTACAAGCAGACATGGATAGAGCAATTCTGATCACCCATTTTACTCTATCCAATGATGGACATACAGTTATAGAATTGCAGCCATAAAATAATGGTATTCCCAGGCACAAAAGGCTCTATGGGATCAGAGCTGCCATAGTTGAGGGACTTCAATATTGTAAGATTGGTAAGATTATCCATAACCTCATCAGCATAGAGTGGTACGGTGGAATGATGCTATTCTTACATCTGTATAGAGTATATTCATTGCCCCATTTGTCACTCATCGGGACATATAAGAGGAGGAACCTAAGAGTACTGGTAGAATAAGAACGTGCTTGCTCTGCAAAGAGAAAGTAAATTAATAAGCGCACAAAATGACCGCTTTATCAGCTCAAAATCTGATTGGTTACGCTATGTACACCATCCAATGGTTCTCACCTGATAATTGGCTAAGGGATAATATTGGACGAGAATCTGGCGTGTGTACATCGCCCGTCGTCCATCCGAACAACTGTCCTGGCAGATCCACAGACGATGGACGACAAACAATCCTAATGCAAGGGAAGGGGGAGAGCGCACAGCAGGGTGCCGCTCTGTTATTCCCCCTCTCCCCTCCCCATAGAGCAGAACGGTTCTGTATGTACAACACTCGTTCATGCATCATGCAGTGCTAGTCGTTGGAAAGGATCATGAAAGATCCTTTCCAATGACAATGATTGCACGTGTTTACCCAGCTTTAGTCAGGCAGTGCAAATAAGATACCTGTGATGAACTTATTCAACAATTGTAAAAACTGCACATGACTGAATGACATATTTCAATTCTCTTCAGTTTCTATGTTTTCCATTGGTTTTCTTAAGATGCCCAGAAGCAAGGGAGTGGTTTTTGACTACCAAACATGTTAAATTAAAATATCAATCATGGGTATTTATCACTTACCTGCAAACATCATTTTCTTGTTCTTCTAATCCAAACTGGCTATCGAATGTAAGCTGTATCCTCGTGTTTTCGGCTGAGTCCAGAATCCATGTCAGGAGTAAGTTTCTCGGGTAACTGTTTGGGAAGCGCGGGCTGCTTATGCAACCATTGCCCACCACTTGAATATTTTCTTCCTTTCGGTAGAGTCTAGTAAGTAGATTACTCTCTGTTAAAACAAAAAACAAACATCAGTGTCATTTTACAGATTAATATTGTAATATATACTACAATGCTTTAAAAGGATTTCTGCTAATAACTGTAATAACATCATTTTGCTGGTGGACATCATCCACTACAATTATTCAGCTGCAAAGAATTGAAGCTTCTTGTAAATCTAAACTCCAAGGCAGATAAAAATCACTAGTGTTTGGCCAAATTGAGGCAAATGTGGATTTTTATAATTTATTACAAAGAAGAAGAACTGAATACAAAGTAAGCCCTGTAAATAGGGTAAATATTAGAGCTTTGAAACCCCATTCTCAAGGAAGACAGCAAGCAGTGTTCTCATTTGCTGGTAGTTGTTAAGGGAATTCCCACCCCCTAAGAGCCAGCAGTCATTGGGAATGCAGGGCACAGCTTATCTGGACTCTAAAAAAGGCAAAGACTATCATGTCCCAGAATGAAAGACAACACAATAGACAGACAAAACAGATCAACAACAGGAAGATCAGGGAATACGGACGAAGGTAGAGAGAGCAATTATTAGATGATTGTAAATTGGTCTTAATCTAAACATTAACACCATTATCCAACAAAAATGTATTTATCTGATAATAAAAAAGCTTATAAAAATTCATTGCAGGAACACGTTTTGAATATTATGTGAAATGGGTTTCAAATCATTTGGCTAACTGTGACACATTGACGTGCCATTAGTTGTGAATGCCCACCCAAGGAAAACATACGATAGAGGTCACGGCAGACCAAGATGTTCTGCCCTATTTTTTGCTGTTTAATTTTTTGCCATGTCATGTTTGAAGGTTTTTTTTTTGTGTTCCAGTATATTGGCAGGCCAAGTAAAAATGAAAGGATTGTATAGGTGTGAATCCAGCATACATATCAGAGTTTGCATTAACAGCCCCCTCCATTCCGTCGTGTTAAAGAAGTCCAAATTCTAAACAGCATATTCAGATGTGTTTCAGCAGCAGTATCCTATGATTTAGCTTTTTTTCATCATATGCTCAGTTTAATTTGTTACGTTTGTATTAGGTTTACTACAATGTAAAACTACATTCAAGGTAATTAAAATATAGTGCAAACACATTTTAGAAAAGCTCATACTGCATTAAAAAAAAATCATAATTTGTTGCAGATTGAAGTGCAGTCTGACATGCTATACAAAAAAGTCTCCTAACGCCTGATTGTCAGCATTGTTCTCGTATCTGCTTTTGTCTCAATGTAATGTCATCCATGTAACAAACACAACTCCTTCTATTTCTACAGTACAGTTAGTATTGGTAGCAGTCATTATACACGAATAATCATATCCTACAGGGTCCATGAGAAAGTGAGGCCAAGTCAGTTTAATCATTTCAAGAACTTACTTTTAAACAGGAGTCTGTTTATAGAAATAATAATGGTGTGGCAAATCTACTGATCAAAATTTGACTTCAGTTCCTTTTTTACCATATTATTTATCTCATGATCTTAACAGTTATTCCCCTTTTCTCTTACACCTGCAATGACCTGCAGTGTTTTCACAGTATTTTCACCCTGTGCAGAGGTGTCGCCATTCCTAATAACTCTACCTACTTATCAGAGCAGGACATGCATATAGCAGACTGAAAGGAGAGATTTTTTAGAGTGATCTGCATTACTTCCACTAGGAAAACTGACAATTTCAGGAATCTATTTGATGATGATTTAGGTCGAAGAATATAATTACAATGGAGGAAGAAAAAAAAGCTAAAAAAGCTACAAGAGAAGAAAGGAGGAGATAAAAAACACAGGGACTTCAGGAGGTAAATTTCATGATCCAGTGTTAGGAGCTCAAGGACTTTCTGGCAGATCAAAAGGTATTTTGTAAACTTGTAGTTTTTGGTATATTATAGGATAAAACACATGGAAATGTGTACGTATGATTAAGCTGTACTACATATGTTTTTTATTTATATAGTTTAATTTGACATGTCAGCAAGAAATAAACAGCTATTCCCTGTTCTAAAACATTTTCAGATCAGCAATGATAGTATATATGTTTTTCTCATGGTAAGTTTTGCTTTAAGGGTCAACATATTTTTAGACCCTGTTAAAAGCTGAATTTTACATTATAAGACAGTCTGTCTTACACTGAACAAACTGAGCTCTTTGTAGATGTAAGGATTATTTTAAATGAATTGCTCTTCAATAGAGGGCAGGCAGCAGGAGAACCGAGAATATACTTGCTGCTACCAACATATGTTTAATGGGGACTTCTAGTTTGCCAACACAGTCGCTTTAGTTTCTTTCTTTTTTTTTTTAGTCTTCATTTTTCTTTATTGCAGCATGAAACTTTCTATTTCAAGCTTCAACTGGAGAAGAATTTGGCGTGCAGCACAATGAAAGCAATAATTAGGTTTATCTTTTCTTTTGCCTCTACAGACACATCTTGTTTTTCAACCTATATTACTTTTTATTAATTTTTGCAGGAGAAGGAGAAAAATTCTGCTGTGGCCTTCAAAGTCCCAAAAAGATTTAAAACTAATCTCCGAGTTCATTAAAAATGCATTGAGGGCAATAGTGAAGCTCCAGCAATATTTGAAAAGATTGTCTTATCCGTGTTGTCAGTTTTCAGAGATATCATCACAACAGTCTAAGACAGGGGTCAACAAACTTTTTTGGCTACTAGGCCACGTTAGGAGGTCAAGAAGGCACACTAGGCCGGACTCTCTCTCTTGTCCCGCGCTGATGGCTTCGCCCCCTACCAGGAATGCCCCTGAAGGTAAATCCCTCTTCTCCGCAATGTATACGAGGAGAGGGATAGTCCCCTTACCCCGGCGGCGGGAGTGTTAATGCCGGCCGTGGTAAATAGGGAAGGGAGGCTCAAGAGCTGCATGTGGCTCCGGAGCTGCGGGTTGCCAACCCCTGCCGGCCGAGATTAGGCTAGATCGACCAGGGGGGAGTTAGGCCGGAACGGACCACTGGCTAGGCCGTATCTGGCCCAAAGGCCAGAGTTTGCCTACCCCTGTATGTACACACATGCAATAATCTTTTACGATCATTTCCAACGACAAAAGATGGCACTATGCATGAACGAGCGCTGTACATACAGTGCCGCTTGTGCTCCATGTAGAGGGAAGAAGAGAAAGACAGATTGGCACCCTGCTGGGCTTTCTCTCCTTCACCTTCATAACGATTGTTTGCCGTTCATCGTTTATAGATCCGCCAGGACGTATCCATGAAAGATGAATGACAAGCGCTGTACACCCCCCAGATTCTCACCCAAAATCACCCCTAAGGTTCCTCCAGGGTTTTCTTTGGGTTTCTTGAGCAATGAACAGAAGGGGACTAAGTCCTCTTTAAGATATGAGATCTAGATCACCGCTATATGCCCCTGGGAGCAGTTTTTAGAATCAGCAGCGTTTGATGAATGCTTTGTTGTGCGGTTGAGCATTTTTATGGTGTGGTGAACTGGTGCAGTCAAAGGGATTATAAGCCATCTCCAGTCCTCAATAACTGCACTGCAACCACAAATTAACTGCAGCTCATTGGTGTTGGAATACTCCCCCACTGAAGTCAAAAGAAGCAGCTGGACTGGATGACCAGAAGCTACATATTACATCCATGAACCATACCACAAACCATGCCAATGCAAACACAAATGCATGAAGGTGGATGGACAAAGTAGTTTCCAACCACGTCTATAGAGTTGGGAGCATAATTCAGCATGTGGTAAACCCCGCACATGAAATTAGCCTAAGGGTTCAACTACCATAAAATGTTTGATCAAGGCTGGTCTTAATGCATATCATCCATATACCCCATACAAGCTTCTCATTAAATAAACAAGTATGTGGCACACGACAAGGATGACACCATACAAATCCAAAAGGCAAAATTGTCAGCACGTGTGGTTCTTTGAAAATCTTTCAACTGTGGTTCCGTACCAACACTGTGTTACTGTTCTGTTTTGTTGCCTGACACAGTGTCGGTTTAGAACCACAGCAAATAGATTTTCAAAGAACTATGAGTGCTGACATTTTTGCCTTTTAAATCTGTATGGTGTCACCCTTCTCCTGCACCACACACTTATTTATTGCCCCGATCAAGAACTGACACCATCGCTTGAGTCATAAAACTACAAGTGACCATATTGCAGAATTTTTTATATGATCTCTATATCCACCCAGTCACACAGTCAGAGTTTGGTTATGGCTGAACTTTACCTACAGTATGTCTATGCCTTTTTTATTTACCCCTGCATATCCCTGATTGTGCCATTGCTTTAAAGTGAGAGGCCTGTAATATGCACGTTACTTTTTGCCATATCTAAACTCCTTTACAGCAGCAATGCTTTAAAAACAGATGGCAAAGTAAAATGAGAGAAAAAAAGAAAGGTAATTAGGATTACAATTGTAGTTTTATTGCATTCTTGGAATTTACCTTTTAGAACCAAGTAAGCGATTGATGAAATGACCCTTTAAACTGTTATATGAAATGTGTCTCTAATGAACACGATTTATGTCTTTAGTTTAGGTGTAGACATGTACTGCGCAATGGACTTATTGAGCCAGTTAGAGATATCCACATCACTCCATGGCACCGGCTGCTTGTTTTAAAGTCAGATGAAATCAGTGTAACAACTGGCAACACTTCAGTTAATAAGGAATAAAAGGGAATCCAGCATTCCGGAGGATGAGCGCTATGCTGATGAGGTACATCTCCTTCCAGCACTGTGGAGTAACACTTCATTCATTATAGTGATTACAGATTAGTAAATCGTTTTCTCAGGTTTGATTTAGGTCAGTTGACTTTGCAAGACTTTCTAAACAGCTTGATATGTTTTATTAAATGCGCAAAAGATAATTTAAGATTTTTTTTTTCAGCTGCAGATTTTTCTTTGGGTGCAGAACATCTTGCACAATATTATAAAAAATAGAAATAAAGAGAAAAAAGGGAAAATTATTAAATAAATTGACAACCGCTAAACCACAAATGCCTACAGTTCTGAATATAACATCTGAGAAGAACATTGGAAAATAGTTTAGTTTATTATTTTTTTTTACTTTTATTATTTTGAAGATTCACAAATAGGCTTCAATTATCCAATCATGTAAATGGTAAAATCCTATTTACTTTAAATACACAATCATGTGCAGATGCTTTATACATGATTAGATCATTTTTGTAAGTTTTTTATTAGAGAATCCTCTTATTCTGAAAATAACTCTATTAATAAATCAGCTTTTTATGTATTCCCTTGAAAGCAGAACTACACTCAATGTGCATTTATAATAGAGAAAACCTTAGAACTGCAAATTCAAAGCCTACAAAACTATTTTCTAATGTTCCGTTTGCAAGCATATGTCTGAATACATTTTGACTAAGATTAGGCCTGCTGACCACAGTATCCTGCCCAACGAGGACAGTGTCATAGAAGATTTTGGCAATGACTTGCTAGATTATCCTTTCTAAACCATTTTACCCCTAAGGAACCATTTTCTGGTCTAAGGTATTCAGGTCCAAGGAATTCTGTTCTTCAGGAATTTTCTGGTCTAAGTGAACCTCTAAGAAAAACATATGTTTTGGAGGCAACGAGAAACAAGAAATCTCAAATCAGTGACCAGTGGAAAAAAGTCCCTCTACACTGGTGGCTGGAATACCACTTTTTTAGATACCTAAAAACAGAAGACAGCCACCAGCACTCCAAAGTATGGGATTCTTGCTTTGATATAATAGCACTGTCACAACATAATTGAAAAACCAATGTTTTGCAGCCTGCGTAGGGTCTGTTCCTTTAGACAACATAGTGACATCATACCTGCTTCGTGTGGCCCAGAAACATTGGTTTTTCAACCATATTGTGACAGTGCTTTTACAATTAAGCAAGCATCCTTGGAGTGCTGGTGGCTTTGTCTTCTGTTTTCAGTTGAGTTCTACAAGGCACTATGCACGGTTGTCACTTCAAGCTCCCTTTCTCTTTTACAAGGTCTCTTTGCTGTATAGAGTTTAATCCTATCACAGACATTGTATGGATACCTAAAAATATCATTAGTGTAATGGATCTGGTTCTACCAAGTGGTGTTGAACACAGAACTATGCAGGCATCATCAAATGGGAGTTCCATTAGCCACAGTATGACGAACCCCTTCCAACCTCTTCAGGAATCCTTGGGATTCTGCAGGAAACTGGTTGGAAATGGTTGTCCTGAATCGGCGGTCGCTAAGCGGTGGTCTGCCAGAAAATTTTGGTGGTCCACAGCTCTGGCCGGTGCGTACCCGAGCGGGGTCAAAATTTTATTTGAGTTTAATTCCACCTAATGGCGGCCAGGCTTTGAACAAACACACTTCAAACTTTCTAGATGGATAGGGACAATATGAAATGTAAGTGTAAAATTGTATAACAAAGTAACCGCTAAATAAAATTGTAAGCAACCTTATGTATAAACTAGGATTTAAAGAGGAGTCATCTGTGATTTTTTTGCATCACACTTTATTGACTTTGTATTTTGCATGAATGTGATTAAGCAAGATTATGATTAAGGACAATGTATCCAGTAAACTGTGAGCACTTTACATTCTGCAGTTAAGCCGATCATCAACTAATATATCCTTTCTGGCAGAGGGATGACATGTTTTAGGTGACTGGTGCATATAAATTCATTACACTAATATATCTAGAGCATAGTTATAGAACATATTGATCCTTTAGATTTTTTTGGCTGATCATTAGCAAACTTCAAAGAGCTGAGCCTACAGAACAGAAAGACGTTTAAAAGACAAGAAAGCTGAATCCATGTCAGGGGGAAGTTCACCTTGAAGGCAGACATGCCAAACATGCACTATTTACTACAGATTCTTAGTCTATTCAGAAGTGTAAATGGATTTTCTATGCTTTTTAGTAACAGTATAACACATAAACTCCACTAGAACTGCTGTGAGTACAGGCGGTGCAATGGCCTGGAAAATATAGGCTGAATGTCACCTGTGCTACTTCTGTCAATGTGGGGATCATGGTATTAATGTGCTTGCAAGTGTATATCATACCTCTTCTGTGGGTGGCTTGGATCAGAAGCCTCCTTACGTACCATGGTAATATTTTGTTTGCAAAGGTATGTCATGCCTCTTCTGTGCATGGCTTTGATCAGTAGCCTTCCTACGTATAGGAATTTAAGGACTTACCCTTCATTCAGGGTATTAGCTCTAACCTAGGTAAATAAGCATGTAACTATAAGGTAAATTATGGGCTTATACTCACAATAGGGCTGACACTTACCATGGTGAATCATCTCTCTGCAAGAGATAACTCACTCAGCTATATGATAACTCACTCAGCTCAGCTCACTCAGAGTAAATGTGGTGATATTTCACTTTGTAAAGAATACCCAAACCAGTGCAAAGAAATTTTTAAAAAATACGACATTTCCAAGCACGACTGGATAGTTGAAGTCAGCAGAGCTTCATCAGCCTATGATAGCAAACCATATTCCATATTACCATATTCTTAGTAAATCAAACTCAATATAATAATATGCAACTGTGAGACAAGTACTCCCTAGGACATGACTAGGCCTCTGATTCAGTGATGCCATTGCAATGTTTTTGGGACAGCCTCTTAGTAATAGTAGGGGCATTAAAGAATAACTTAGCCAAAGAACAAAAATGAAATTTACTGCAGGTTACCAGTTCTAGACCAGTCCTGTACTAGACTAAAGGGGACCCTATTCGACCCGTGGAGTCAAAATAAGCAGCTTGGCAGCCCTCCGGTGCACAGAAGACTGCTGATGTATGGGCAAGAGAGGGAAACAGCACTACGGGCAACAAGATGTGGGACAGAGGTGAGGAGCTTTGGGGAACAATGGCAGGGCCAAAAGTGTCACGTTGCTTTTGGTAACCATACCACAATCTACCACAGCCCTGTGCAACACAAAAGGGTCCCAACCTTTCTCATTTAGTTGAATAGGAGAAGGTGGGGCCACAATTGAGCAATGTAGATAACCAGTTGTTAATAGCTCCTTGTTTTCTTTTTAAGGCCAAGAAAAATATATTTAACTAAATAAAATACCTGGTGTTCTAGACAGGAGTGCAGCGTCCTTGCCACTTCTTATATAAACTTCTATACCAATAACACATCAAGTAATGAAAATAAACAAAGCAGATGTCTAGCCTAGATAACATCCATGGCTGGCTCTAAAGACAGAATGAGCGTGTGCTGTCTTCCTAGGACAGTATGCTATTTACAGATGCCATACACGATACCCATCAAAGCGGATCATGCAATAGCAGATATTTAACATACGAACATGGAAAAGGAGCTTAAAATAGGGCCCAAGGACCCAATCAAAGAAGTTTACCAGGCAAGGTTTGCATACCACTAACTGGGGAAATAGTGTACACAAAACCCCTCCTTTTCAAAAGGGGTGACCACCCATGTGCTGAGCACGTAAAAAAAATGTGTTTCCTAATCTGGGTTCTGTGAAATCTCTGGTTTCTCCACAGGTTGCAAGCAGTTCCCTGAACCATGAGCAATATTTGACCTCGTGGATGTGCTTTTTGGCCATCTGTATAGATGAGCAAAAAAAAAACAAAAACAAAAAAAAAAAAACATCCAAAATCTCCTAACTACTACCTACCATAGTACCAAATGTGCAGAGCGCTGGGATCTCTTTCAGAGAGTAATCAGTCAGTGGTACCTCACAGTGATTAAATTAGCACGTTTTTCAGACTCCAATTCCTGTGAGTGTTGGCGAGAATGTGGAGACTTGTAATCCCTACAACATATTTTATGGCAATGTAAGTCAGTATGGACCTTTTGGAACCAGGTTTTCACATTAATATCTGAGATTGCTGAAATAGTGTTAAAAGCCCAATCCAGAAATGGTAATACTTCATCCTAATATGGATGGAATTTATGATAGGAGCAAGATTAATTGCTATTCATGTACTATTAAGTGCTAAACTGGTAATCGTGAGGAAATGGAAGAGTACTGATATACCTAACCTTTCAGATGTGATTCATGACCTTATTGCCCAATGTTTTTTAGAAAAAAACTTTGCCATAGCTCATAACTGTTGAAAACAATACTTTAAACAATGGGAGATGTGGTTGCATCACTCAAAGTGTGTTTATGATCTATAATTGTATGTTAGTGATACTCATACTATCTGACAATTGTTTCTGTTAATAGTAAGTTGTAAGACTAGTATTATGTTTATATATAATTGTGTAATGTGATATTCTTTTTTATTTTTACCTATTCTTCCTGTTCATCTCTATTCTTCTAATCTTACTTTTATCTTTTTCTTCTTTATATGTTTTCCTTGTTGGTCCTATTGTGGACTCTTTGTATATTTGTTAAAATTGCATAAGTGATATATGACTACCAATGTCTATGCAAATTGTAATTTGAAAATATTTTAATAAAGAAATATTGAACTTAAAAGGTATTTTAAGGGCCCCCATTTAATAAAAAGCTTTAGAAAGGCTGCTTTTGAGAGAGATAGCAGAATATTTGCTAGATTCCTATTCACAGTAACAATGCATCCACTTTGCTTCAAACTTTTGCCAGCATTCTGCAAATTGCAAATGCTGGTGACTGTCAGTGAGTATGTGCCTGAACTTACTAGCAGCTTTATGAATAAGAACTTCAATGCAGTGACAGGTCCACCTTGTCATGGCTGATGTTCTTAGTATTCCTTGAATGTGGGTATACAAGCTATTCATTTAAATTGTTAGCAGAACAAAATTTGATGTTAATCAATGTTGAGAATTATAATGTTTGCGGTTTGAACATTTGGAAACAATATAGCAGTCCAAAATAAGCTTTGGCTGCATATGTAATGTATAGTCTGTACTAAAACTGTCTGCACATAATGACACAATTACCTTGTTTTCCTAACTGTGACATACACCAAAAGCTTAAAGGGAAATTACAGTTGTATCTTGGTGGAGAGGTCTGCATGGCTGGTATGATCAAGATTGTTATATTGCAAAGAGCATTGGCTTTTGGTTAGGGCACCAGACAGGTCAAAGGTAAGAAAAAGCCTAAGAAAACCTGTAATTACTATTAAAGAAACATGGAGTTATCCTTATATTTTAAGCAAACCCTTTTTCAGGTGGCCCTGGGTGTCTAGGAAAAGAGGGGTTATATGCATGTAGAGTTCTCCATTCCCATCCATTCCAGACTCCCTGCCTTTTCTAAACATTGGGGGTTCCAATGTTTAGAGACAGAGCCACTTCTCCATATAGGTCTAAATAGGATTGGAAGGGGGTGTATGTTGGGGAGTTAAAGCCTGGAAGCCCGCTTTGCTAAGATTCTCTTTTTCTTGTCACTAAGCCTTTAGAACAAGGTCTGGTAAAAATGTATGTGGAACCCCACTTTTTTGTACCAGGGAAAACTTCTAGTAAAAAACTTCTAGTATTTAAAAAAACCGCAAAGAGGCCATAACAACCAGCATTAAAGTTTCTTCTCTCTCTCTCTCTCTTCATAGAGTTTATCATCCTCCCCTTTGTTTCCCCCACAAATTGACACTATAGCTACTCCGTGCCTCTCCATTTTTAGTAACAGGGCTAGCACATTCTAAAAACCTATTATCCCCCCTCGAGTCCCTGTTGACCACAGTTGAAAGGTCAACAGAGCATTATGGGTCCTTTAAAGTTCATCCCCTTGAATGTCTGCATAAGTTTAATGGAATGACAAACAGCAAAAGGTTAAGTCAGTCCCACAGTGGGATCAAACTCGGACCTCATCCATAACTGTAATTAGTAGCCCAAATGCCATCTACCTTTTTTAGACCTTTTAAAACTATGAAATTCAGTTACAGACCAGCAGTATGAATTTGCAGCCAGTGCATAGGAGATAACCTGATCCGAGTTTATCCTTTTGCTAAGCCATGACAATTTCTTTGTACATGCTTTTAACAAGTTTAATGACATGAAAAGCTAAAATTTCAAAGCAAAACTTCAGCATTTCAGACATTCTCCATTAATATATAGTTAGGCTTAAAAAATATGAGTTCTTGAAGTTATTTATAACTTCTGAGATATGACTTGTGGGTGAAACAATTAAATTAAATCTTATCAAAATATAATTTGCAAAACAAACACAAACGAGAAATAAATCTTTTCCATTTACTCCTGAATATCATTTGAAGAATGCTTTTCAGATTCATATCTAAAAAATCTGCAGAAAGCATTGTGCCGGAGTCTGTCTATGTTCTAACCATATATTAAGTGCTGCTGGAAAGTGCATTAATCATTGAAATGAATTTGTCTTTCTGATTAGCTGCATCAAAGAAAAGATGATTTCATTAATTAATCTTGACTTGGAGAAGTGTTTGTTCTGCTCTGTGTAAACACAGTTTCATTCTCAAAATCATGAAGCCACCGAGGCACAAATAGTCTGTTGTGAACAGTAAAACGTAATAATCCTTGGAATACTAAATATTTTGACTCAATGAAGAGGAAAATAGGCAAATTCTTTTAGGTTTCCAGGGGAGGAAATGAAAACAAATTTAGACTCCCACATAACGAGGTTCGGTTATTACTACTGTAGGCAAATGAATAACCTCATTACCAGTGCATGATACACGTCGGTATATAGAATTGCTTGAGACCACGAAAGGTAAACCGCACCTAATTTTTATTGAGAAGACAATCTAAAAGATGTCTTTCAGTCTCATTTTTGATGCAATTATCATCTAGTGGCTTGCTGCCCTATTTTTTTGTACAAATTAATTTAAAGGGCCAGTTGATGCAAAAAGTGAGATGAGTTGGCTCCTAGCTTCTTACATGTTCTGAATTTTCCAAAAGAATATGAAAAAAAAAAATATTGCATAGGGTTTCAAAATTACACCTCCCACCAGCAAAAAATAAGGTTTGGGTGACTTGAAAGATTAGTGTATTATACTTAAAAAAAACTTAAGCTCTTTCTCTAATGGCTGCTGAATAACTAAGGATGTAATTTTCAACAGAGACAGTTATATTTTAAATACCCCGTTATAATATTATCAAATACCTCCAATACCATTCCAAATTGGCACTCGGATAACACTTGTTTGTCCAAGTACCCATTTAAATTCGATGCCGATCCAAACGTCAGTTAAGTGACAGGTCAGGTCCAGCATTATGCTTAAAAAACCAAATTAAACATCCAATGGACTTAAGATTCTACTGTGAACTTATGTAAAAAAGTTTCACATTTTCATTCATGGCATCATCAGTCCTTTATGGGAACTCCAGCAGCCAAAACCGACACAGCTGATCCCCTTCAGAAACAGATATCACTGCAATTTACATGTTTTATATATATATATATATATATATATATATATATATATATATATATATCACCACTTTATATCTGTGTTAATATAACATTACACCTTGTGCTTACGTAATTACTGTAAGATTGAAAAGCTTGAAAATGATACACTGTTAATCGGAACACATGCTAAATATACCTTTTGAGCTTATTAACATTTTTTTAATTAAGTATTAGTATACTAATATAATATTAATTAATTAATATAATAAAAATTAATTTTTAATATAATATATTATAATCTGCTCCGTCAAGTTAGCACATACGTTACCAAGTGAATCCCTATAATCTAGAAATACATACGTTACCTAATTACACTCCATCCATGAATCCATGAGCTAGAAGCATATACATTACCAGATTGCACTCTTTCCATAAAATAGAAGCACATATGTTACCAATCACTCACTAAGTATTATCTTAAAACACATATGTTACCAAATTACACTCTATCCTTGATCTAGAAACACATATGTTACCATATACTACTCTAAGTGTGTGCAAATAACACATATGTTACCAAATTATACTCTATCCCGGTATTCCTCAACCAAGATTCTTCCCACGTACCAGCAATGTAAGAGGCATTCTTCCCACCAATCATCACCCTAATATATTGCGAGCTGTGGATATAGTATTTGTAGCAGGGGTTCCCTAAGACCTAATTGTTATTTCAAATGTTCCCTCAAGTTATAAAGCCTGAGAAACACTGCATAAATGAGATGTACATGTTACTAAATTATACTCTATGAGCCAGAAACACATATGTTAGTGGATTACACTCTACATTCCTTTATTATCCATAAACTAGAAGCACTTTAGTTACCTAATTTCACTCTATTCATGCTTTAGAAACACAAATGTTACCAAATGATATTATATCCACAGACTAGAAACACATATGTTACCAAATAAAATTCTAAACATATACCTGTCGCCTATACATTAAAATATACTCTAAGAGCTAGAAACGCATATTGCACTATACTCTATCCATGAGTTAGAAACACATAAATTACCAAATTACTCTCTATTTATAAACTAGAAGCACATATGTTAGCAGATTACACTCTGTCCATTAGCTAGTTTCCAGATTCCTTTTACACTGTAGGATTTGTGTGAACTTGATAACAGTATCAGTTACAAGATGATGATATAGAAAAGAGTTATGTAGGGCACTACAGATCAGCCAAGAGTCAAAACAACTGCTTCTGTGCAATGTGGTGGGTCTTAAAATAACTATTTCGAGCAAATAACCCTTATTAGAAAATGTCACAATTTGCATCAAACTGTTAGAAGAACACACATGAAGAAAAAGAGCTAAAAATCTTTAAAGATCAGCTAAACTTTCCTTCTATCTTAAAAGCCTTGTCTATATATACATTAAATGGACTGAGTTAGCCCCTGCCATAGTCCCTGCAGAAAGTAAACTCCACAGTGGCCACCATCATACCTATATATAACGTTTAATTATTTGTAAGAGCTTTTGATTTTCATTTGGCATAGGGTAGGAAAGGGTTTTATATTCATAAATTTCCATTACTGCCCTCTTGGGGAGATTCATCCTTTACTTTGTCCCGGTGACTATTGCCATTGAGACAGAAAGTGAAAGAAAATAAAAAATGATGATGTGTCATGAGAGAGGAAAATCATTTTCTATGATAACTCACTAAGGGAATTCTAATAAGTGAAGAACATTTTCTAAGCTGGTCATTGACATGAACACATAATGCAATATTAGTTTTAAACCCCACCCTACTCTTTTATTTTGGATATGGTCTCTGAAGGGTTCAAAGAAAGTACACCCAAGTGTGTTTATGTAATTGGTGGTCATATTTAAGGGTGAGAATCGTCTCCAGATATGAGCTTTTGTTGGTCACCCACTCAATTAAAACATCAGTACTACTGTATAGTTTCCCCTTATAAGAAATACTTGTGACTGTTAAAGAAGTGGAAAAATAATAAACTTATTTTCTAGATCAACTGGTAATAAAACCATGTTTCAGGAAGGATTCATAGAAACTGCTCTGCTAATGCTACTGAAAAACCGAGTTTGTTACACAGTTTACATGAAGACACAGCACCATCTACTGGTGTTACCCAAGTATAAACTGAGATTATTTTTCTAATGACTGTTTGAGGCTCAGTTATATTCAAGTATACATGCTATATTCTTTCTTTTGTTTAGCCATAGATCTGTTTTATTATTTACTTTCTATTGCATACAGATTATTCCTTAGGCACCTATCTATATTCATTTCCACCGGTCCTTTTTTCAAAAATGCTGTGATAATTCTGAAAGTTCATTGTCTTCAACAGTCAAAAATGTGAGCTTAAAGAACAGCATAGCAGTTCTACTGTACAACTAATATGTAGAAGAAGCACAGTCAGTATCTGTCATGATAAAATACATTGTCTTTTCCAATATAAAGACGGCTGCTTTAACAGTGTCAAAAAATCATACAGTTCCAATTACCTATAAAAGCAAATATCTCAAGTCCCTAGACAATATAAAATAGCTCAGATTACAGCTTCTACTAATCCCAGAATGAAGAAAACAGAAGGTTTGCCTAGTAATAGAAGTAAGTTCAATTGAGGTTTTTATGACTCCATACTGTTCTATCAGTGGGGAAAATGTGCAGCTCATTGTTTTAGTGAGCTTTAGTAATAGATGCACTGTGGTGATCACCAATAAAATCCTTTCCATTATCAGACCCCTTTTTTTGTCTGCTTGTAGTTCTTTTAATGATCACTCTGTGCAAAAACTAAAAAGTAAAAGTATTCTATCTGTGCTTTGTATTAAGTTGTTCAGGTTATCTGTAGATGGGTTTCTGTAAAAAAAGACAGGTTAGAAGGAGAAAAGTGAGGGGCTTCAGGCTCGTTTTAAGTTGTGTATTGCAGTGTTTTTCAACTTTTTTGAGCCACGGCACATTTTTTTACATTGAAAAAATCCTGCGGCACACCACAAATCAAAAATGTTACAAAATGACACTCTGTAGCTAATTCTTTTGTCTCTAAGAATGAACAAGAAAACTATGTTACCTACTGCCACCCACTGACATGGAAGAGTATTACATTACTCTGCCAGTCACTACAGCACAGACACTCGACAATGGTAATTGGATAATTTCCCACGGTACACCTAAAGATCCCTCATGGCACACTAGTGTGCCGCGGCACAGTGGTTGAAAATCACTGGTGTATTGTTTCAAAATGCAGTTTACCAGTCTGGTGTCATACATCAGTACAATAGTATGTTACATCACAAAAGACCATTCCCCATTGTAGAATCATGGGGTGGTGGTTGGCTAGGCTGAACAGTTGCGTTCTAGGCTACAAAAAGGTTTACATGAAAAAAAGTCTTGTTACCCGACTCGTTTTGCCACAAGGGCTTCTTCAGGGGTAGAGATGTTGTCACAGATAGGTATGACACAGATAAAGATAAATATTGTTGCTGAAAGGGGTTAAGTTGTAGATAGTGCCTTGGGTTAGAATGTGATATAAAATACAGATGGTTCCTGGTCTTTAAATGTATGAAAATGGCAAGTCTGTGGCTGAGGGAGGAGAGAGGTGTGCAGGGAGGCGTCTTGCTGGAATTGGCTATCAAAGAAGGGTTTCTGTAAAAGCTATACAACATGTGACCACATTTCCTCTCCCCAAAGCAATGCATTATATGGTTTAAAGCTGAATTTTTATATATATATAAATATAAATTAGGGCACTCTCTTCCCCATATATGCAAGCTCTATGTTGTAGAATGTAGATGAACCTTTAACTTTATCATGTACACTGCAAAGCGAGTGACTAACAACTCTTGAGTCCTGCATATTTGTGAATTATGGTAAGAGTCCCCCTGCCCAAAATAGCTTAAGAAAGTTCAGACCTGTGGAAAGAGCAAATGATCTCATGTGGCTCCCGATGCCTGGTACACCTGCGGTTCCTCAAAAAACAGCATCTCCCCTGAGGTAGCAGTTCAGTGGTATAGAGAGGCGGTAAGAGGAGTAAGTATAATGCATACAGCACCAAACACAAATCCAAAGAACAAGCTGCACAAAAGAATTGGATTTTCCTGTAAATCCTGGCTGATTTGTGTGTCTAATATTATTTATTATTATTAAACAGGATTTATATTGCGCCAACATATTATGAAGCGCTGTACATTAAATACGGGGAACAGCCAGGGGTGGGTTTGGGGGCCCAAGGCATATACAGTATGACCTCTAATACACAGTATTCAAGCTCTCTGCACCCTTTGCCATTCTGTCAATTGAAGAGGTGTCCCCCCTCCAAAACCAGCTCTGATAACAGCCTCAGCTCACAAAAAGTGTGTTGAATGAAACATTATTTAATCTAGGAGTGGACCGGTGGCCATCAATGGAGTAGAAAGTCCATTGCTGCAAAAAAGATGAATATCGCAAAAGATGCGTTTTTTACATTTAAGGATATTATTTATTTTTTACACATTTTTAATGGCTGACTGGGCCTGGATATATGCCTAGGTTTTATTGATGATCCGTGTACAGCCAGATTCATTGTCGTCATCATTTGGTCAATTTGTTGAAAATAAACATACGAGTTGAATAAAAAGAGCTAAAAGAAATTCAAAAATATTTTTCACCTTCTGACTGTGGTTTGAGGGAAAGGCTTCCAGTATTTTTATGTCACAGTCAGTACATTTTCACTGTGATTTTGCAATCCAGAAATGTTGTCAGCTGGATTGCAAAAGTAAATTCCATTTACCGGGAAGATACTGTGTCTTCACATTTAAAAACACATTAGTTTCTTGAGAACATTAAGTCAGCATTTGTCTGTTTATGAGAATGCATTTACCTTCTTCTCTAAACAAAATGAGAACTATCAGTGGAAAGTGTACCTGTCATCTCAAACAGTGAAAGGAAACCATTTGTGAGCTTGGTCAAATTTTCAGAATTGTCTCTTATAATTCAAAAAGTATTATGTAGCTCAGTGTGACATTGCTGGGACATGAAATACAAAATGTCTATTTAGAAAAAAGATGCAAACTGCATTTGTCAGATATACATTCAGTATAGTTAGATCAGTAAATGATTGATTTTGATTGGCTACTTTGATAGGTTACTGCATTTAGCATACAGTTATTTATCTTACTGAAAATGCCTTAAAGTAAACTTCATAGTACAATAATGGCTTTCCTTCTATTGAACAGATTGTTTCCCAGCTAGTGACTGAAAAATGGAAAAAGAAACAGCACACTGAAAAGCTCATCTGTTTGTCACACTACTCCCTTGTCCTATCAGTAAGTCCCCCTGTAGCACATGTGCACTGCAGCACAACTTTGCCTACGTAAAACAATTGAATTCTATATATACTAGGGCAAGGGTCACCAACCGGTGGTCCGCGAGAAAACTTTGGTGCTCTGCTGGTGAAGCGCACCGGCCAGAGCTGCGAACCACATCTTCCGTACAGACCCCTGGCTCAGGGAAGTGGGCGGGATGTGTCCCTGGAGTGGGCGGGGTTCTGACATCATGGCGTCACTATTGGGGAGTTTTCTCCCCCTTTGAGCGACACCAAGACCCCGTGGTCTGGAGCCAGTAATTTTAGTGGTCCACAGGACCGAAAAGGTTGGTCGCCACTAAAATAGAGAACACCAATTTTTTTCTGGCAAACTGCTAAACATAGGGACTTTTAAGGCTTTCATATTCTTCTCCTTCAATATAACAAAATCAGATACAAAAAAATTTTATTTTGTTGTCATACATACATTAAAAAAACACATAAATACAATGCTGTCCCATTGTATTGTATGCTCAACATTGTCCCATTGTATGCAAATACAAAAACAAAGAGGACCCCGAATTGTCATTCAACGCGTTTCACAGATCGAGTTTGCTTCCTAAGGATACAATTGGGACCACTCATTGGCCCAACTGGACGTCCCATCAGACTTCAACCATTCCCTCATAAATAGTGCAGGGGTTAAATGTAAAGAGGAAGAGCATCAGGACAACTTACAGAGTACATAGTAAATGTGTAGGTCAATTACATAGTACCTGCTACAATAGCTCTATATGGCATTTTCTAATTCCAGTTATCTGTTGTGTTACATTGTATGCATTTATACTTCAAGCAATATATATACATATAAATCAATATATATATATATATATATATATATATATATATATATAAACATATAAATATATACCGTACATATATATTTATATGAACAAGTACATACAAACCATGTAAAAAAAAGAAAGAAAATAAAATTTTAGAGCACTCCATACTGGATGCCAATAGTAAACCCTGCCAAACTGAAAACAATGTACTATCCAGCATTCACAAATCTGTTGTGAGAAAAGGCTATATTTAGGCAAAGTTTTTATTGAGTTGAATTGATTTAAACAAGAAAATATTATCTCTCCATTCTTTTACACCAGACCAGAACTTATTTCGACATTCTGGCTAGATAATAAACATGCATGCATAATGACGACATAAAGAATGGCTGGAGAAGGTTGGGGGTCTTGTCCTGGCTCAACACTTTAAACCATTACACTAATGCTGTGTGGTCTTGCAGATTAATCATTCCCTCCTTACTGATAATGCTTGCAAAGCATGTTTACAGGGCGAGTTCTGTTAGAACAGAAAAAAGGAAAACACAAAACGATTGTTTCAAAGTGTATGTAAAGCAATTTATGTATTATTATTATTATTCAGTATTTATATAGCGCTGACATATTATGCAGCACATACTCTATACTTCCAATCATGAAGATGCAACAACAATTGAAGGCGAATCCATATTGTTACCAGAATTCCCATCCTAGATTGTTGTCGATTCTTTTTTTGTTTTGATGACAGCATTATAGTTTTGGGTATCCAAGAACTTTCTGTCTCGGTGACACAAGTCACCATTCAGGTCAGAAGCTAAATTTCCCCAACAGGGTCAGAGACAGCAATAGGGCTGCTTCACAGCAGCTGGAGGGGCTGTATTGGGCACTATTGCCCGATGGAGTCCCAATAGAACAAGATTGCAAGAGGCCTAATGACCCTTAAAAAAAGTACAAAATGTTTTTTTTTTTTTACACAGCAAGTTCTGATACCCTGTATCACATAAAACTACAAAGAATAAACCAACAAAAGCAAAAAAACAAAGCACTGTAATAAGTTAAAACAAATATGGAGCACACTGCTGAGTATGAGACCCATAATGAAGGATGTGCAGTATGAATGAGCCCTAAAAACCTGAAAGGGGCCAACCACACACTTTACAATAAACAAGGATAAATAATTAGTATTTTTCTTATAATGCAAAAAAACCTTCATTCCTAAAGTGACAAAGACATGTTGCAAAGTATAGTAAAAGTTTTCTGAAATGTTGGCTTACCATCTTCAAAATAACAAAAATTAAAAATGTTTTAGATACATTGAAAATACAGGAAAATACAGGGATTTCCATAGCTGGATAATTATTATTATTATTATGAATAATAAAGCACCAACATATTACGCAGCGCTGTACATTACATAGGGGTTGCAAAAGACAAACGAATACAGACAGTGATACAGGAGGAGAGGATCCTGCCCTGAAGAGCTTACAATCTAGTAGGTGGGGGAAGTAACACACAATAGGAGGGGAGATATGGAGTGTGATGGGAAGTAGTGACGGTTTCAAAATACAGAAGAAGAAGGGTAGGCAAGTTTGAAGAAATGGGTTTTGAGTTCTCTTTTTTAAATGAGCAGAAAGTAGGGGCAAGCCGAATAGGACGAGGAAGACCATTCCAGAGAGTCGGGGCAGCTCTAGAGAAGTCCTGGAGCAGTGCGTATGACGAGGTTATGAGTGAGGAAGTCATTGGTGGGTCATTGGAGGAGCGGAGAGAGCGTCTGGGGAGTATTTTTTTACCAAGTCAGAAAGGTAAGTGGGACAAGAAGTGTGGAGAGATTTGAAGGCAAAGCACAGGAGGATAACTAGACAAGATGAAAATGAGATCAATTTAAGGGTGATCAGGAGGCTGTATCTGCTAAGCATTTGAATGTATATCCTCATATCAGTCTGCTGTATGCCTTTAATTTCGTAGTTTAGCTGATTAAAGTTTCCATAACTCAGGTTATAACATGGACATGGCTATTCTTGATAACATTCTTATATTGACCTACGAGCACTGGCAGGCAAGTTTGCAGGCAGGATGCTGCATGGTGCCTGTGCTCTATAAATGACCTTCAACATTTTTCTTTTTTTAATGCAGAAATAGTCTTTGTAGCAAGATTCCACAGATGATACATCAGGAAAAGAACACAATAGACAGTCTGCAGCAATATTAGTACATTTCTTTTTCCTGTCAGGGAAGGAAAATCTGATTTCATGAGATGATATGCAGATAAGCACTGCAGGCAGGTTCAGGAGGGGGTCATTAATTGTCTGAGAAAATTAAAAAGAATAACAATGTCAGAAATGTCACAAGAAGCACCAATAAATAACTTAATGGTTACTAAGATTTTTTATATAGATTTTAAGAGTTCTGAAATGCATCTCAATAACAAAAAGGGAGCTTTTGTCAATTCATGGATTCATAGACATATAATCCTCTGCTTCTTAGAAAATGATATTGTTATATGAGAGACCCGTAAGGGAGTTGTTATCCATGCCAGGTAAACTTCCAGCATTTCTTGTAAATTGTAAATGAGGCAATAAAAGGTGACAATCTGAAGGCACCATGGTCATATATCCAGTGCCCTGGTGTTTAAACTGTGATCAAAGGGCCACATGTCTTTTGGAAGGTATTGTGCAGCTCTTGGGCCCCAGGAGTTTGTGTCTTCCCTGCCTAGGCGGTCTCTCGGGACCCTCAGTGCAAAAACAGGCATCGATTTTTATAATTATTTATTACTAGTTTTACTGGTAACATGGTTTTATTTTTGGTTTGCTTTTTTTTTTTCACAGTCACTTACATTTTACATTAAGTTGCAAGCTGCTTATTCCCTATTCTTAGGCATCTTGCTAGGAGGAATATTATACCTGGTGCAAGAAAATTTTATTATTATTATTATTATTATTATTATTAAGTGGCTGTAGGGAGCAAAATATGGGATGTACAGTGCAATGCAACTGTAATTGTAGTGAACCCCATCCATTTCATGTAAGATGTCCACTATCTATAACAATCTACACCAATCGTGTAGCAAGTCTTTAATCTCTGGCCATTGATACCTCCGTGTCCAGAGTATTTGCCAGCTTTCTGCATCAGTAAATATAGCAGTGTTTCTCAATCTATTTAACATGGGTAACCCTTGAAATAACTTTCCAGTCTACAGGGAACCCCAGCTATAATTACTATATCCGCAGCTCACAGTGTATTAGTATGGTGGTCAGAATGCCTCTTACATTGCTGGGCAATGGGCAATGGTGGGTGGAATGTCATCCTTACACAAAGAGATCATGGCTATCACAAACTGCTCATTGCTGGAGGAGCCTCTAGAAAACCCTGAAGAGACCCTAGGGTTCAAGGCTGGTTGACGAACTCTGATATACACTAAGGTGCTATTTTCACACTTTTGTTAAAATGTGCAAATTACTGCACCACACAGTAATGCATCATACATACATTGGTGCAGAGTACAAGCAGAGTAATTTACTGGTAATGCCAACACTCAATAGCTCACAACCCTACATAATAATCCTTGTGATGTGCTATAAAAGACAACATGAAAGGCATTTTGTACACCAATGTTCAGTCAAATCCATTCATTTTGAAAACACAGCCTAACAAGTGCTGAAGTGTGACAATACACAAAGTGCCTATAACAAAGTTTTAACCTAGAAACCTTCAAAGTGTGGAAAAGAAAGTTTTTATTTTATTAAAAGTTCCTAGGTGACCACCTATTATCTAATATCTATTTAACCCTAATACGTTCTAAGGTAAATGATGTGTACTGGAAATATTTTAGTGTTATTATTAGAAACACAAATCACAGAATAAAATGGGTACAGTGATATAAATTGTTAAAAGGCCAGCACTGGTCAAAGTATATTTTTACTTTAAATTTATTCTTTAGAAATACAGAAAATAAATATATTTGCAGATTCTACCAAAAGAAAGCCTTGTCTGTCTCCCAAAATATGTGCAGTACATCATATCGTATATTAGTATTATATTATTATATATTACGTTCTTTGGGGCAGGGTCCTCTCTTGTGTCACTGTCTGTATCTGTCTGTCATTTGCTACTCCTATTTAATGTACAGCGCTGCATAATATGTTGGCGCTTCAAAAATACTGTTTATTAATAACAATAATATTATATATTCAGCATTCCAAGTAATGACAAGATTGTTTCTGATTCTCAGAAGCCTATACTCACAAAAGTTATTCCGGTCTTTATAGGGGTCCACATGTGTGAGTGATAAATAGATAAATAGAAAACATCTGGGAAAATCTTTTCCATATTATAAGCCAATGGACACCAATGGAGGCCAGGAATAGCTCACAAACAGATCATATTTCATAATTCATCCACCTCCGCCTGGTTGGAGAGTACACAGGCATGGCACTGAACTTTTCACCCAAGGCATATCTTAATGGAAGCCACGGCTGCCCTTTCACCTCCTCTGTGGTGATGGAGTAGATGGTCTGAACCAAAAATATTATTATTATTAATATTATCAATAATAATAATAAAAACTGAATTCATAAGGTCTAAGGTTTATGTGACCATATATGTGCTGTACTTTATATTCCCTCTGATGCTGTTATGTATTTTATTTACTGTTTCACTGTTTGTGCTGTTCTGTACAATTTACACTGCAGTATTATTTACTAAATACACTATGCTGTATATTATACACGTTACAATAATACACTGTATACGCTGTGCTGTATGTTATATAATATGCAATCATCCAATGTGTAACCTGTGCTGTACATTGTATACTTCTCAATGATACACTTAATACACTGGTCAGTATTTTATATACTCCACAATGATTCACTGTATAGCCTGTGCTGTGCATTGTATATTTCTTAATGATACACCATATGCACTGCGCTGTATGTTATATACTATGAAATGATTAGGTATATTCCAAGTATAGCTTGTACTGTGCTGTATGGCATACACTATCAATGATCCACTGTACACTATGCTGTACATTATATACTCCACAATGATCCAATGCCTAACTCAGGCTTTATATTAAACACTGTATATACTATGCTGTACATTATGCATTTCACAACGATCCATGTATATCTTGTACTATATAATATTCACACTACATGAAGAACCCATGTGTTTTATATGGTATACACTTCACAGCTGCCTTTTACATATGCTGTGCTATACAATATACGCATCACAATTATATACTGATTGCATTCCACAATGATTCAATGCATACCCTGTGATGTATGGTATACAATATCAATGATCAACTGTATACACTATGCTGTACATTATACACTCCAAAATGATCCACTGTATATTCTTTAACTGTATATTATACACCTAACACTGACCCACTGTATACCCAGTGTTATACACTCCACAGCTGTCCACAGCCATATACTGTGCTATACAATTATTATTACTGTATAGACTCTGTTGTATGGTATATACTCTACAATTATTATTTTTGTATAGACATATGCTATATATACTATACAATCATCCTCGGTATAAATTTTTGTTGTACGTTATATACTCCACACTCATCCTCTGTATACAGTGTATCAATGTATGATATGTTATAGATTATATATATATCGCACCAGAGTGTGGTTTTCCTCCTCATCTGGCAATAGGAACACGTTTTCTAGTATTTTATGTTTCTTTATTTTAATTCTGATAATTTGTCACCCCAGCTGTATAAGCCATCATCTCTCTGACTGGTGGAAATCAAAATGTTTATAGGACTCTTATAATAGTTTTTGCTAGTAAACAGTAGTAAACCTGAAATAGAAACCACTTGTGCCTTCAAACATTGTACTTCCCGCAGACTCATATTTCTTCCTACAGAACAAATGAGGGTGATTTATCAAACCCTCCTGTACAATGTGCTAGGCAGCCACACTTGATGAATTGATGTTACTTAATATCAGCCTATGGGGCCGGTTTGCAAAGACAAGAACATAGAAAATGTGGAGTCATTACCTGTAGCAACCAATCTGCTCTCAGCTTTTTATTATTATTATAATTATTATTATTGCTTCATAGTCTTTATATAGCGTCAACATATTATGTAGCGCCTTAGTTCCTAGTCATGTCACTAGCTGTCCCTCAAAGGGGCTCACAATCTAAAGCTTTTTTTTTTTACATAGTTTTTGTATTTTTCAAAGTAACAAGTGAATCTGTCTTTTAAACTTCATGTCTTTATAAAAAGCTAGAGAAATTAAAATATTGCTGCCCATAGAAATCAATGCTGTTTGGGCCTATTTACATCTTTGGCTGTATGGACAATATTGGTTATTGTAGTAAAACATTGCAGAATATATTGTGTCTGCCTGCGCTAATATTCATTTTAGTGTATTTTGTACTGAAAATATTGGGCAACATAAACGCCTTTGTTAAAAACAATGTTCTCACTTTTTTTCTCCTGTTCTGGTAATGACTGTAAAACTTGGGATTTCCCATCATTACAATTAGCATTTGTGTACATACTGTCCAGCTATTTCTCAAAACTCCAAAAAAAAAGTTCTAAACTAAAAACACTAAGCCTGCAATAATACACATGCAGATTTTGGGAATATTCAGAGAACAAAAATACCTGCCATGGGGATTTGGAATGTGGCAGAGCCATATGTACAAAATGAATGGTGATGAATACACAATGTGTATGATGATGTTCTTGGCATACTCCCGATCCTTGTCTGGCTCTGCGATTTCCCACCTCTGTGTGTTACAAATAAATACATTGTTTCTGCACAAAAAATTGTAAATTCTTCTGCAGGAATTGTATTGTTTCTATTTTCAATGTAGACATATTCCTATCATGAGACTAATGACTCATTAGATCTGTATAGTCAGAGGAGTTTATGGGGTTTTTTATATTCTAGTTACACCCATTTGGCCAGACAGGTTTCCCTGGCATCTAAAATGAGATCAATTGCATACTTGTCTGAATTCCCCTGCTCTATTAACCTCTGTCACCTTAACAGATGAGAGGTGATTTCAACCATATACTGTATCACTCTATATGTAAAACATGTCTACACTGTTTTTATACACTGTGCCCTGAAATTCCTACCAGCTGGTTTCATTAAAGACCATTTAATTTATTGTTTTCTGTAATTGCAAACTTTAGTGTGGTTTTTAAAATTATAGTTTTGTAATGCTTTCCTTCTACAGTTTCCAATTGTCAAGATCACGTCACTGAGTAACAGTTCATGATGCCTCTGTCTTAATATTAATTAACCCCTATTTCAAGTAATTACCACCTTTAAAAAGTTTGCCATCCTTAATACCTCACTTTGTACATACAAATTGACTCAACACAAAAGACATCTTCCTACATTAGGCTTAAGATTAGATGGTCAGTTGACCATTTTGCTAACCAATATAATTTCAATTGCTATGCACTTGGGAGCATCTAGGACAGAGGTCGCCAACCCTTTTGGTCTCATGGACCAATAAACTTCTGACAGGCTTCTGACCACGCATGTGTGGGGAGCCATGAGTCACTCAAAGTGACGTCATGATGCCAGAACCCGCCCACATCTGAGCCTGCAATGGAAGAGTGGGCAGGTTGCGTCCAGAGACAACTCGCCCACTTCCCTGAGCCTATATGGGGTACATGGTCCGCGGCTCTGGCCGGTGTGCCCCCCCCCAAGCAGGGTCTTTCCCCTGACTCCGTGAGGGGCGCAGCAGCCAGAGCCGGGGACCACCAAAATTTTCTAGCAGACCACCAGTCGTCTGTGGACCACTGGTTCGTGACCGCTGGTCTAGGAGGAGGTACTGACAAGCATTCAAAGCATTTGATAAACACTGCAGTCGTTTGCAGTTCCTTTGCCACTTCTCAAAGGATCATAGGTCATCTGCAGTCCTTCAGAACATTATCAACAGCATGCAAAGGCTTGCTAATGTGGTTGGAAAGAGCTTCCATTCAATTCTTTGGAAACAGTTGAGTGGTAACCCTTCCTAAGAAACCAAATTACTTTTAATGCCTACAAAGAAAGAATTTCAATGACTACTATTCGTATCAACGATAACTAGAACTTTGGGTTGAGTAGTAGTTGACAGCAGTGAACTGTCTTTGATATTACTATAGACTATCACGTCCACTTATATTATATCTATAGTATACCGTATATTAAATATCAACATTATTTAATAATACTATGATATAAAACTGGCTGCTATACCCCATCATTAGGGTATCATTCCTCTTTATGAGCATTTACGCCACTTGTAGTCCTCTATTTTTAATTTGTAGATTTGCAACCAAAATTGAAAGACACTTTATAGTCAAATGTGCAGAGAAAGATTTTGTTTTTTGTTTTATATAGAGCAATGCAGGGTTTAAACCACTTTGAGGTTTTTTTTCCTATATGTTTCCTGCTGGGAAGATTTCCCTCAACTTCTTGTCTTTGAGATGCAACAAGAGTTCAGAAGAAATCTGACAAGAGAAATTCCAATCCCAACCAGCTGTCACTGGAAACTTGTCACCTCTGGATAATTTACTAAACATCTACAGTCATCTACAGGAATATTCACTTTAAGTTTCTGTTTTGGAGGCAATGGTCACCAGGAAAATTTTCAAAAGAGATGTTGGGAGGACAGACGGTCTAAAAAAAAGTTTTGTTTTAACATAAACTTACAAGCCTGTAATCTGAATGGTAGCCATTAAATCACTGGATCTCATATAATAAATGTCTAGATGGAATTTGCCAATTAGGTGGAACCTTCTCAATCCTCCATTCTCTTTTAGATGCCTGCTGCTGGTGCAGTGTACCTATGGATTGGAGACTGTGAGCTCCCATGGGCACTGTTAGTTCCCTACGGTTTGATTGTAATTGCTGCATGTTGTGATATACACTATCTGCATTACTCAACAGTTTTGTTGTTTACCGCCTCTTTATTATGCGCCCATGTCTGCTTCTTAATTTGTACATCACCATAGACTAAGCACCAAGATGATGGCCATTAAAAACCACAAACAATAAAAATAACAGTTGAAAAGTAATCAATAAACAATCCAGAACTGGCATTACATCCACACACATAAACATAGCCATTTTAAACTGCTGCATCATACATTAAATTATATTGCTGTGGAACGATTTTCCAAGAAACGCAAGCATGTTTTGCATAGTTCCAAGAACAGGCTGGTTAATGGTGAGGAATTCATTAACAGAGTCATAGTAAAACCCCTCCTGATAGAAGCATGGGGACAATTCCAGGAAGGAATTTGTGTCACTTTGGTTGTCCTGGCTCACCAAGCTTGTGATCTCTTGTGGTTTGCCACAAATGTCTTTTGACTCATGGGGTGAGGTTATAGGGCCTCTTTTCTTTGGTCAACAGTGGTGGTAAGTTTTGTGGAGCATTAAGCTAAACCTTGTTAATTACAAGAAGAAGCCAACCATTATTAATAATATTATAGAGGATCTATATAGCGCTAACATATTACACAGCGCTGTACATTAAATAGGCGTTTTAAATTAAATACAAAGAGTAGCACAGGAGGAGGAGAGGACTCTGCCCTGAAAAGCTTACAATCTAGGTGGTGAGAGAAGTATCACACAATAGGAGCGGATATTTGGTGACAAGTAGTGATGGTTTTAAAAGACAGAAGAAAACGGGTAGGCAAGTTTGAAAAGATGGGTTTTGAGTGCTCTTTTAAAGGAGCAGAAAGTAGGAGCAAGCCGAAAAGGATGAGGAAGGCTATTCCAGAGAGGCAAGGCAACTGTAGAAAAGACTTGGAGCCGTGTGTATGATGAGGTTATGAGTGAGGAAGTCATTAATAGGTCATTGGAGGAGCAAAGATAGCAGCTAGGGGAGTATTTTCATACCAGGCCGGAAAGGTAAGTGGGACAAGAACTGTGGAGGGATTTGAAGGCAAAGCACAGGAGCTTGAATTTGATTCTAAGCTGAAATAGAAGCCAATGGAGGGAACTACAAAGAAAGACAGAAAAGGAGGAGTGGTGGGAAGGATGGATAAGTCTGGCTGCAGCATTTAAACTTTCGAGCACTTTGTCTATCCTTAGGAAACAATGGGCTGTTTATTGTATAAGTAAATTACACCCAGGAGTAGCTGAGGTTTTAGGTTACAAGGGTCACCCACAAAAAATAGAATGTATGTTACTCCCTTTAAATGTTTGTTGAAGTATGTTACAAATCCAAATGTTGCATTTACGGGAAAAAAAGATTTGCTTTTTCTTTGTCCTTTGAAAAAGCAATAAAGCTACATATTTTTCTTCCTAATAACCTCCTCGATTCTATATGATAAAATACACTGATTTATTTGAAAAGATTGGTAGAGAAGAAAAGATGTACGTTATGTAACGCTGCATTTACTGTGGGGGTTTACAGGCATCTGCAGTGGGGTTTAATTGGCCATCAGGGAAATCTCTGCAAAAACTACTTTCCTCTTATTATTTTTTCTTCCTCAGAGTAACTGAAGTTTTATGTTCTGTGATGGGATTTAACTTTATCAAGTCTTTCATTATTTTTCTGTATTCAACGATGGAATGTGAAGGAACTCAGCTGCAAAGAAATGTTTTGACCTGGAGACCTGTAGTAATTCAATATAGGAAAGAGTTGCAGTATATTGTGACACCGTTTATTGGACTAATTCAAAGGTAGATCTTCGAGAGACAAGAGATCGAAATCTTTTCCGGCAGATGGGTGAAAACATTTGCTGTCTAGCTATCACTATATTTTCTCTGTTAGCTGTTTAGATAAGTTGTGTTTAGGACCTGATCTACGAGAATGTTGAAGATCTTTCAAATAATGTTTGAAAATGGGTTATCTGTCTTCAAAGGCTAGCCATTGATTCTGGAAGAAAAAGTCCAACTTCCAATACACGGTAGGATTATTCGGAGATATTAAAGTGTACAGGAAGTAAAGGTATTTACCGTCATAGAAATCTGTCATCAAAACAGAATTCATTACTGGAAAATTTCCTCTTTTCTGTTTTTGTTATAACCTAAAATCTCCCAACTGGAGACACACATAGGTTTGCCAACAGAAGTTCTCTTCAGACAGGTAGTAGACCCCACCAAATTCTGCCAACAAGCATTATCAAGGCCTATTTGCCTTGGAAGTCTATTGGTCAGGTTAGTTTTTATCATTAATAGTCCATTAATTCTTACTGGATAGCTCTGGTTGCTGGGAATATTCATAAATTAAACTTTGCCATGTTACAGCTCACCTGATGAACATACAACTTTAACCTTTTGACAGCAGTTCCCCAAGAGTCCTCCAATTCACACAATAAACATAGATGCAGTAAATTGTTACATAATGTGGTGTCAAAAAAGTAACAAAAACTTTTCTAAGTTTTATTCGCCATCGGGGGAGTTTGTGTTACTCCCTGTCCAGACACAAAAACCTTTTTACCCAAGCGGGAAGGGAAAGAATATCTCCTAATCCTACCATATTCTATCCTAAACTAAAGAAAAGTCTTGTGTATAAATATGTTTCCTACCTAAGCATTACCACTTAAATTTTAGGACTAATCAACATGGACATCTAATAAGGGCCCATAATCACCTTTTTTCAGCTTTTGCCGAATGCTCACCTAAGTGCTGGGTCTGAAGGACCTGGTGCACACTGCCACAAATGATAGGCTTGTGCCATAGAGCAGTGACCCATTTAGCCTATGCTCATACTATTACAATCATTTTAAGACAAGTGTTAACAATGCACGGTTATAATTCCTATACTTCCTTGATCTATTGCTATAAAACACATCCCCCCACACCCTATTCTTAACCCACCCTACCCTATTGCTAGCCTATCCTAAACTCCAAGATAAAGAGGACAATGAATCCAAAATGCCAGCTAGGCTTTTTAGGTAACACCTGTTCCTTGCCCCTTTACAAAATGCTTTATAAACATTATTATAACAACTGTATGGGGAAAAAACCTGCCTGCTGTATACTGAAAAGCAGCTAACTAACTAATAAGTTATCTCTAATTGCTTCTGGTAGAACCAAACCCCAAGCCACATGCTCAGGCTAATTTTGCAATTGCCTACATCCAAACAGCAACAATCTTGATCACAATGTATAATAACAGAGTGACTTTCCTCAGTTCTGTTCAACAGTTCCTTAAATTGGACCAATTTTTCCAGAACTTGCTTCTTTTCAGGAAGAACAGAATTTCCCTCATTATCCAAATACATAGTAATTCAAAGTTTGGAATACATTTACTGGATTTATCAGCATCTTCTCAATTCCATTTTTATTTCCACCCTGTTTTCCCTATGCTTGTTTTTCCCTTCTGTTTATTGCTTTATCTACATTTGAGAATTGCAGAATTCTCTCCTATTTGCTCTTATATCTTTGTGCAGCACCATTTCTCATGCTTCATTTCTTTTTTGCTATTGTATCTTTACATTCAGGATTAAACCATGATTCCCGACTTTGTAATCTCATTTTTGATTAAAACTACAATTTCATGGCTAATAAAAACCTCAATTCTATAAGTCCTCTTTGTTTCAATACACAAAACAAGGGATTTTCAGTTTACATTTAAATGCCTGTTAATAAAGTCATTAATATTGGCTTCTTTCCAAAAGTTCCAGACATCTAGTACATGATCTCATTTAAGTACACTTCCTATTTATTATACTGAACTGAAACCAAACTTTTACAAAATATTACATCACCTCTTTAGTGATACCCTGCATGGTTATTAATTGTCAGCTGCACATTTCTAGCACTTCCTTTCCCATTATTGTTAATTATTTACTATGTAAATGTGTCCTAGTCAGTCTTCCTGCGATGCCATCCTCACTTCCTCCAGCTCGCCGTGCATGATGCTATTGTTTCTACAATCTTCCATATGCTTGATTAGATGAGAAATGTCTTGAGGGAGTTTAACAACATTTTACAATCTGCTTTGCTAAATTTTTAAGGTTGTCCTCAGGCAAAAAAAAACAAAAAAAAAACTCACCATTCAATCTAGTTATACATGTCATAACAAAAATATCCTTACTTTTACCCCATTCCCTGCTACTACAGCTAAAAATACTCAAAAAAGCCTTGGAAGTGTAGACGGCCAGGGTCATGCATGTCCCCCTTTTAGTAACGTGACAACACTATGGAGACTGACTACTTAATTCCTAGACCGGTCTTTCTCAACTTTTTTAACATGGTGGAACCCTTGAAATATTCTTCAGGCTTTAGGAAACACCTGACAATATTAAGGATATCTATAGCTCACAGCACAAAAGTCAACAAGAGTACAACTTAATCTGCTGTTCAGTGAGAACAAATGTCACCCTTATAGATAGCCAGTAAGATCATTTATGTCAATAACTAGCCTGCAAAGGAACCCCTTGAAAATTCTATGGAAAGCCTAGGACACTCCACGTAACTCTAGTTAAGGACCCAGGGTTCCATGGATTGTATGCAGCAGAAGAAACCCACCGCCTGCCATACCTCAGAATGTTTGGGTTCCTGAGAAGCTCCAGCAGTAGGGGATCCCAGGAAAAGTGATAATTGTTATAAATGATACCCGGTAAGATTATTTACAAATAAAGATAGCTATCATAAAGCTTCACTCCAAAGTTTGTGCATTGTGGTTTGTGATATAAAATCCAATGTCAATCAGTTTAGGTTTTTCAAAGATTTATTGCTGCAAGAAGGGTGGATTGGCAAGATACCTAACAATGGCAGTAGCAACATATTCTGAATCACAAGCTTTACACCCAGGATTAGTGTAACTAGTGGTATTAACATTCTCGCCTTCAATTATCTTGCTGGTCCTGGCCCTGGTTGAAGCCCAACCAAACCCAAGATAGGTGCATTATTCTAGAAATACAGTGTATATAAGTTATAAGTGCTAAATATCTGATTTAAGGGCCAGGTGTAGTAGCACACTGAACTACATATTCCATTTACTTTCATCTCTGATTTTAGCTGGTTGGTGGGTCAATCAGATGTGACCATGTGACATCCAAGGTGAGAAGAACAACAGATGTCAAAAAACTTTCCTCAGCATTCCTGAATTATAGTAGAAATTATATATCTTCATAAGAGGAAGGTCGTCACAAGAATAAAGATGGTGAGCAATTGAAATACCTGTCTGTTATTAGGAAAGTTCAAGGCACAAGAGGTCTTGTAGCTGAGCAGGCACGGCTACACAATTAATTTTTTAGTTTAAAAAGTTTGAAAGTTCAGTTCCAAAGATAGTACTTATAACTTACACTCTAATGATACTCAAAATGATTTCTCTGAGAATTTGTCTTGTTCAATCTGCTTTAATTGTGCGTTATGAGCAGCTAAGGCCTGGTCTGATGACTCCATGGAAGCAGTCAAAGAATGTCCTCTTGAGTAGCAGTTAATCTCCTTCTTTGAATAACTGAAATGTTTCATATTAAAAAAAATGGTTCTATAAATCTGTATTTGCAGTCACAGATGTAATTTACTTTGCTTTCCTTCCTTTCTACTTTGAATACCAGAGATTAATCTTGACTCACCGACAGAAGTCATGGGCATTTTATATGTAGGCAGTAGATCCTTATTGCTTAAGTCAAGCAGCTTCCTCTAAGCTCTCTGAATACTTTCGGCCCAGACGTCTTAGTAAATATGCTCCTATGGGTTGCCAATATATATCTCCTGCAAGTCATTCTGGGGAATTCCTCCAGCAAAACAACTGATTTTAGCAGGCTTTTAGCCATTTGGGGTCCTATCAGGGCAAGACCAACAGAAAGGTCCTCCTGTACTGGCAGAGCCCCAGATTCAAAAGCACTCTCTACAGCAGCCTTTCTAAACTCTAGAAATAATGTCTGATCTTGGGGAACCTGACAATGATACCATTATCCCCAACTCATAGTACAGAATGTGAAGAATGCCACAGATAGCCAGAAAGATCATTGCATTGGGCAGCACGGTGGCTCAGAGGTTAGCACTCTGGCCATTGCAGTGCTAGGTCCCAGGTTTGAATCTTAGCCAGTACTGTCTGCATGGAGTTATCAGGTTCTCTCTGTGTTTGCGTGGATTTCCTTTGGGTACTCCGGTTTCCTCCCACATTCCAAAAACATGCAGTTAGGTATTTGGCTTTCCCCTAAAATTGACCTTATACTGTATTAATGACATATGGCTGAGGTAGGGGCATTAAATTGTATACCCCTTTTGAAGGACAGTCAGTGACATTACTATGGACTTTGTAATATGTCGGCGCTAAATAAATGCTGTGTAATAATAATATTAATGTGTTAATGTTAATTGACCTGGGAGGTAAAAAATGTTCATTCAAGCAACAAAATGCTCATTGCTCAAGGAAACTCTAGCAACCTCTGGAGGAACACTAAGGTTCCACGTAAACCCTGCTTGAGAAACACTACTCCAAAGAGTTGGCCCCAAATTTATTATCACCTTACAAAAATCATCACTGACTGGTGGAGAAGAATATACAATGAATTAATGAATGTCACTATGACTTCTGGAAACCCTAGGGCTATAAACTATAAACAAATGGTAAGGCTGGATATAGTGGGGAAGAATTAGAACTCCCCCTATACGTGGGGGGAGTACCCCAATACCTGGTAACGTGACCACCACTATTTAGTCCATGCCCCTGCCACCATTAGTTTGTAATAAACAAAAAAATGTATACAATCATTATCTACCATAACTGTATGTATTAAGCACATACTCTTTATTTTATGTTATAATAGTTTGTTATTTGTTACTTTTCTTCTTTAATTAGTACTGGCAATGAGTATAAAATCAAGTATAAAACCTTTAATTTTTTTCTTTATTTTACTAATTAAACTTGAAATTTCCAAACACGTGCATGTTTGTAAATACAATTTATGGTTGGGATGAGTTTCTATTTTCCAAATGTCTAGTGACAGTTTGCAATCTGGCAGACATATGCAGTACCTTTTTTATGGAATGTTACATAAGATACACAGTAAGTCTACAAATCATGCACATTCAAGAATCTGTTGCTTGATGGCAGATCGCGGTGTTCCACGGTAAGACGTCTTTTTTTTCTTGGCCTGAAGCATGCCTCCCAAATTTCAAACTGGTTACAGAGGAACGCCTTTGAGCATGAATAATCGGAGGCAATGCTTACATCACAAGCACATCTCTGGGCTCAATTTAGGTCATCAAAAAGCAAGTTTTCATGTATTTACAAATACCTCAATGGTCTACTGTACAATAGCAAAAACTGGTAAAACTAAACAGCTATTACACTAATAATTAGTGATGGTATAAAACTAGTGCTGCAGAAAAAAACAAATGCCATAAAAATTTTGAAAACACGTTTTTGATTGGAGGGTAAAAATGACCTTGCTGCTAAAAACAAAAAAAGTAGCCTGTAATTGTAGGACACCAAGAAAGCAAAGATTTCACTCACTGTTAGGGTTACCAACTTTATTTTATTGACCTTTTGCATAAAAATTGGCACCAAGGCTGCCATTCAGTTCAAATACTTTATACAATATTGGCAAAATCATGTTTTTTATTAATATAATTAATTTAGGTTTATAGATAATGGGTATAACTAGTGCCAGGCATCTAAGGCATGCACTTTTCATCAGCTGAGGCCCCCACCATGTTTGTTTTCGCTGCTCCTGTTGGCACAGTAAGGACGACTGGTAAGGCACGCATCCTCTGGAAGCTGGTTGTTACTTTGGTATTTATTGTTTTCTTAGCAGGAAGTATAATTTTTAACATTTTCTAAGTTCCAGTGTGCCCTTACACAGCCTTCACATATAGTGCCTGATTTATTAAAGGCTGGAGCAGACTTACTTTCATCAGCAAAGCTGGGTAATCCAAACAAACCAGGAATGGATTTCTTATGTCATTTGCTATTTGTTAGCAAACGTTTTCAATCCTGGACCAGATCCATTGCAGGTTTGCTGGATCACCCAACTTCACTAATAAAAGTGTATCCTCTACAGCCTTGAAGAGCTTTAGTAAATCAGGACCATTGCATGTAAAGCAGACTTATTTTAGGGAATTGTTTGCAAATCTGATTTCTTTCTACCATGAGCTGCAGAAATGTCTGGGACGATGTACACTTACCAATAGACACTCAGAAACATCCAAGCGCATCTGATACAAAACCAGACTAACCTATAATACAATGTATATTTATGGACAAATGTTGTGCTTTGGGCTCAGATCTTTTAATAGGAAGTTTTCATGTTTAAAATATCAGAAAAGTTAGCGTTGTGGGTTTTCCTGTTCCAACCAGCCCAAATAAAAAAGATGTTTTATTTAGGAAAACATTACCCTTGCTGAGTTCATAAGATGGAAATAGTCATGTTCACTTTTAGCTGACTTGAGCCGGTGACTTGTTGTTTGGGTGTTCATGTTTACCGTGTCTGTGCTTGGTTTCCTGTTTCCTCTTTCTCAGGAATTTGTTGTCTGCATCAAAGACAAGTTGGTAACTACTCTGCAACTATAAAACAACAGGCTGTACACTGCTCCAGCACTCTGTACACATACTCATCTACACTCACTCAGCGGATTACATTGATGATTATTCCATGCCGCTTCCTTTACCTCTCACCAGTTCTTTCGTAATTCCCCTTATTCTATATCCTGAAGTCTTGGGATGTCCTTTTAAGGTATTTCAAAGACATTCAATAAACCCGTTATTTCCTTAAGTATTGTTTTTGCTAATTAATCCCTACACGTACAATAAAAAGTAAAGTATCAGATGGGACTGTGAATTTTTTTAAGGTAGGAAATGAGACCGGGGGTTGTTCAACACTACCATTTATTGACAAAAGGGAAGGAAGATGAAGGGGGCATTGTGATTTTTATGGATGAGTAATATTTGCAAGTGGTTCTGCTGTGGTTAACCACTATGAACCACTTTCAACCACCCAGAACCACCCAGAACATGGTGATCTTTAAAAATAATGTGATTGATTTTTTTTTGGCGGGTTCCACACTACACCACAAGCAGTATCTAAGGGGCTTGCCAAACACTTCCATGGATGATGTACATTCATAATACAAGAAAAAAGAATAAAGGCACCGTTTTACAAAACATACCAAAGCATTTGCAAAGACTTGAAAATGTCCTTGGTCACTGTTCATAAGCACTTTTATGCACCAAGTGCTTACCAAATGGTGCACAGTTATGAAGCAAATAGCTTAAATATATCTTTCAACCCCATTGGGAGAAGTCCCTTAGAAGTCTGTGGGGTTCCAGTGACCAGGCACAGCCAAGGGAAAGAAGATTTAAGCTACATGCCTAACAGTGTTAGTGATCCTTCCCACCAGATCAACAAACGTTCAATATAATTACTGTGGTTCCTAATGCGAAGGAGGAACTGGGCTGCCAACCAGTTACTCCCCTTTCCTTAGAACAGAATAGTCTATAAAGTGGAAACGGAGCAACAGGATAGCGCTGATTTCAGTATTTTCTGTGAATCACCATGACATGACTCAAAATGAAGATCCTTATTCTAAAACTTTGTGAGTTAGACCTCTAGCTATCTGAAGGGTGTTTTCAAATTGTTTTCAAGAGTGGATATCAAATCAAACAACTACATAGGAAGTTGGAATAATTTCTTGTGATGTGTTATTGCTGCCAAGTAGATTCAGCAGTTTTGTGATTCTTGCATCTCCAACCACACCATACAGCTAGAGAGTGATACCACCATTTACAATCTATAGTTTTGCTGTGTCCTGTGTCACCTTTTTAACATCAAGCAAAATGGGAATCGACAATATTCATTTTAAAAACACAAAAACATAAAGAGCAGATTTGCTGAAATGCTCACCTGAAGCTGTCCCCCGTTATTCCTCATCTACTACTAGATTTCTTCAGTTTTCTATGTTGAATAATATGTAACATCATTCAAATTACCATGTAAATATTGCAATTGATAATTTTATTTAGGGAAAAATTTGGCATATGGTAAAAATTGGAAATTTTTCAGTAATATCAATTTTCAATCATCTCTAATTCTTAACTAATCATAATTCCTTCCTTTTCCTACCCTCTTTGGACATGGAAGCTGCTTTCGTTTACAGGGTAAGCACATGTATAGAAAATACATGTCAATGGGCTCAGAAATCTCTTTGTACTTTCCTATCTGCTGAACAAAAATTTCAGACAATGTTATCTTCCATCCTAGCTTTACTCTGTGAATTAAAAAACAGCATTACGTTATGTAATGGGGATGGGCAGATGGACACATGGCCTGTAACTCAAACCAGGAAAGTACCCTTGAGTGACAACATTGCTCCTCCATTGATAATATTATTATTAAACAGGATTTATATAGCGCCAACATATTACGCAGCGCTGTACATTAAATAGGGATTGCAAATGACAGACTAATACAGACAGTGATACAGGAGGAGAGGACCCTGCCCCGAAAAGCTTACAATCTAGTATTGTACTTGAGTGAATGTTGTCACCATAGGACAGTTAGTAAGTTTTTTGAAATATAACCTGGTGAAAATAAAGGATAAAAAGGCTAAAAGTAGTATAAACTGCTCCCATGTCCAAGGAGTGATAACATTCACTATATTACATTCCTGTTGTTTGGTTTACATACCCTATAAATATACCTGTCCTGTACAGATTTTTGAATGAACATGACCAAGGCTTGTTGTATTCAATAGGAAACGCTTTCTTTATCTCAGCCTTCATACCAAGTCCATGTAAAATATTATGTTTTTGTTTAAGGTCCTCTACAATCTACAGCTCAATTAATCTCCCCTTATTATTCATCTCTTTATCAATTACACTCACACTTCCTATTATTGACTTCTATGTGAATCAGGCTTTTTGCACAATCCACTTACTGACTTTGCCTATTATCAGCGTGAATATCACACAATACAATGCCAGCCCAGATTGTTGTCAGTTTATGGCTGGAGATAAGTTCAGCTTACCTAATGTAGTGCAGAGAGTAACAATAGTGTAGTAAGTTATCCGCAGATAAGAAGGAACATTGTGGCATGTACCAATTAAACAAGGAAGGTGACAGCAGATAAGTGGTCCAATGACTCTGAACCATTTTATATTTATTTTTTGCACCTTTTTGTATAGATCTCTTTGCCCCAGATATGATTTAGGTCAATTACCGATTACGTGTTAGTTACTTCTTATGGAAGTATGTTTAAAATGTTACCTAGCCCAGTAAAATAATACTTTCTAAGGTTAGTA
Source organism: Pyxicephalus adspersus (assembly GCF_032062135.1). NCBI lineage: Eukaryota > Metazoa > Chordata > Amphibia > Anura > Pyxicephalidae > Pyxicephalus > Pyxicephalus adspersus. The sequence goes on from NC_092858.1 coordinate 18,397,319, forward strand.
TTGAACTTCACTCCAGCTAGTTTGAGGTCACGTTCTCTTGTTCTTGATCTTAACTTCACAATAAAATACTTCTCCCCAGAATCCTTATCACACTCTTAGTGTATTTAAAGTTTTCAGTAATTTCCCCCATTTCCTTAAGTTTGTACATTATTATGTTCCTGTAGTCTTTCCTGATAAAATTGTTTTAACTCCTTTCACCATTTTGTTGCCCATCTTTCTCAACCTGTTTACTACTGAGGAACCCTTAAAATAACTCTCACCTAAACCAAATTCATTGGAAGTAAGGAGTAAATAAAACCTACAGTGGTGGTCAGTAATAAGAGTATCTCCCTTTTAGTGATTCTTGTGTCCGTTTTATAAAGAAAAAAGAAAATCCTAACTTGACTTGATAACCCCAGGAAAACTTTCCAAGACCAAGGAAGATAAATCAAAAAGGTAAACCAGCTGTGCTTAACCCCTTGCTTGATTTGCTTGGAAACATTTTAAATCCTGTTAAATTTTCTTAAATATGTATTTAGTGGTAGGCCATTCTGATACCACCTTCAAACCAAAGCAATGGATTTGGTCCTAAAAACCCCAAGACAAATTGTCAGAACTACCAAGATAAAGCAAAAGCTTGGATGGTTGTATTGATTCACTTTCTTGATTTGCTTGGAAATATGAAGAAGAAACAGTAAATCATGTTAACTTTTCTAAAAATGTATTGAGTTTAGTGTGAGTACATTCTGATAATACCTTCAGAATGTAGAACTGTATGCTGTCATGGCAAAGCCTGTGTTGTTGCACATCAGCTAAGAAAATCTTTGGAGCCCAAAACTTTTATTTTACTAGGATTGTGAAAACAAAAGTTTTATTATGGAATATTTATAGTGTGCTGAAAATATTTTTTCTTCAAATTGTGACTTAATATAAGGTTACCATATATTAAAAGAAACTGGTCATATGTGAAATATGGTGACTGCCACTGGATGTCTCCATCTAGCCAGTCAACTGACCCAAACCAACTTTGCAGCAAGTGAAGACTCGGAGACATGGCAGGGGGTGGTTTTCCCCTAGTCTAGAACAGTGACTGTAAAGTTTTAAATTTCTCCCTTTGTTTTGGTGACTTGTGCCACCAGGACAATAACTGAGGGTAATTCTACCTAACAATAATACAGAAAGCCATACAAACCTGACAGATAACTTATTACTTCCTCATATTATCAAAACTAAATGGCTCTGAACAAAAAAAAAAAAATTAGAAAAAAAAATAAAATTGGTTCCTTTCTTTTCCTAACACTACAATCCAATTTTTTCACCACCAGTGGAAAAGAGCACAGACGGAGATGTTTAAAATATACACCGTGTGTCTCTAATATGTTAAATTCTCCCCAGATAATCTCTAGAGAAGGGAGGTGAAAAAGATGTGTATGTGTGTGACATGGAGACCAAAGTTTTGTGTAACCCTGAAAACACAGCCATGTGTATTGAGAAACATAGAGGGGTGCGCCCCCCTCAAATAGGGGGGGGGAAGAGCTGTGTATCTCTTCTTTCGTGGACAACAAGGAAGAGAATGTATACATATAAGAACAGGGGAGATGTGATATTTGCAGCATCAAGAGCAGAAAAAGAAACCACTGAATCACTGATTTATTATATTTTAATGAAATATGAAATCAAAGTGCAACTTTCTATCCCAGCCATGACAAAATAGTAGGAAGGGTCAAAGCTTAGCAGGACTTTGCACAGACATCTTTCACACTTTTATATAAAGTGCCTGGTGAATGTGCATAACTTTGTCTGTAATTTAGCATTTCACTCAGAAGTTGTTCAGAAATTCTCAAATACTACATGATAGTTATATATAAACTATATATATATATATACTAATAAATATAAAACAGTTGTTTCATATTTCCATGTTTGATCTACACTACAACTTTCCAAGACAAACTTTATAGTTGAAAAATGCATTTGAAGCACTTTTAGGTTTTGTAGGTCACTTTGAGATGCATTCACAGATAAGTTAATGCCTTCTGACAGTCTTAAGGCCCATAATGCAGACAACAGACCTGTATCTCTAGCAACAAAGATGTTCCCAAAGCCCCATATTATGAAATATTGATTTGTGCTAAATTAAGACGTTGAGTCACAACCTTGTGTCTTGCTAGGATACATTTGTGTTGATGGAATAACTCCGCAGTAAGTTTGGTACAAATACTTAAAGTCAAACCTCATCTATTTTCATTGGCATGCTGGCTACTTTGTTCTGTGTAACAATAACATGTATAACAGTACTTCTTTGTGCTTTATATTCCTAATCCTTTACAAATAAAAATTTGTAATTAAGGACTGTTTACCCACCTCGGCCCCAGTTGGGGCCTAGAATAGGGTCTAGAAGAGATGAGTGAACACTAATATTATGGACAGGCTGGCATAGTACCTAACTGGTTAGAACTCTCATCTTCCAATACTATGTTTCTAGGTTTGAATCATTGGCAAGGCTGTATGATGAGCTTAGAAAGTGACCTTCACCAACTTCTGAAGTAGTAGCCGCTGTGGATTAATGCATCCCCAAAATTTGCCATAGATGACACTTTCTCTTCTCCCTCCCAGCAGTGACATAGCAGCCATTTAATGTCTAATATAAAATCAAAGCAAGTGCAAATAAAGAATAGAGAGCCCCGTGCTAAAACATAACTTAAATGACTTTACTGCATCTATGGCGATATTTGCAAATTAATTGCTCCGCAGTGGTTGTAGCTACAGAGGTGATTGAGTGTTTATTGTGAAACCTAATAATGTTTAAAAATGTGTATATAGTTACATGATTATGCATTTTTTGGATTTGCATATTGGTTTCAACTAAAGTCAGAAAAGACTATAATCTATGTCGAGTGTTCATTACCATCTTTGTCCCTGTGGTAAAACCTTCTGAAGCTTACACAAAATAATTTATGGTGTATGCGCACTTGCTCAGAGAGATTCTGCTCAGTTACTCTCTTGGTGGCCACTTGAAAAAAAATCTTCAAATAATCCTTTGATCACTCAGGTTCCCCTATTGTTTTCTATCTTTTCCAGTCTTAGAGAGCTTTAATAAATTAGATCCAATATTTCTGTAAAACAGACCAAAGCTTCTGTTTTTTTTTTTTTCCAGCAGGTGCACTCCACAACCATGTGGATGAAGTTTTCTGTTCTAATTTAAAACGCATGCCTGTGTAAAAGGTAATCACCATAGCTCTGGAGACCTGGTATCCTGTGTTTCCACCGGGGACAATATCTGGTATTATGTAACTACATCCGTACACATTGTCCCCATGTCTGTCAAGGTTTCCTTAAACTATTTAAAAACAGCAGTAGTTTATATGGCTTCCATGAAAAAGTGGCCCTATTGTGTATCTAGCTATATAAAGCAATCTGGTTATTTGAAGGGTAAGCAAAAAAAAAATCCAAAGTGCACAAGAAAGATACTGGAGTGTATAGAAATATCGACTTAAAAAGTTTACGTCACAAATCCAAAAAAAACAAAAGTTGTGTCCTAGGATGGAATTCTAGCCAGGACACAGTCTGCAAGGAGTTTGCATGTTTTCCTCATGTTCGTATGTGGTCCCCTCCGGTTTCCCTCACGTTTCCAAAAACATGCAAGTAGGTTAACTTGCTCCCCTCGGAAACTGTTCTTAGTATGTGTGGAAAATTGCAGCAGAACCAAAGTATAGCACCAGCTGCTAGCTTCTGGGTGCAAAACAGAAGACTAAGAATAATATTATAACAATAATAATAATAATAATAATAAAGAATAAAAGCAGATAAAATAAAAAAACAAGAGGTTTATTTCTCTTTTAAAAGCATTTAGCAGGACCATAAAAGTCAATTAGTTTATAGCAGGGATCCCCTTCCCCTGGTCCTTCTGACAGGTGGGCCGCAGCTATGGCCAGTGCACCTCCAGTGGGGTCAGGAGAAGGACCCCGCTTTGGAAGGACACACTGGCTAGAGCCACGGACCATGTCCCCCGTACGGATCACAGGCTGAAGGCAGTGAGCAGGCTCAGTTCTGACATCATGACATCACTCTGGTGGAGTTTCTTCCCCTTTGAGTGACACATGCATGGTCTGGAGTCAGTGAGATTAGTGGTTGGTGAGCTCCAAAAGGTTGGGGACCACTGGTTTATAACATCCATGAGGCTTAACACAGGAAGCCATTTCTTCGACTCTCTTAAATGGCAAAAACATGTGAGTGACCTCCTCCATTGTGGCAGTGTTGGGGTCTAGCAACCAGTCCCAAGCCCTAAATAGGGTCATATAACAAGTGATATCACTTTCCCCCTCAATGTCCCATCCCAGTGGATATTTAAATCTCCCAAACCAGTGTTACTCACCTTGCTAGTGCATCCCTTCCGTCACTTCTACTGCCTTATATAGCAAAAATACTCATTGCATGTGACCTCCTCCTATGTGACAATGTTGGGGTCAAGCAACCATTCACAAGCCCTAAGCACTGTCACATGACAAAAGGAGTGATGTCACTTCCCTCATTAACAAGCTACCTCAATAAAATGGCCACAACTCACTGTTAATTGCTAGTGCTTCACCAGCACCATTCCTTCCACTGCCTTAGTTGGCAAAAATACTAAGCCCATGTGATCTCTTTCATATGAAGGTGCCGGGGTTTAGAAAATAGTCACAAGCCTTGAACAATGTCAAATGACAAAGGAAGTGAAATGACATTCCTTTTCAACTTCCCGCTCCACAACCGACTGTTACTCACGCCGCCATCATTTCCCTTGCCCAAGATAGTAAACCTGGTGCATGTGACCTCTTACAATGAGACGATGCTGGGTCTACCATCCACTCACAAGCCCTGAGCACTACCACATGACAGATGGAGTGATTTCACTTCCTTCCTCAAAGTGCCACCTCAATGATCACTGAAAGGGCCACAACCCACTGTCACCTGCTGGTGTATTCACTGCCCTACATGGCACAAATACTAAGTGACCATACCTCTCCCATGTGATGGTACCGGGGTCTAGCAACCAGTCACAAGTCAAGAACAATGGCAGAAGGAGCAATTCACTTTTGCCTTTAGTGTCCCGCATTTGTGGACAACTTTTGCGACTGGTGCCATCAACAACAGATGAAGGAAAACTGGGGGCAAGTTAAGTATTATTCATTCACCTGAATGAATAGCACATAAATGGCAAGGTAATGGTGTCTCTTAAACCATGAAGAAAAGCAGACCCAGGTCAGCCATGTACCCAGGTCTGCTGTATTTCCCTGCATGTTCAGTTTTCAATGGAAGGCACCATTCTGAAAGTAAGCTTCTGTATTATAAAAGCAGCTTTGTTCTTGAAATAATTTGTAGACCTTGAGTATGTAATATTCTTCCATGTGTTATGTTTCCCACTAACATAATTCAGGAGGTCTCTGAAAAGTGTTATAACAGTCAATCTGGCTTAGTCATTATACAAACAAGCACCGTCCCACAGAAATCCTCACAGGAACAGTACTTCTATTAAAGACGGAGACAGATTTTGGCATCCACAAACTTTCAGCCTTATTTAATAAAAACAGAGGTAAGCCTTCAGGATAAAACATTAAAACAAAAAATGGAGTAACAGGCTGAATTATTGAACCTATAAGTGAACCTGTCAGGCATTGTAAAATTTTAAAAGAAAGGCCTTACCAAAAGCAGACCACAAGATACCGTTGTTAGCTAAAGAAGCCTTTTCTGTGCCCCCCTGGCATCGTTATTACAGAGCCACAACCCTCACAATTATTTTAAAGTCCATAAATCAAGTACAATCTTGGTTTCAAAAACATTATAGTATGGGAACACGTGGGACACATGTAAAAACTTTTTTGGAGGCTTTCTTAAACATGTTGATGAACTTTTTTTTGTCACAACTGTCTTTTACCTTCAAATCAATAAGAATGCAAATGCAGCTTGAAGCAGCTTAAAAGATCAATGCAGGCTAAATGCGCCTGAACACATACAACATATTGACACAAACCCATAAAGAGACCCGCTGACCATTCATTTCAACAGCAATCTTTTCATAAGAATATATGTGATTGAACACATATTCACTTGTAATAGCCAAAAGACCTGGGACTGCTACTGGATGCCACAATCTTGGATGTGATATCAGTAGCCCCATCAAATTTAGGGCTATTTCTCCAGTGACACTCTATAGCAGTGTTTCCCCATCTATTTAACATGGGCAAAGCCTTCAAAATAACTTTCAGGACTTTAGAGAACCCCTGGTATATTTACTATATCCGCAACTTACAGTACATGTACACTTACAGTAATGTGTTGGTCACTAGGAAGAATTCTTCCTACATTGCTCACCACAAGGAAGAATGTCACCCGTACAGATGGCCAAAATAATTATTGCTATCAGTTAAATTGACCTGAAAGGCAAAAATTGCTCATTACCCAAGAACCCCTAGCAACATCTGGAGGGGCCCATTGGGCCTGGCCATAATCTCCCAAGTGCCGCCTCCCCCAGTCCCCAGCCATAAAAAATCTTAGCTGTGGTTCTCTTTAATAGTACCAGAATGTTGCTATAAAGGCAGGTACGGATTAGAGGAATTTGATTTGAAGAGATTGCAATTAGACTTCCAAAAAAGAGAACTAAGAAGTACATGGAGGGAGGGGATTTGCTTGGCAATTGACTTTTTTGGTGTCCTCAAATTTCTTAGAAAACGCAGAGGCATGTTGCAAAAGAATAAACACTTGCTCATGGAATGAAAAAATACTGCAAGTAAAGATTTAAAATACTTCCTTTTTCTGTGTACTTTCACCAGTAATTTTGGTGGCAGGGTCACTTCAATGTGACTTTGCCTAATACAACCCCTCATGTTCCAATGAGTGTGTGAATGGTGTGGCAGTGGAGAAACAAGGAAATATCTGAACCAGTGAACACAATTTTACAGGCTTAGACTGAAGTCCATGAAAAAGATACAAGTTTCAGTAATTTTAGGTATTTAGCTAGTAAGGAATTTGGGTACACAAGCTAAACACTAGAGAGAAAACTGGAGTTGTCTGCCAAGGTAGGCAATGCCACCAAATTGAGTTTCAATGCTTAATATTGATTCTTGATTGTGGTGTGTCTTCTACGTAGGAAATTGGGTTTCATATCCACACAGGGCACAGACTTTACCAGCTAGAGGTCTGTTATTCTTCAAGGTATAGCCGAAGTAATAATTGCTTCTGTTTCCTATTCTAGGCATTCATACTGCATATATATTGCAGAGTTTGACCAAAGTGTTGTAAGTACAACCCTTGCCCGGTATTACTACTGCCCAGGACTCTGTTAGAGAGATATCCCCTGACTTCCTATCCCAAGGACAACCTTATCATTAGAGAGAATGTAACTTATACTCTCTGACAACAACACAGACAAGAGCAAAACAGTTTTATTTGTTAACAATGAACCCGTCAACATTTCTATTGTGCATTTGTCTGTTGCAGATGTTGCTGCACTTTCTGTATGGGAAAAGTTTGAATTAATTGAAAGAAAGCATGAATAGTATTGGTAGTTCTCCACGGGCAGCACTGGTTGCCTGAAGTTGTTCATTAAAATTGTCAGTCCATCCAAAACAGTCCATTCTAAGCAAAGTTGAATGTAAAAGATGACAGACCTCTGGAGCCCACCCTGTGGGCTAGGGGGCACAAGGGACATTTGAGCACCTATTGTGATGCTCTCAATGCCCCTGTAGACAGTAGTCTTTACTTCCTTTAACTTAGTATTTACTTTAAAATATTCTTTACACTGGGTTCTTGCCAAGAGCAAGCTCAGATATGTTTTCGGGTGGTAGTTGTGTTGGTGCTTGGATATATTGGGAGCTAAGCCCCAACTCAACTTGTATTTAAAGCAGGTTGCCTGTATTTATTTAAACTCCATGCCTTGATGTCAGTGGGTGTAAGAAACAGTTGCCAACATTTAAATATGAATAGAAAGTACCACCTGTACAGAACCTGTGAGTGTGGTCACAAGTGGGTATAGCCATCAAAGCATTTCACTATATTTAGCTGGTAGAGTGGCATCTTTTCCACTTTGCTTTGCTATTTTTTAGACAAATTAGGCTTTGGTGGTGAAAGAAAAAAAAAAAAAAAAAGAGAAAGCTTAGTAAACCCCATCATTGTCACTGGATTCAATACCAACCCACATCATTGTCTTAGTGGTCACATTGGTGTCAGTGGCCACAATAAATACACCAACGTTGGTGGCCACAGTACTAACCTTCAGCATTTGCTTCAATGGCTGCAGTAATCCCTTCCAGTATTGATGTTAGCGGCTGCAGTGGTAACCCATCATTGCAGTCAAAGGATACATAAATGCCCTCCACATTGGTGTTAGCGGGCACAATATTTACCTCCAGCATTATTATCAGTGGGTGCGAGCTATAAGGGGTATATGGAGGGAGTAATACAGTTTCTTGCCATGGATGCCCTTGATAGTTTTCTGTTTACTGATTAAGTATATGAGACAAACGGCGCCCAATTCATAGACATGTTTACAAATGCTATTGGTAGTTTTCTTTCATGTTATAACCGATATTACATGGGACCCCCTCTCATACTTCACACAGCTCACAATGTAGCTAGCAGACCGTCTTCCTTATCCATGCATTTTTCTAAAAAATTTTACAAGGAAGATGGAAATAATTGAATTCCAATTTAAACGATGAAATCATAGAACCCATTTAGGAAAACACAGCTTTATCCTCCTGTTTACCCATTAAACACACATGGATTTCCCCCCATAACTGTGACAGGACACTGAGGAGGAAGTTCTGTCACTATGGGACATCTGCATGCCTTTGTACATACACCTTTGATTAGGAGCCCCAGCTATTGATGATATTATTATAATAATACAGGACACAAAAACAGGAAAAATAACATCCCTATTTTCTATGCTGTCTTCCCATGAGAATAAAGCAGATATTATTTCCCATGTCTGGCCTTTAAGGATTTCTGGGTATTTGTTCTCATGTTATCTTTATGGACTAAGAAGGATATTATTTGGGTAATTGTGTACAACGCGGCTCTGTGTTCTTAAAGCAATTATCATATATATACAGTGTTGCAAAGTCATTGGAATAATAGAGTAACAAATATGATTTAGTTGCCTTTGTATCTTCTTGTAAAACATTGTTTGCTTTAGGTATCTGACTAAATGTGTCCAATACCTGCACCCAGCCATGCCCTGTGGTTGCTAACACCGGCCCTATGTGACTTTAATACAGGTTTTGGAGGGGTAGGTGCAAATTATCTTTTTTAGGGCCTATTCACACAGCAAAATGCATGTAGAAATATGAATTATTCCTTTGTCTAGTTCACATCTATGAATTGCGGTTTAGGATTTATATCGGCCTATTCTCTTTTCCACATATGAAGCCTTACAGGCTTAGTGTAATTTGTAGGTCTTACTACCAGGAATGCTTAAACAAAAATAGTAAAACCAATAATAAAACACACTGAGGGTCATTTCAGATGGTCCCAACAGCTCCCATTCACTTCTATCAGGCCATCATAGTCTCAGACTGGTTGGAAGGAGCTTATATGGCTTGAACACAAAACATTTCTGTAATCTATATACTTCTTCTAAATGTAATTAAAAATGTTCATAATTACCCAAAAATAAGGACAGTGCTTGCTTTTCCATCACAGCAAATCATTTACCAATACTACAGGTACTCTTTAAACAGAACAGAATGCCTCTGCATGAAAGACCATCAGAATTTTCACATTGCAAATTCCAACTCATATATAAAAAGCAAACTGGGCTAAGTAGTTAATTAAATGGCAAGATTACTAAATAATTCTGCATTTGAAGATTTCTAACATCAAACTTGGAAAAAATTCCACCATACAGTATAAACATTTGTAGAATATTATATACATTTTCCACTTGGATCCTATGAGAAGGCTCTGCAGCACTTAGTCATGGCGTATTCTCCACAGTGCCATTCGGATAAGTACAGAGGGCCACTCTCCATATATCTTCTTTATGATGTGCTAACTGTACTGCAGCTAGAGAAAGTCTTTGCCATTTGGCAGAACATTCTTTGTCAAATAAATTCCATTTTGTTTTTCCAATGCAGCAAAAATAACACAAGGGCTTTATTCAAATAAATCAGAAAAAAAGCTGTGTTTTATAAAGTTCAGTAACCCATAGTAACCATTTGGAAATCTCCTACAGTAAAATTGTCATACAAAATATATAGGGCATGCTATTGGATTTGAAAATGCTGGATGCCTGGCTGTTTCCCTTATTATTATTATTATTATTATTATTATTAATAATAAACAGGTTTTTGATAGCCCCAACATATTACGCAGCGCTGTACATTCCTTTAGCTTCAATGTTGAGTCATTTTGACTTGGAATTAGTATGGAGATCACGAAAGTAACAGGGAAGTCCTCCTTTGTATATTTTGATGTATTAAAGGGGCTCTGCTGCTTTATACCCCTATACCTACCCTTTATGTGCCTTGTCTCCCTTCTTCACTCCAAATGTTTAATTTGCAAACCAATCAAATATTAGATTTTTAACTAAATTGAGCACACAAAGCCATTGAGGTTGGCCCATTAGTCCCATGGACTGCTTGCTGCGTAAATAACACATGCTGCCCCATTCCTGGAAGCATTGGGTAGTTGCTTCAATGGGGAAACCAAGCAATGGGTTAGCATGAAAAAGGTGCACAAACAAGTGAGTCAAGGGTGGACTTTTAGAGGACATGAATGGACAAAATGCCAGGTTCTCTAGATGCCCAAAGTGGACTGAACAGCAAGGCTACTAATATTTTACAACGAGGGGTCCTTCATGTGTCTTCAACAACAAGTTTCCTTTACAAAGCAATTCCAGGCAACAATTTAAATTATAATTAGAAAATGCTGCACCTATGCTAGATTCCATAAAGCTTTGGTTTATCTTAATGAGTTTTATATAATTCAATGCAGTTATACTCAGAAAACTTTCACATTCAGTTCTGCAGAGCAGGCATTTGTCAAATAATTCTGAGTTGCCCATTTTAAGTCTCATTTACTACTTCAGGACTGTACTGTGAAAAAGGTTAAGGAAAGGTTAAGTCTCTGGGTGCCACACCATCTCTTCCTGGATTCTTTTGACTTTATGACTTTGGTGGTATGTCTGGGGTTACTGCATTTCTGCATGAATTTGGGACAGACCCGACACCTTCCAGATAATTGCATGATGGCTAAATATCTGCCTGATCATTAGGGAAATCATTGAATATCACTAGATCTGACCTCTATGTGTTGAAATGCAAACCAAAACTTGAACGATCCCTCTGCCATGCTTAGACACTCATCCTTGTACTGCGGTAAACAATGTCTTGTTAAATCCAAATATTTCAATTTTGTATGTATCAGACCATAGCACTTGCTGCTCATTTTTAATATACATTTTTTTTATATGTAAAGACAAGTTGCTTGGCTTAGCACATTAGCTTTATGGTTTTATTAGCTGAAAGTCTACTATGAAGACCACTTCTGAGAAGACTTGTAGACGTGTACCAGTTGTGTGTACCAGGGACCTATTGGTTTTTCATTACTCTGAGCTGATGGTGCCACTGGACACCTTTGAATAGCAAAGGAAAGCAAACTTGATGCATCTTTTATATGCTGCACTATATTTTCTTGGCTCACCACCTTACTTTGAGTCCTCAGTGTTGCCTGTTGTACTTCTGTAAAATTTTTTCACATTTTGAAACAACAGTCTTCTTTAAACTTCCTGCCTATGAAGTATCCAAACTTTACAGCAAGTAATTAAAACATTTACTATACATTTTGAAAAAGTGTTCTTGTATTTAATGTCTGGTGCCATGGCTTTTAGCTAAATAAGCAGGGACACTTCAACACTCTAAATGCAAACCATATGTATTTACATATGTCAGACCTGCACCTATTAATAAAATGGTACAGTCCTCTTATATTGTATTTTATGAATGAGCGTATAACAGACCTTCCCGGAACAACTTTTCTTTAGGAAACAAGATTTTATGAACAATTTTCAATTAATTTTGATGAACAAATGTTATAAAGAAGTGAAGATGTTATACTTGGTGTTCTCACTAAATAATGTCATTACGTTTTCTGTAACCAGGTGGTAATGTGTAATAATTTAATTGTCCAATATTCTTGATCTTTCTACTAGTAGGCACTCCAGCAGCAGCAACTGGCCACCAGCAGCAACTGATTCTGTAAACAGACATAAAAAAACACATTCTGCACATTTTGTAAAACAATCCACCGTGATTGATAAATGACTGATCATTACCAACTACAGTGCACACCTATAGAGGGAACTATAGCAGGGTGCCGTTCGCTCTCCATTGAAAAGAATGGTGCTGTGTGTAAAGATTGTTTCCAGCAACAATCTGATATCCAGAGACATCTGTACAGGGCTGTAAAATGTTCAGAATCAGTCTGCACCCAGCTCCCAGGGGGATCTATTGTCCACTTTAATCAGTTTGCATACAATCACAGCTCCCGCTGGAAAAATGGGCAGCTTGGTCAACCTATAGTAGTGTGGGGACTGCTTTGTCATTATTTATAAAGAAACAGTTATCCTTTACAAGTTTTTTTAATGCAATATTATTATTTAATTTTTGGGTCTTACACAATGGAGTCTTAAAGTGTAAGTGTGTAAAAAGAACCAGCGTCTGTACATTTGACAGCTGACAGCAGTGAGTGGTACTAGTACCGCTCACCGCAGCCCCTATTCATTTTCAATGGGGCTTTGGGGGGCAAAGCGGCAGCATTTACTGCCAGTGTGAATTAGCCCTGACTTTTGTTGTGAGTCTATTGTGTATAAAATGTAACATATATATATATATATATATATATATATATATATAAAGTCACACTTGCCCATTACATGCAAATGTTTGCTTCTGCAAATCTATGAGTTTGATTGTTCATTGATAATATTGCACTCTCATTGTATCTCTTTTCTCAACGGCTGTTAAGCAGGGCAGTCGAACAAGGCAGATTTAGGTACAGTGCTCCCTCTAGTGGTTATTCTACAGATTTCTTTAAATTTATTACAATAAGAACATATGGAATAGTTGATGATTAAAAATTGGAAAGTACAAAAAAAATAAAAAATAATATGTTGGTATAATTAATCAAAATATATTCTGACACTGTACTTTCCCTTTAAAAGACTTAAAAAGGCAACGGTCAGTTGTGCTTTTTAATATTGTAAGATATAAATTACATTAATGAAGCACTCCCTTTGCTGCTATCAAGGAAAACGTATATGCAAGTATTCATGATCTATTATATGCTTGTGCTCTGACTGTTTTCCTCTCACCCACAACTTCAAAATTCTTCAGCAATATCTCAGATTGCTAGGCAACACCTGTGTGCAGTCAGCATTGTCTATTCAGTGGGAGCAATGCAGGGATGGAAGAGCTGGCACTGTGCAGATCCTCCAGCAACGCAATGACCAGCATGTGCAAAACAAATATTGCTTAAAGGGGCAAAAGTATTAGTGCAGTACTTGAAGCCCAGGGGAAAAATAACCACTGCTTACCTCTAACGTGAAAAATTTGGTGCATCTCAATAATGCATAGATTATTCTGCTTCAGTAGTTAGACAACTGTCTCTAAATTCTCAAGCAAAACAAATGCTTATGCTTATGATACTTACCTAACCAAAGTACATGGCAGGTGCTACATGGCAAGGAATGAGTAACTTAAGTCACAACGGAATTTTATTCTTTTGCCATGAAACTATAAATTTCAGAGAGAATAAGGTAGATATTAGGATGGATGAGATTAAGGTGGATCTTTCATAACTTTATTGGTCTTCATGAAAATATTACTCTAATTCGAATCTTGACACCACACAAATATCAAAAATTGGTCAATATGACTTTTAAACATGGGGATGAAAACTAACACCTAGAACTAAGAATAAGTATTATACTTTTTATATTGAGACACAAATGCTGACTAGGGATGAGCGAGCAAGTTTTTAAAAGAATTTGGTCGTTCTCACTTACCAAAAATTTAAGCGAGAACAGCTGGTGTAAATTTGCCGACCGAGGTCAAATTTTAAATTTAAAAAAAATAATTAAAAAAAAATCTCTCTGGTTTTTAGAACAATGTGCAATCGGTGGCACTAGAGGTTAATTAACTTCTAGTGCTGCGGATCTTCTCAATGAATGCAGCCCTGGCTAACCTCTAGTGCCCCAGGGAACACAAACAGAAGGATCACCATTGAATCTTGTGAATCCTTCTGTTATAATTTCCTCGATCTTCCGATGGTTTTGCAAAATCGGTTTGCCGAAGTTTCGCGGAAGCATCGGAAGTTCAAGGAAATTTTGGCGAGAATGCCAGAGACGGAAGCCGCTCATCCCTAATGGGGGGACTTTATTAGGGGAAGTGGTTGCTTAGAGCAAACCTTTGGTAACAAATTAAAAAATCACCTGAAAATCCTCCCTAATGCTGACCAATACTAAGGAATGTAGTTGTGTTTCAGTGCAGCTGACCATGAGACGTAACCCTAGTTTACCTCCAGGTTAGCTAAGGTTGGGTAAGAACTTTCATCCCAAGCTAGCTATGGGTAAGGCATGCAGCCAACAGCAGTGAAATATGAGTGCATGCTTCATTGCGAGCAAGTATTTGATGAGTTTTTGGCAGGTGGCTCTAATTTTTACCAAGCAGCAGGGGCACATAAGTCAATTACACCATGACTGCCATTTCTTAGTGGGAAAGTGCTTAAATGTTAAATACTCCCTAGAAATTGGCTCTCTTCTTCATTCATTCAAGGCTAAAGGAACTGTTTTTTGTGGAATTTTTTCTTTGGGGTGCCACATTTCTGTGATCCCATCCTATCATTTAAGGACCCCCCTCCCAAATGGCACGCCATCATACAGCTTGGGCTCACAGTATTTCATGACTGAGTGGTGCTCACACCTCATTTCATGTGCACCACACACACTTGGGGGTATGCTTAATTAGATGGGCACCACTCAAACCTGAGGGGAACCTGTAGTGATGTCATGAAACTGCACCACGGGTACTTAAAGAGGCCTTTGAACTATTAGTAACTAAGGGGTGGCACGGTGGCTCGGAGGTTAGCTCTTTGGCCTTTGCAACGCAAGGTCCCAGGGTCAAATCTTGTCCAGGGCACTATCTGCATGGAGTTTGTATGCTCTCCCTGTGTTTGTGTGGGTTTCTTCTGAGCAATCTGGTAGTTAGGTTAGGTTAATTTGCTTCTACCAAAAAATTTATCTTAGACTGTAATAATGGCATACGATGGTAGGGACATTAAATTGTGAGCCCCTTTGAGGGACAGCTATTTCTGGATAGCTCCTCAACACCCAGATAAACACTCTAGTTCCAACAGATTCTTCACCACTACCAACACACAGACATGAGAATAGAATAAAGCTGCCCTACCTGATAAATGAGCATTTGTATTGCATTGGGTGCACATGGTACTAGGACACAAGGGAGAATGCCAACCATCTCAGCACACACATGGGCACAGACCACATTGCCCACATTATCACCCCATCAGCAGCCCATTGCATGGTGGATTTAAAGGCAACAGGGTGCAGGACACCTTCCCAGATATCATCATAAACCATGAGCAGCATATTTCTATTGCCTGCTGCAATTTACAGCTTATCACTATTCTCTGTTTGCAGTAGCAGTTGATAATTACAGCTGATGAAAGTTTGATAAAGTCACATGACACTTACTGACAGTGGCAATTTATAAGAAAAAAACAGGCCAGGCCAGAAAAGTTCAATCAAATCAAATTCAATCAAAGGGCGATGCATTTTTTCCATTCTCAGAAATATACTTAAAAGCTTTGAAAAACCAAAACTTTCCCATAAAATCATATTATTCCAC
The DNA here is from genome assembly GCF_032062135.1 of Pyxicephalus adspersus. Lineage (NCBI taxonomy): Eukaryota > Metazoa > Chordata > Amphibia > Anura > Pyxicephalidae > Pyxicephalus > Pyxicephalus adspersus. The sequence continues at coordinate 18,413,203 of NC_092858.1, forward strand.
ATTTGTTTAGACACACAGGAGTTGAAATTATCCAGAACTGAATATCCCATGCAGGAAGAACAAAACAACAATATTTATCACTAGCAATAACATTGCTGTGTCTGCACCTGGGTGTACTGTGTCCCGTGTGAAAGAAAGGATGGAAACCGATATGAGCTTGTATCTAATGGGATTTGGGTGTTGTACAGGACAGCTGTGCACAGTCTACTCTGAGCATAGCACTGCACTCCATCCAAGTGTAATTGGATTGTAAGTGGCTCACATGGATGCTTATACTAGGAATTAAAGCTGAATGCCTAATAATAAACATAATGCTCTCCTCTAAGAGATCAGATGCTATATATTTACAATGTAACAGATGCAAACTTCATAAAGCAGTACAACTCTCAGCACTCAGTTTAATATCTACAGTATTAAACTATGTATCTTCTAATATCTGTATATTCTGTCTGAACATCTGCTACCTGTATGTCTATCTATCTATCTATCTATCTATCTATCTATCTATCTATCTATCTATCTATCTTTCCATTTACCTTTTTTCTATGTATCCATCTGTCTTTCTTTATTTCTATTTATCCATCTGTCCATCTATCATATATCTGTATATTCATCTAACTTTAGAATGTATACCTATTCAAAGTATAAATCTAGTTATCAAACTATATCCATATATCTATCTATCTATTGTCTATTATCTATCGTCTCTCTTTAGATTGTATTTCTATCCACAATTTCTACCTATTTATTGTTCTATATTTATCCTATCTGTCTCTACAGTCTCTTTCTATATTTTTTTTATCAGTGTATATATGTATCTACTTATCTTTAGATGCAATATCAATATGTCGACAGTGTCTATTTACTATCATTCTATCTTTTGTGTCCAACTATATTTCCATCTATCTCTGGAAAGTATACATACTTTATGTCTAATTATAATTCTGTATCAATCCTATCTATTGTTACAGTTCTTTTCTATATTTTTACAAGTCTTTCTACCTATGTATCTATTGCTACAATATCACTATATCCACAGTATCTATTTACTTAAATATCTATCTCTCCATCTATTTATCATTCTTGTAAAAAGACAAACAGGCCAAGACTTTACTTTTTTCTTACTCTTGTACTCCGCTATGATCTGTGCCAACCCAGCACTGCATTGTGGGAGTACAGGAGCTCAGAATATCAATTCTAGACTTCAATAGTGCCCCAAGTCTACAGAACTATTTATCAATGTACCGATTTATCTATCCTCTATGTATCCAACTATCTATAAATGAATACCTATCCACAGTACATATCCACATTCTATCATTCCATATCTATCCTGTGCATCTTTACAGTCTCTTTCTATATTTGTATCAGCCAGTATATATATACTATATCCACAGTATTATCTATCTATCTATCTATCTATCTATCTATCTACCAGGCCAAGCCGAGATTATCATTCCATCACTTCTTTTTTTCCACTTCTGTACCCCCTGTGATCTGTGCCAGCCATGCACTGCATTGTGGGGGTCCATGAGTCTGAAATGTATAATAGACACCAAAGGGGTCCGTTTATTCTTTTTTACTGGTAAAGCATGTGCGGTATCTATCTATCTATCTATCTATCTATCTATCTATCTATCATATATTTTGTATCTGTCTATCTCTCTGGCTTAAGCAGTATTTATTTACAGTAGCTTTTACTGCAGCTTAAACAGAGCACACAGTCTATTATCATATCCTTTTGGCAGAACATCCATGCAGCTCAGCGAGGTTAAGAACTAAAACTTAAGAAAAGTATACAAAGAGGCAGCACACAAGATAACTTATCTCCCAGCAACATTCTAGTGATTACATGAGTGTTAGCTTTAAGCCCAATCAAAACCAGCAAGGCAGCAATCTAAACAGTGACTCAGGATTTTCCTGGCAGATCCCAAACTTTCTAGCAGAAATACCTGGTGACTTGTGAAATCTGAGCACCATGCACGTTTGTGTTACCCCCTCACATAGTTAACATTTTTGGAACTGTTTCTCCTTTTCAGCATTACCA
>NC_092858.1:18416741-18434580 GCF_032062135.1 Pyxicephalus adspersus
CTAGTACTGCAAAGGTGAGCGTGCTACCTCTGAGCCTCTGTGCTAGTTAAAAGTTATTCACCATTCTAAGTTCTCACGAGAACGCTATTCTCCCCTATTATTTTATGAACTTGCTCTAAATTTAATTGTTACAGTACGTGCCAAAAATTCTGGTGCTGGGAGTTTATGTACAAAAATGAAAACAAGAGTGTGTTTCTTAAGTTCCAAATCTTCTGGTTTACCAAAACTTTGGAGTCTATTTATAAAGCAGTGAATAGGAAAATCAACAAACATGCTCCGGTGGAGAAACTTCTAGGTCCATTTGTTTTTAAAGGCAGTAATTCATTCTCTAGTATGGTTGGTGAATGTTAGATGCTTTATAAACAGATCTCATTATGTAATTCCTTAACATAATACTACAATGGTGCCATTAAAATCGACAACAAAAACCTTAGCTACCCATTCATTCTATAAAAAAAAAACACTTTTGTTGAAAGTCCTAAATTAATTGCAGTTAATCAGTCATTCTACCAATACAAATAGATCGAAAAAAGTTCTTCATTGTGTCAAATATCTTTTCTAGGCTTAAAACAATCAAATCTGGAACTAATTCTCTGCAGCTGCATTGTATGGCCATTGTACAGCATAGGTCCATGCACACCTTGGTGCCCTTTTGCGTCCTTGTCAGCGTTGCATTAAACCAACCCATTAAAAATGAATGGGCTGCTACTGCACTATAAAACATCTGAATCAATCAACATTTTTTTGCAGCACACCGCAGTGAGCAGTAATACAATAAAGTGTATTGTGGTATGTTGCAACACATGTGCTTTTCCTTAGTGTGTTGGAGTGATAGCATTGCATAAAGGCTGGTGCTTGCAACATGCATTGAAAAACAGTGTGCATGCTGCTTAAACTGCCTTTGTTAGCCAGAGCACACCTGAAAGTTCTGGAACTATTTGGGGCATTGTGGTAAAACTAAGTTTTTGAAAGCAGCCATGAAAAACATAAAGCTGTTCCATATATTGTTACTATAGAAGCCATCTACACCACAATAGCTTTAATCAGCATCCAAAAGGACTTATAGATGGACTTTTTATTGCACGCCTAAAACATGTGTCTTCAGATTTTAATATGTTTCAATGGTGCATTGTGGATCTCAGTTATATAGCTGCCTTTGGTAGCAGCAGGCCCCAGTAAGATTTGCTTGCAGATAATGCTAATCAAGTGCAGTGGTTTGCATTCTTGCTTATGCATTTCAGTTGTGCCATGTTTGCGCGCAAAAGGTGGCGTTCATCAGCGGACATCTACAGAAGCCCTAATTCAACTCTAATGTAGCCAAATAAAGAATCAGACTTAGGACAGCATATCATAAGTCAATACAACTTCATCTTGCCAAGATTTGGGTTGTAATGGTCACCAGGACTTCTTCATGCAATGGACAATCTGCAAGAATTTTGAACCCATATGGCATGTGAAGAACCATTTAAAAAAAAGTGCCAATTTTCAAATCTCATATAATTTTAATAAACTGCCAATATCTCAATTTAAAATAAGAGACGAGTGTTAGTAAGTGGGACTTTTAAGGCAGTGTGTACAAAAACCTTAACTATATAAAAGTAGAAACTTTAATATTATACAATATAAAAGTTGCAACAAATATATATACACATTAAAAAGTCCATAAAACCTCCATGTAACAAAGTAGCAGGTAAGAAACCAGACTCAGGTTAAAAACAAAGTCCTGAATAAACCAATGTGACCTAGGTAATTACAGTTGATTGATATGCTGTAACAATCCGACGCGTTTTGCAGATTTAATCCGCTTCTTCAGGGATTTATTTTGTACAGACAATAATTATGGCAGCACTTTATTATAATACAAAAAAGTCAGATATTAATTGTTTAGTTTACATATCTCAAGCAAAAATTTTTCGAGACAGATTATACTTACCTTATCAAATTAAGTTGCACCATTGTTCACCATAGTTCACTTTTTTGTATCATATTATAGTCATATTATAGTGCTGCCATAATCGGATTGTTACAGCATATCAATCAACTGTAATTACCTAGGTCATATTGGTATATTTAGCACTTTGATTTTAGTCTGTTACCTTACCTGCTACTTTGTTACATAGAGACTTTATGGACTTTTTAATGTGTGTATATATTTGTTGCAGCTTTTATATTGTGTAATAATAAAGTTTCTACTTTTATATAGTTATTATTTTTGTACACACTGCCTTAAAAGTCCCACTTACTAACACTGGTCTCATGAGGAGAACCATACCACAACCAATACAAAAGATCTTATCCTACAAGTTCTCTGAATCTGCACAAGTGATCCACAAAGAGATGACAGCATTTAGAACTGTGACTCAGAACAGACTCAACTTTCCAATAAAACAAATGGATATGGCCACTACTGGCAACAGGTCCTTATGTGCATCCTTCACATACCATGCCTCCTGCCTGCACATGGATGGAGTAAGTAAAACCATACCCAGCTAATAAAACAAATCAGCTTCAGCTAGCCTGACATTGATCTGCACCAGTATGCCATAAAGAACCAACCACACCACAACTTCAAAAGAGAAATGCACTGAAACAAAAGAGCCTCCAGCTGCACCTACCATCTCTCCTTAGGCTGGATGGTCTCATACTCCTCAGAGTTCCAGTTTGGGAAGAAAATCCTCGATTGCAAAAGTTTGCAAAGATGATGGTGAAAAGCAATGGCAACTGCATTGGGGCTCCTAGCAAGATCTCAGCAGTTTAGGCAGCAGAGGTGAAGGGACTGTGAGCTTCCACTGATGGGAGAAGCAATGGACAGGTTGGGATGTGCTGCAGTTTGTTCCTCTGCAGCTTGGCAGTGACTTTGAAGGCAGTGCTTAGCCAGCAGTGTGATTTCTGTCCTTCAGAAGAGAAGAAAGCTTTTTCCTGCAGGACTTTCTTTGCAGCTGGTATCTAGAGTTTGTGAAGCTCCCCCTGTACAGCATGCATTTCTGCAGAAACAGCACATTGCTGGCTTTAGTACTTTCCCCCCAGTGCTCCAGATGAGGAGAAAGACTGTGTGCTGCTGGGTTGTGTGAGAGGAGGAAACAGGAAAAAAGCCAGGGGCTGAGAGAACTACAGGGAAATCGTTTAAGACACATTCTCTCAAGTGCTTAATCAAAGGGAAGCCAGGAGTTCTCTTCAGACCCCCACTCATGTTACTCCCACCCTGCTCACTTTATTGCAGACTGTTTCTTGACTTTTTTAACATGGGGGATTCCTTGAAATAACTTTCAGGTCTTTAGGGAACACCTTCTATAATTATTTTATTCACAGCTCACAGTATATTAGTGTGGTGGTCAGTGGGAAGAATGTATCTTAGAGACATAAACTGCTCAGGGAACCCCTCCACTGAAACACTGATCTAAGGTGTACAATGCAGGTACATCTCTGTTACATGGTCAGATTGGAGAAATATTGTAGTATTTATGGTGTTTATACTTAAAGAAAACCTATACTCAAAAAACAAAAACACACTTACCTTTAATCCCGCAGGGCAGTCCGATCACTCGGGGGGTGTGCGGCATCAGGTCCCGTGCTCGGGGCGCCACCATCTTCGTCTTCACTTCAAGGTTCTTCATCTTACGTCTCCTGACCCAGGCGCGAAATCAGGTGACGTAGGAGGGAAAATTTTTTATGCCGATCTCACTGTGCATGCGAGAGGTTGGCAAATTTTTCTATTTGAGCAAAAGGGCTCCTTCTGCACATGCCTGAGATGCTCGGGCGTGCGCAGAAGGAGCGCCCAAGAGCCTCCCGGGATGCCTGACGTGGGTATCCCAGAAGGCTTTGCACTCCTATTTATTCTCGACCGCCTCGAAGGCAGAGAATTAGGAGGCGGTGCTGCACCTGCACCTGCATTTATGGGAGCCCAGAACATCCCGGGATACCTACATCATGCATCCTGGGAGGCTCTTGGCCTTCTGCGCATGCCTGGGGAGCCCTTTCATCAATAAAAAAAAATTCATGCATGTGCAGTGAGATTGGCAAATTTTTTTCCAATCTACGTCACCTGATCTCGCACCTGCGCAGTGTGACATCGGCCGACATAGGCAGAAGAATGCATAAGAAGAGAGGAAAAGATGTTAGGCTCGGCGCTCCCTCTGCACCGAGCCGGAGAATGATGCCTGGATGACGCGGGACCCGATGGAAGAAACCTCCTGACGGATAGACTCATTACACTCCAGAATTAAAGGTAAGTGTGATTTTTTTGTTTTGGGTTTCCTTTCGCTTTAAAGTGGAACTTTCATTCAAAAAAATTACACCTTTACTTTTGCACTGCCCTCAGTTCCTCCACCATTCAATTCTTTTCAGTTATGTGCTGTCCCGAATTTCTTCTTGCTGGTGCGGAAAAAACAGTGGGTGCCGTCATCTTCTGGAGTCCACCTCTGGGTCCTTCTTCCGTCACTCGATCTTGCACTGCACACGCATGAGATTGGGTAATGTTTCCTCCTGATAATGTAAAAATAAAGCGCCGATTTCATTGTGCATGCATTACAGGGAAACAGGCATGTTCAGAAGGAGCAGCCCCAAGCCTCCTGGAAAACATGATGTATGTATCCCAGGAGGCTCTGGGTTTCCCATGTTGCAGCGGTAAAGACAGAAGGGGAAGGGTCTTCCGCTTCAAACTAAAAAAATAGTGTTAAGACTTTTTTTTTAAAATATAAAAAGATTAGCTATCCTTTTTACAAGATTATTGTATTATCTTGATATGGTAATATCACTAATTGTCCCTCAAAGGGGCTCACAATCTAATGTCCCTATCCTAATCACATGTCATTAATGTAGTCCAAGGACAATTTTTGAAGGGAAGCCAATTAATCTAACTGCATGTTTTAAAATGTTGGAGGAAATTAGAGTACCCAGAGGACACCCACGTAAAAATGGGGACAACCTGCCAACTCCATGCAGATAATGTCCTGGCCAAGATTCAGCCTGTGACCTAGTGCAGCAAAGGCCATAGTGGTTACCACTTTTTTTTTGATAGGAAAGGAGTTTGTTTTAAAGTAGAACTGAAGTTGATGGGGGAGACTAGCTTTTGCCATACTGTACAAAACAATTCTTGCAAAACGGTCCAAACCAATAAGAATGCTGTCACAACTGTGTTTGCCATCACTACCATTTCCATTACTGTCCTCCTTCTAATCAGGGCTATGTATTGGTATGTTTTGCTTTAAAGGAGAAGCAAACTCAGTGGAGATTAACTTTTGCCATATTGTGCAAAACAATTCTGGCTAAACTGACCTCTACAAATGAGTTTATTTCTGATTTAAAGTCCCTGACTTTTACCCAACACACACGTACTATGCTCTCCCCCTAGCAATGATGGGTGTGGATTCTTTCACTGCTGTGTCCACCAACACTACAAACTGCATCAACAATTCTTCTGATTACAAACAGTGCTGCTTTTTCTAATCATTGCTTGGTATAGTTTCCCATTTATAGACACAAATGAGCTTTTGGCATATTGTATAAAAGACTGTGGCTAAAACTGACCACACCGATGGTGTCCCTGGCATGATGAAGTCCCTGGCTTGTGGCCAACATCCACCGTCTGTGCTGCCCTCCAGGGATGATGGCTCCAGGATTCTGTCACTGCTGCTCCCCTATTACTGCCATCTTTACTGTCAATTTTTCTAATTCTCCACGGTGCTCCGCTTTCCAGTTGGTGCTTTGCCTTGTTTGCTAGTGTTTTGCCATAGTATGCAAAAAGGCAAAAACTGACCCCTGCTGATGTGTTTAGTTCTGATTTGAAATTCCTGGCATTTGCCCAATCTTAGAGTCTGTGCTGCCCTTCAGCTATGAGTCCGGGATTCTGCCACTGCTGCATCCTCCTTCACTGCCATCTCCACTGCCAATTCTTCTAATTACCCACAACATTTCCTCTTGTAATCAGTGCAATGCCTTGGTAGGATTGGATGAAATGTAGACATAATTTCAGTGAGGTAAGCTTTTGCCATATTGTGCAAAATGATACAAATACTTTTGATTTGAAGTTCCTGGCTTTAGGCCAATACCTACATTTTTGCTGCCCACTAGGTATAATGGTTTCAGGATTCGGTTACCGCTGCTCACCCCATCACTGCCATTTCCATCACCAAATTTTCTGATTCCCCACAGTGCTTCTTCATAGCCTTTTACCAGCCATTGATGACAGAGTAAGAATGGAATGTATTTTTAAAAAGTTGATGCACACAAATATGTTTTTGCTCAAGTTTCTTTAAACATAGTGGGTCCCTTTAGAATGCTATAAATTTTTACATGTCCCATTGTCTTTAGTACTTGGCTCTATTCTCAGCATATATTTTACACACTTAAGACAAAAGACACCAAACGCCAGAGAAAAAGTTTAAGAAAAGAACTACAGGACTGCATATCTTTCCTATCAAAGAACTACTACCTCCAGGTGATTTTTTTATTTGTTACCAAAGGTTTGCTCTAAGCAACCACTTCCCCTAATGATGTCTCTGATGTCATCCTCTCGAACGTCTGATGTTTCTGCGAAATTTCGGCGAACTGATTTCACAAAACCATCGGAAGATCGAGGAAATTTTAACAGGAGGATTCACAGGGGATTCACAGGATTCCCTGGGAATCCTCCAGTTTGTGATCCCCGGGGCACTAGACGTTAGTTAACCTCTAGCACCCGGGGATCCTCTCAATAAATGGCCGTGGCCGAATTCATTGAGAACAGTGTGCGATCCCCAGCACCAGAAGGTAATTAACCTCTAGTGCCCCGGGGATCGCAAACAGGAGGATTCCCAGGGAATCCTATGAATCCCCTGTGAATCCTCCTGTTATAATTTCCTCTTCTCCAATAATTATAATTTCATCTTCTCCAATCATTGAGAATATGCCCGACAAAGGAGAACCTCCTGACATTGTAATAAAAGTATCTCTTACAAATGATACATTTGTTACAGATACCCACTGGCACTAGGACGCCACCACTCGGTGCCAAGGACCATGAGCATTATTTTTCAACCATCTGCTCTATCCCTACCTGCCACTTGGCAGATCTCATAATAGAAAGGCATAATGTAATTCAGATCCAAGGAAACTTCCACACTTTTCCTTGTCTTTAAATTGCCGTAGGACAGTAAGGGGAAACCGAGGGTTTTTTCCCATACTGGGCACTGCTGCAACTGAGATCCGTGTGTATATTTGTGCTGTGAGCAATTCTAGCTTGGGGGAAGTTTTTAGCTTAATAAGACCGGGAATTTATACTGTGGGGCATTTAAAGTAGGAAAAAGTTTTTGATTGAATAGGATTTTAGCTTGGAAAAAATGATTGCTTTGATCCCATAACAATGTTACATACTTCTCACCTCCATGATTTGTGGCATATATAGTCCTGATATTGGCACTCCCTGCTGACCCCTGCACTGTGTGTGTGTGTTACATACTCTTGACTCCTACTCCACTCAGCTAACCCCTGTACTTTATTTGGTACACATTGGGCACCTTTATTCTGTGGCTTAGGTATTACTGACTCGTGCTGGTTATGCCCCCCTGCTTTATGTACTTCTTAACGGAGCCGAACATGGCCAACAGTGGGTTCCTGTGCAGAACTGACTTGGGGCCTCTCTGCCCAACTGACTTGGGGCCCCAGTTGGCTGAGAAGGATCTGGGGCCCTTATGCAGCTCTATATGGCCACCCCTGCTCCTAACCATTGCTTTTGTGCATTACATCTCTCTGATCCTTGCTCTCTGTGTGTTTCATGCTCCTGCACTCTCTGTAATACATTCTCCTGACTCCGACTCCATACGACTAAACCCTAAACATTGCATTGATTTTGCTTTGTGTGTTAGACCCTCCTGACCCCTTCACCATTCTGCTTTTAGCCCTTAACTTTGATGCGTAATTGGGACACACCTATTATGCACACATCACAATGTTGCCCTCGGTGGAGCCCTTTATCTTAGATTCACTTCATAAATAATGTAGGCTTTATATCCCAAAACCAGAATGCAGCTCGGAACTTCTTACAACTTGATTAGTTTCCCAGTGATAGCCAGGCAGCTAAAATTTACATTAGTAGACTAGCAGTGGCAGGTGAGCACTACACAATTGTTACAATAAGTATATGAAAGTATACGCTGTTTAAGGGTTATGTAGGATAGCTGCTTTTGCTGTTGGCAAAAAATAAAAGGGAATTTGTGATTTTATTATGCAGGGGAAAGAAGAGGTTCACTTTATGAAGCATTCCACAGAAACCAGGGTATGGCTGCAACTTTTATCCTGGACGATGACTGGTCTACTGGTTTACTGGGTTACTTTGTAGGGGTCAAACACACCCTATTCCCTTATCATGTATTTTCCTGGCACATACATATTAATGAATACTTTATTATGCAAGTTTTTGGAGCTGCAGAGAGTGAATGTGAGTGTAGGCTATAAGTTACATCGCCATAGATTATAAAGGGCTGTGGCCTCATTTTGTGATATATTTAATTGCCTCTGCTATATCAAATAAAGTTGCATTCCCCCACCCCACCCCCATACTTGGAAGTATCAGGTACCTCCTTTGACTTCTTGTGCTAAATACTAAGGTGGCAAATTATACTGCAGAGAAAAAAGGTGAAGCTTTAAAGCTCATTTAAATTTTATCTTCACATGTGGCAATGTTCTCTGGACATAAGTAATCTGAGGACAGCCTATTGATGCACCCGCAGTGGGTATTTTCTTACTCCTGAGGCCCATAGGAGTGGTAAGAATGATGCTTGTTGTAATTTATCCCAGAAGGTGAGTGTCACTGGACCATGAAGTGGTGAGTCAGTGGGAAAGCACCTGAGACTGGGTTAGAAGTACAGTGTGTGCTGCTTAAATATGTTAAAACTGCTTTATTAAAGCTCTCCAAGACTGGATAAACTCTTGTGGGAAAAATTGGGTTATTTGGCAAACTTGGAATAGATTTCTTAATAATAATTTTCTATTAGTTGGCAAATACTTGACAAGACAAGATCCATGATTTGTTTGCTGGTCTAACCAGCTTCTCTAATGACAGTCTATCTTCTCCAGTCTGTCTGCTCCAGTTTTAAAGCTTAAAAAAATCAGGCCAATTGTGACGTAGAAAGAAGAACCCAGAAGAAGAGAAGACGGCGCGCCGGCCCGAAGATAGATATCGGGATGGCGCAGGACCCGAAGGAAGAAACCTCCCGATGGATAGACTGCTCTGTGGGAAGGTAAGTGGGATTTTTTTTTTTTGTTTTGGGTTTACTTTCTCTTTATTCTCATATACTAAGATGAGTGAAATATCCCTTGCTAGGGGATAACTGACCTTGCACATTACAAGCTTTAGGCAGCATCAGGGAGGTGATCTGTATGAGACAACATGTGTACATATATATTCTAGAACAGCCTTTCTCAACCTTTTTAACATGATGGAACCCTTGAAATAACTTTTAGATCAGGGGTATCAACTCTGGCCTGAGGGCCAAATCTGACCTGCAACATTCTTTTTTTTGCCCCCCAAAGGAATCCTACATATGAATTGCAGCTGGCCCGCCACTGCATTGGAATATGGAATGGTCCTTTGCATGCCTTTGGCTGCGTAACATGGACCCTTCTGAGAACACCCAGGAGACTGAAAAGCAAATGATGTGGTGATTTGGGGATCATTGGAATCAACAACCATATAAGGTGCCAGAGTAAGGATAGTAAAAGAAGTTTTTTTTAATACAAATTTATTAGGTGGGTGGGGTGTCATTTGCCATAGAAATGCTCAACCATGAAACTACTGGGGTGTTTTGTATATCTGTGTTTATTTCACATAAAAACTTTAATGGAAATTCTAACCAGATGTTTTGGGCTTGGATGTACTTTCATAGTTAATGTTTGCAGATAAAATCACTTTAGTCAGACCACTTTTTTGTGCTGTATACAGTAATCCCATAAAAGATTCATGTGACATCAGCTGTTCTTTGATCATAAGCATTATTAACTTTATCTCCTTAATCATTGAAAAGATCTTTTTGTGTGTGTGTGTGCTTGTGAATAATTTCTTTCATTTCCTTGCCGCCGATATTAAACTGACTTGTCTTCATTTTGAGGATTTGGAAAGGCACGTATAGCACCTTCCCCGCAGTAATAAGGTTTAATTGATTTGGGATGGCTGCCATTTCGCATTCAAGTATCTTTCTGTGCATCCGGCTGACATGTAGTTTTTTTGCTGCCCTTTTTTGTATTTTGCTTACCTAAATGTTTTCTCTGCAGATGGATGGTTAACGATCAGCAGCTCTGAAGGACCCCTTGATTTTAAAGTAGTGTATCATTATTGGAGACCAGGCTGGCCCTATAGTTTTCAATAAGCACTCCTTGTTAAAGTGCTTCCTCTCCATTCTATTTTGGTGTATCATCTCTGCCAGGCATGAATCCTCTTTGCTCAATTAAAACACACACAGCACAACTCAAGGACCTGGAAGCTTGTATTATTTATGTGTGCTTTTAATATTACTTAACATCTTTGGTATGATAAAATATTGTATTACCACAATTTCATACTAGCTTATTCAATTATGGCACCGTTTCCATTAAGAGTTTGTAGATCCTCACATTGTTGATGGAAGAATGCAGATTGTGCCTTGGAGTTAACATGCTGGATTCTTTACTAAAAGTTACCCATTAATGTCACTTTGAAATATAAGAAATTAGATGAGTTGTGTGAAATATTCTCTTTTACCTAAAAAATCCACTTATAAAAGGAGTGATGACTGTTATTTTAAAAATTTTCTAGCTGACTTCAGGAGGCTTTAACACTCCCTGAATCTTGTTAAAAGCCTAATGGACTCTGCACACTGCTTGCTTAAAGTGACAACCATCAAGATTTGTGTTTAATATTATCAAACCTGAAGTATAAGCGCCATCAATGGTACTTTAGTTACTCTCTGTGTAACTTTTTTTCCCAGTTTCTTTAATGCAGGGTGCCACGCAGACTGGACACATATCCCTTCCCTCCCTCAGGACTTTTGATGGACAAGCACCAGGGAAAGTGGAAGGGGCAGAAGAGTTTGGAAACTTGGCAGCCTTAAGCAGCCTCACCTATCGGGCACATGAAACAGAATGGGAGCAGCAAGGAAGATGGAACCAAGAGAGGAGCCAGGCGATGGCATGATGCAAGCAGGAGTTGGAGGGACCCACTAGGCTCCAGGCATGATTAAGAAATTACCAAGAAGGCCCACTGAAGGAGAAAATGGGCTTATCCAAGGCTGCTTACACACACACAATTATTGTTCAGACACACAATAGTTCATGAAAGATCGTTTTCAGCAACAAAAGAGTGACCAATGAACGAACGAGCACTGTACATACAGAATCATTCTATTCTATGGAGAGGGGAGAACATGCGGATGGAACCCCACTGTGCTTTTCTCCCTACACTCATAATATGGTTGTTCATCATCTGTTGTTCATGAAACTGTCCATGGAGGACATTGGATGACCTCTGTACACAAGTCAGATTCTCGCCCGAGACAAGCCCAACCATTGGTATCAAGCAAGAATCATCTGATGTGTGTACATAGCCTAAAGTATCTTTGCCCAGATAAACAGCTTAATGGTCTACTAATGGTCTACCAATTAGCCAAACCCTTCTAAATACAGCAGCACTGGGCCTGCTCTGGACTAAGTACAATTGTCAACAGGGAGGGAAGAGAGAACGTCTTATAAGAAAAGAAGTCCTCATTTGAAGTTGGTATTCATTCAAAATTGTATTTAATGGGCAGAATAGACTGCAAAAACTTTGGGACACCTACAGGGCCTACCTTACATTCCTTTGTTTCCACTTAGCTGCCTGAGTCCCAGAAGAAATTTTCTTTCAGAGGTTGCATTGTATCCTAAAAAAGGTTCATCAGATGACATAGTGGTGAATACCCTTTTGATCACCTTCATTGTTACAGAAATTGCCTATACTTGTCTGTAAAACCATTATCTATGGTGGAACTTTCTTTCCCTAATAATTGCTTTGGATTTTTTAGGATATATTTTTCCATGTGGCTTGTAATTATGTTAACTTGAAGGTTTAAGTGCTTCACTGTTAAATCTAAGGGCCCCATCACCAGAATCAATAGGGCGTTATTCCCGCTGGCTAGTGGTTAGTTAGGGCACTGCAAGTTTCATTTGGGCCCCTCAGTCACTTAGATTCCTATCACTCTATTGTTGTACATTTGGTACGGTTGACTTCATGGATTGTTGCTTCATGTTGCTTTATGTTGCTTTTGCTATCGTTCTTCCTGTGTTTTAGGTTAGCCCTCGTGTTGGTAAAGCCATTAACATTCATCTTTACTGTAATTGTGTCCATAAATTATTTGCTGTATTTTAAATACTTATCTCATTCTAATAACCAAAAACTTTCTACAGGGTTTTGTTCAGGATTTCAGGGTGTATTCCTTTTTAAAGCCCAGTTATAGTTATTGAAGTGTTATTGAGTCGAGGCTGAGAGAAAGTCACCACTGAAATGGTAGGAGAACCAAGAAGATTCTAAAAAGTTTTAACAAACTAGTGCTACAGAAGCTTGTTGTATATCCTGCATTTACAAAGCTGAAAACTGGGTATCCAAGGTCTTAGTGCTACATCCTGGGTTTGTTGTATTCAAAGAACACTGTCTAATAAGGTTTTATAGGACAACATGCTAAAGTTTTGTCTTCCAACCTATACATATTAGTATGGCTGTACCAGAGGAGTACATGATTTCCTTCTTCTTTGAAATAAACTAAATACTTATGTGAATGATTGTAAACACAACCTAAAGAAATATAATAAACTTATTTTCTTTTGTGTTTTCTTTTGTATAATGTTGTAAAAATTTATCTAACTACAAAAATGAAGTTATGTGTTATGTCCCAAAAAGCTAAACTCTTTTTCAATGACCTTCATTGAACAAAATGCTTTTTACAAAAGTTTTTACCATCAACATATAACATATAATAAAACTATTTTTTTCCCATCTTCCCCAGCTAATAAATCTCTGCGTTCTTTTCACCCTTTTATGCTGGTACACCCTGGGATGTGGCAATTCTAAAATTTTGGTGACTAAATCATGTATATTTAGCGGGTATATTTTGGAATAAATACAAAATAGAATGGTAATACCTTGTAAAACGTCTATTCTATGACTACTTCTAAACACACCATAAATATAAAATAAACTAGCCAGCTCAGCAAAATAAACTTAAAATTCACTTAAAATGTATGCAAATCCCAACAATGAACTGCTTATTTGCTTCCTTTTGGTATGTTTAATTTGCCACTGTAATTTGTTATATAGGTTGGGTAAGGAATATTGAGCTCATAGTTAGTGATTACCATGAACTGGTAACTGGTAACCTGTTTGCCTCAGCTGCACACTGCTATCAGTTAGAATTGTTCTCAGTTCTCTCTCTTGACCACAGAGCTCCTCTCCCCTGTGGTTTGGGATTAACAAATTAGGAAGTCTTCCATAGTCCTGTCAAAAGGTGACAAGCTGCTTCTCCATACTACAATAAGTGAGTGTTGTCACCCTGGGACATAAAGTGCATTGTCGGCAGGATCATCAGATGAAAATAAAGAAATCAATCCTAGAAGACTGCAATATATTACTTGTTTTCCCTTTGGGTTGAATTTCTGTAAATTGTGTAGGTTTACCTTTTTTTTTTTTTTTATTCTCAACATTTTACCTAATGTGAATTGTAAGCGATCCTTTGTATTTTTCAGTTTGACAAGAAACTAAACACTGCAGTAGCTAAATGTAGTCATTTGCACGCTAATTTGGTACTAATTTCTGTATAGCTAACAGTTTATTTCCAGCTAGAAGAGATCTGTTTGTTCTTGCAGATGCAATTTCCCTTTGTGAATCATAGGTCTTTTTTTAGTGTTTCGTACAGAGAACCACTGTCTCCATTGATGTGCTGTGTAATTTTGTTTGTTTGTTTTTTATTATTGTGGGTCACACACAGGGTTTTTACCATTGTTTTTTGGTGGTGACACATTCTATGTAGCATTTACTGCCGACTGGAGTAAGTTCCTTTTGGAAGGCTGTAGACTATTTGCCAATAAGAATAAGAATGTTTCTTTTTGATCTATATATATACACATGTATATGTTTCATCCTGTCAAGGGAAGTTCTTCCTTCCATAAACACTTATATGTGCTGTTTCTGAAGCTCCTGTCTAACACATGCTGTTAATTTAACAAAAAATTGTCTTCTTACACTTGATTGGTAGGATCTACACAATCTAAATAAGAGCTTTATTAAATCAGTCCCAATGCCTTCTATGTAGCAGGGATTTGTTGGTTCCACATATCCACTGATATAGGGGTAGGTCTCAGAGCTAACATAAGGCCGATCTTATTCTCAGATCCATATGGTATTGGTGGAAGCTAAACCAATAATTCCACTGACCCCTTGACAGCCTCAGGTTGGTTCAAGTTTTTTTTAATTTATTTAGATAGGGAGTCCAACAGGTCCGAGGTTGGAAATAAGCTAGTTCAAGCAAGCCAAGTCAAATTGTTGTATGAGCTCATTGTTTGATAAGCATGCATTTATCTTTTACCATTGGCTTAGGGACTTGAATTTGGGACTTTAAATTTAAGAATTTGACTTTGGGGCTTACCCACGTATTACTACGTAAACCTTGAGTTCAGGGTGTTTTATCTTGGCGTACACTTAATCTATTTTTGTAGCATTAATATTTATATAATAACTTCTAGCATTATAAATGTTTTCACTTCTCACTGAACATTTTAAAAACCTTTAAACTGAGCTCTTTAAAATCCCTTTACAGAAACAAGGACACATCTTTTAAGTCCCTCTTCAAATTTTAAGACCATTTCAACAATACACACTATGTAGACCTAATTTTATCCCTAAACAAAACCCTTATCTTTACTTAAGTTAATATTAGGGTTTTCGATATGCAAAAGTGGGCTCAACCAACACTGCTTGAAAAATCCTACAAACTAATTTTTAGATTGTATTTAACTAAACAAGTTGTTAACTATACTAATGATTTGCTTCTTTGCTTCAGGGTATGTGATGGCCAAGGCTTTATGCACTACATTAGGTGGAGCTGTCCAGAGTCCAGAAACTCTTAATATGAATTTATAATTCGATACACTCCAGTCTCCATCATAACGTTATGAATATAACATTAGAAATCTAGTGGAAGCTCCAATAAACAAGGAAATCCCAGCCCTGCAAAAAAATAATGCAAATTTATTATATATTTTACCTTCCACAAGAGCCTAGAAAAAAACAATATTATGTTACGAAGATGTCAAAGAGTTATGGGTACAAGATTCCATAAAAATATTTAACAGCAATTCTAAACAACAATTACACTAACTTTATTAGATTGCAGTCATACACATCCATCCAGTAGGTTTGATGACACTTTACTATAGATATAAATATCACCTTTCAACAAATTGTTATTTTTGTTTCTTATTTATACAGAATTCACATATTAGACAGCAGTGTACAATAAATAGGGGCAAAAGACAACAAACCTGCATAGACAGCAAGTAAAAAGTATGATGTCACTATGACACAGGAGAAGAGAATACTTTGCAACTAAGCTTACAATTTAGGAGGTGTAGCGTATAGTGTACAAATAGAAATGGAACTAGTGATAGTTAAAAGAGAGAGGCAGGTAGGTAGTCAAGTTTACAAAGAATGCCTTACTTACATTTGGTAAAAATTGAAGAAGAAAGTCTTAGATGGTGACTATTAATGTATTTAATTATAAGGTCTATTCTACTATTTACCAGCGGCCTCTCCAACTTCTATACTTCGAGTTCCTCTTTATTCCTATATAAAGGCGCAAACTAATTTAAAAACATAGCACATACTGCAGCACAAGGCCTGAAAATACAGGTCTGAGAATTCAGCTGCTCAAGAGCCTAAAAGGGTTAATTACACAAAGTCTCCCAATAAAATACAATTTCTACAAGGCATAAAACGTGCCAACAGCACACCTAGAAAAGAAACTAACAGTTCAGAGAAATTACCATAATTATACTACTTACCTTTGTAAATATCAACATCTTGCTAGAAGGCTAAGACTAACTAACTTTGTAAAAGACAAATCTCTGTTAGAACCAGATATTTGTTTCATCTAAGGCAACCACATTTTAAGGATGTGGTAGAGTATATGCATGCATTTGTATTAAATTGCCCCAAGAATTTCACTCTAGGGGAGACAGGGCCACTAGGGGGCACTACTACTTGCACAGGAGTGGTGTGAGCCCTAAGAAGTCTAAGCAGCAACCAGGTCCTCTTCAGAGCCTCTAGTGGTGAGGGTGTTGCGCTGGTGGTTACTGCCTAGTTGCGGTTCGTGCGGCACACCAGGGTGGCCAGGAAGATACACAGTACCAAATCACTAAGCAGTAGAATCGTCAAGGTCAGGGCAGCAAGCAAGAGGTCAGGTCACAAGCCAGAGATCAAACACCAGGAAATAAACGCCAGTGACATGAAGGCCACTGCTGAAACAGGGAACACAGAAGACACTGGAAGCAACAGGAGGCAAAGGTGAAACAGAAATATCCATAGACAGACAGGAACACTGGAACAGCACAAGGGAATGGGCTGGAAACAACAGACTGGGCAACAAGGGGTTAACAGGGGAGCTGGACACAGGAAACACTGAATTAAGCAACAGGTGTACAGGAACTAGCGCAACAGAACTAGGGGCTCGGCACCAGTGAAGACAATTGCACGGACACTGAGTGCTGTGTCTGAGCTAGCTAAATAGCCAGGGATGGTTAAGATGCTAATTTCTGATTAGCCAGCGGATTGGGTGAAACTGATAAAGCTTGGGAATGTAGGCACCCCAAGAGTCAGAACTGCTTGCATGCACAGGAGAGAATCGCCTGCTTTTTAGTGAGGAAGAGGTAAATGTGACACAGAATGTTGAGCACCAGATTACCCAGGTTGTACCATGGAAACTATTCCACAGTAAGGAAGACAAGGGGTGGTGGAGTTAATGACAAAGGAGGTGCCAAAAACACAGTCAACAAGTTGTGTGAAGTTGTTGGTGGAGAAAACCAGATCCAAGCATCAAAATGGGACACGGGCATGGGAAAAAGACAAGAACACAACAAAAGCCAGGTTTGATGGAATACTGGTAACATTATGACAAGAAAGCATTAGAACCCAGGAAGTCCAACAGGTCCGAGGTTGGCAATAAGCTAGTTCAAGCAAGCCAGCAATTTGAAAGACGGTTTAGGCAAGAACAGCTAAGAGATCAAGCCAGGAACACGGAAGACCTATTTAGAAACTAGTTATTGAAACGCTCGAAGATGAAATCAAGCATCTACTGTATGTAGAATTTAGAGCCCTTTAAACGTGTACCAGTTAGAAGGCATTCTCTTTGCCCCATTGCCCTATGTGCACACTTCAACTTACGGAAGGGAGTCTGAAATGTAATTCAAGCCAGAAAGGACCGTAGAAAAAGGAGGACCTAGATAAGCAGGAACTGGATTTTTACAGAAGATCAGCCTAAAGCAAAGGTGGACAGCAAGATCCAAGAGGAATAGCAGCAAGATAAACAGTTAGAGCAACAAAACCCAAGAGTAACACCTGGAATAAAAACAAGTTGAAAACAGGACCCAGAATAAACAGCAGTAAGAGCAACTGTGGACAGTAGGACCAAGGAAATATGGTATAACAGCAGAAATAAAACAAGTATATACCCTGTTTCCCCTATGATAAGGCACTGTCTTATATTTTTTTGAAATGCCAAAATATGCCCTAGGTCTTATTTTCAGGGGGATGTCTTATTTTTCCATGAAGAAGACTACAGTACACATTTATTGTTGAAAATCACTTATGTGC
>NC_092858.1:18436318-18438674 GCF_032062135.1 Pyxicephalus adspersus
TCTTCCTAAAGTTGTTTTTCAGTATCATAGTTGAAGTTTAGCAAAGGATACTAGAAATGTATTTGCATTTTATTGTTATATTTCCTTTAAAGATAAGCTATAGTCTCAATTATGAAATCACCCTTGTGCATAATGTGTAAAAAGGAGATAGGTAATAAATGCTTAAGAAATGGTTAGAGAGACACTGCACTAAATTATGCATATAATGATATGTAAAGGGATCCCAAAAACATTATAGATATGAAGGTATTACCCAGTTTTGGTATATATAGGATATCATTTTTACACAATTTTTTTCTTTTCGAATTGGGTATTAAAAATTCTTTATTGCTCCCCATGGTAATTTATTCCTGATCCTATAACATTATCTCTAGCAGATGATCAACAACAGTACATAGCATAAAATCACCTCAAGAAAAAATATATTTGAAAATGTGTTTTCTATTTTCTGCCACAGCAGGTGGTCCATGGCAACATTTTTTTTAAAGTGAATGGATATTCTTCTAAAAGACAATAGTATCACTTCAATTATTTTGTGATGCCAAAATGTAACAGTGAAAGCCTAAAGACAATTTGACAAACATCTAACTAAATATTATCCCATGCTGTGTAATAATTTAAATTATGCCTGACTCCAGCAAATACATTTTATATTGCTTTGGGAAAAGGGCAGAAAGGGTTGGAACATCTGTCATCCCTAATGGGGTCAAATACAGAAAAAAAATTTTCCTATTTTTATTTGTTCCACATCAATGAATATTTTGCTTTTTTGTATTAAACATTTTGATGTACAAATTATTATTGAGTAAAAATGCTTAAATACTTTAAGTGCAATTTACAAAGCATTAGCACAAGGATAAGGAGCAGAAGTAGAAACCTAAAATACAACCTGGAGTCAGGTCTTTGGCAAACTTGATTGGCTTGACCAGGATGACATCCCATGCAATCCCATCCATGTGTGGGCATACATTCAGTGCTGGCAGCCAGAGAGGGAGCCAGGAAGCATCAGGTATCACAGTATTTTTTCCTAGCAGGATATTATTAGGGATGAGCGAGAATGTCTCCTGCATTCTCGTGAAAAGTTCCGATGGGTCCGCAAAATTGCGGCAAAATTTCGCGAAACCATCGGAAATCACTATAGGAGGATTATCACGGCTGCATTCATAAATGCAGCCGCGATACTCCTCCTCTAGGACTGAGTAATGCGGCTTGTGTTTATGAATGAACGCGGCCGTGGGAAAAATCAGAGGATTTTTCCCACACTGCATTTATGCATGAGTAGCTAGCCGTGAGACGCACGCACTGTGTTCCTGGATAGAGAAACTCATAGTGGAACACATAGTAGAGGGCTGCAAGAGCAATCAGGGGAGCAAAGCAGGATTTGTTGCTGCTGCTGGATGAATCTGTTCACAAAGTTGGTAAAGGTAATATATCGTGAGAGCTCAGATATGTCCTCAGCATTGGCATGTTGAGTAAGAGCACCAATAAAATACACAAATTGTCTAAGAAATTACTAATATAGGCATGGACTTCAAATGTTATAAGCATTGCAGATCTCCAACACTCAACCACAAACTTCCTATATGCCAATGTTCGAATGAAACAATTGTTATCTTATGATTCAGGCAGATCTTCCCAATACAACCTAGACAGGAGCCCGAAGCCTGGTGTATGTTCAGAGGATCAATCCACAAACCAGATAAATAGCACACCCGTTTAAAGCCCTGCCTTGCCAAGTTTCTCCATTCCGAACCTCCTTATTAGTGCAAACTAATTCAAAAACGAGTTGCTTCTGATGTATTCACAAACAGACTGCAACCCTAGACTCGAGAATACAGGTCTGAGAATTCAGCTGCTCAAAAGCTTTAACGCAGTAGGTACGCTAACTTTCCAAATGGAAAACAATTTCTACAATGCATCAAAAGGGCCAACAGCACACCTAGAGAAGAAACAAACAGGAGCCCAAGGCCTGGGGTATGTTCGTTCTACAAACCAGGGAAATAGCAACCTGTTGTAAGCTGTGTCCCTGTCTTGCTGATGTTTGGTGTCTGATGGTGAGGGCCATGGAAGTACACACAAGGGAAATGGGTGCCATGCTTTGTATGGGGTCTCATTCAGCCTTAGTATATCTTTGAATCTAAATTATTGTTTCTATGCTATGGATTTTGGTTTAGAAGGCCCTTCTCTTACATTATTACTTGCACCAGTCTGATTCTGTTAACCTTCCTCTGGATTAGCATTACTATACACATAAGGTTTTTTAATCACATTCCATCCAAAATGAAATTACATTATTTTGTTTCAAATGGGGTTCTAATTTAACAGAGGCTCATGTAGTGCCCAAGTTTTATTAGCT
>NC_092858.1:18439433-18453738 GCF_032062135.1 Pyxicephalus adspersus
GCTCAGCCTGCTCATGCCATCTTCTTTCTTTTCTGGCCTCCCCAATATTTGCAACAGTGGCCAATCTCACTGAGACTTCACCTAGCAGTGTTTTGAAAATGTAAATAGCCCGTCGCCAATCTTGTTTATCTCACGTGTGTGAAAGCTTGGTTACATTTGTGAAATGCATACCAATAATGTGGCACCAAATGTTGCAGAAGATCAGGCGCTTTTGACAGCCCCCTGTGCAGTCCACTGGTGTATGTGTATGTGATATAGGTATCACAAGGGCCTGTGGGATTACCTATCAAACGTTATCACTAAACTATTTCACAAAAATAATAATAAAAGCATTAAAGAAGATATCAAAAAAAAAAAAAATGAATAATTTTTAATTAGTATTCCTATCACCCAAAATCACGTTAACAAAATAGATTTTTGTGACAGCTTTACAAAGTTTATTACCTAGAAGTCCTTTAAATTGGGACTAAAGTAAAAACCAAAAAAAAATCACTTACCTTTAGATCTGCAGACGTACCTTTACGTCTTCTATACAGTCCCGCTTTATCCCGATTCCCTGCTTCGCCCTGTCTCTTAGGAAGCCATCTTTTTCCTTCTTTTTGTGTTTTTTGGCTACGTAACTAGACCACTGCACAGGTCCGAGATCAGGTGGTGTAGCCTGCTGTATTTCTAAAAAGAAGTCAGATCTCACTGTGCATGCGTGAAATTGGCACCTCTTTTTTTCAATGACTGATAAGCTCCTTCTGCGCATGCCTGGTCTTCGGCAAATTCGCCCTAAGCCGCCCGGGATTTGTGAAATCGCATTCAGTCTTTACCGCCGGGGCAGTAAAAACAGAAGGGAAGGGGCTTAGCCTTTTTTTCTTTAAAAAAAATTAATGAAAAGAAAAATCAAAACATATTTTTACTTCATATAGAAGGGTTATCCAACCTTTTGCTTTGACATGACGAACTTTGTCAGCCGGCTGTCCCTTCATTTAGCCATTCGACCGCCTAGGATAGAACTGATTAGCAGCCCATTGGCCAACTGAAGGATCTTACATAGCAGCATACCAACACTGCTGCTCAGCTGCCAATCTCCATAAACAGTACGACATAATGCCAAACATAATAAAAAATAGATTTGGGGTTTACCTAAATAGATTCATGGATGGAAAGATTTGGAGAGAGATGGAAGGATTCATTCATTGGCAGATGAATCTGTCCAAATTGGCTGATAAATGTATTGCAAAATTGGAAAATAGAAAATAAAGGGCAAAACTGGCCTTCTTTGGGCTATTTTGTTGCACATGTACAAATAATAATTGAATAACATATATTAGCATTAGAATGTAGTCATGTTGTATCTGAATCAACACAATTTTCTTGGGGCAGGTCCATTTTAGTTCAAAACATTGTTTTCTTCCATGGCATCTGATACATGAAATACCATGAGGAAACTGCAGTTAACGTGACTTAAATCAGATTATATCACATTTATCCCGTCATTACTTGATCTAGTCTCTGTGGTGTAAAGCTTTATTTTTCCCAGCATGTTCAAATATTGGAATTACAAAATGCTGGGTCATCATTGCCAACCAAACCACATGGCTTCTATTAGTGCACAGAATGCAAGGCCTCTGGGTCTGGCACAAATTAAAAGTTCACTTTTGAATGGAACACAACTAAAAAGATGTTCTCTGGTAAATATTTTATCAATCACAGTATGATCTGCACTGTTTATTTACTTGAATGACCTTGGCAATAGCGTGCCGGAAGAACCAAAATAGCTCTGAATAAAAGCTCAGAATATGTCACTGAATATTTACAGATGCATAGGAACAAATCTATTGTGGTGAATTGTGTGTTCTGCATAATGCTTCGGGTGAACAATTCCACAATGAATCATTGCAAACAACATCTACAGTATATGCTAAAGGGTTGTAGGTTGGCTAACAATTATCTGGCAAATACAATAATTTTATATGAAAATTTTTTATTTAAAGAGCCCAACCTTATTTTGGCTGGTGCTGCACACAGAAGCATGTCGGTGTTGTGGGATTCGAAGAACCAGCAACAGGTAACACTGATAACACTGTTTGAGATTTCAGTGCAGCAGAGGCCCTGGGGTTGATTTACTAAAGGAATATAGGCTGTTCAATTGGCAATGTGAATGATTTCCTATTCAAAGCTTATTAAATGAGAAGTAGCTCAAGACGTCAACCATCCAATCATGTGCAAACAAAATCCTGTTTTTTAGATTTACTTTGCCCTTCCACTTATTTATTAAATAAAATGTTCTTTTTAAAGAGATAATTAAGGTTGCAAAGTGAACAGCTTTCATTATTATTATTACTTGTATTTTTATAGCACCTACATATTAAAGTGGAAGTAAACCCAAAACAATAAAATCACACAATTACACTTTATCCCGCAGATCAGTCTATTGGTCGGGAGACTTCTTCCATCGGGTCCCGCGTCGTCCCGATATCTTTGGCCTGGCACAAAGGGAGAGTCCAGCACTGACATCTTCTTCTCTTTTCTCCCGGGTTCTTCTTCCTGCTTCCCCCGATCTTGCACTGTGCAGGCGCAAGGTCAGGTGACGTAGATTGGGAAAAAACGTGCCAATCTTACTGCGCCTGCGTGAGATTGACAATTTTTTTTTCTATTGATGAAAGGGCCTCTTTCTCGGACATGCACAGAAGGAGCAGCCTAATTCTAAGTTTAGGTATGCTTTAAGCAGCGCTTTACAAAGTCCATAGCCATATTACTAACTGTCCATAAAAAAGGGCTCACAATCTTATTCCTTTAGTAAAATCAACCCCACTCTGTTGTCAACCTAATGGATAAGATTTTTATTTTCATTCATTATTGATTCATTATGCATCTACCTTTTTTTCCAGTGGTGTTCCTTCCATAAGTTGTGGTGGTGCAAGTTAATTACTTATATATAATATGACTGTAGGTCCTATCTATACCACATCCCGAAAATATATTAAACATCCACCAATTACATTAATGGGACTTTTAAGGTACATAAAATCTCACTTAAAACTTTATTACAAAATATTAATATTTATATATATAAAACCATACATTAAATTTAACATGTGTTCCTCCACTTGTTTTGCACAAGTGCTTCATCAGGAGAACCAACGTTCAATGCATCTACAATTGAACAGACCTCTATATTAGCCAATGTTCAATATCTATTACATATACAAATATAGCCAAATGAACCAACATAAACCTATACCTTATTGAACACAAATCACCCCATATTCATTCCTGGTGACAGCCATGTAGGAATATTCAATGCCATAAATTAGAGATAGAGCAGATGTGAAACTTCCAGAAACTGTCAGCAAGAAACATCATATGGAGATCACCACTTAGATCATACATGTATAAATATGTTCACCAGCAACCCTAGGAAAAATGTATGAACATTGGTACAGTCACATTGATTTACAATGATGCACCATATATCTCATCATTGTCTAAATAATTCATTGCAAAATAATGCAGGATAGTCTACACATGTTCTATCCAGACAGTATGGCCCAATCCGCATTAAAGGCAGCAAACCTTTTCCCTCTGATGCCTCCTTTAAAATACCTATAAAGTCCGCAAACAGTGTGACATGCGTCATGTGACGTCATAAAATCATTCAAGT
Source organism: Pyxicephalus adspersus (assembly GCF_032062135.1). Taxonomy (NCBI): domain Eukaryota; kingdom Metazoa; phylum Chordata; class Amphibia; order Anura; family Pyxicephalidae; genus Pyxicephalus; species Pyxicephalus adspersus. The sequence continues at coordinate 18,443,086 of NC_092858.1, forward strand.
TAGTTACTTATTTTTATTGGATCACTATCAAAGTTCCTTAGAAGCAAGTATTAACACAATATTATGGATAGATAAATGGATAAAACTTGATCAAATATTTGCAGACTTGTGCTAAGTATATAAGCTTTATTTTCTTATTTTGCTCAAGCATACTCAATTCAAATTACTTTATCTTCTTGATACCCAATACTTCAATTACAAATTTTACCTGCAGATTAAACTTTGCTTTGGGGTGCAACCTTAAAACTGTGCCAGTGTGCAGTATGTTTCTAAATAACCTGCAAATACAAGAACACTAATACCCCGGTCCCAACCGCCATGGAAAGTATATCTTACCCCCTATATCTAATTATGTCAGCAGCAGATATTTGATAGAAAATTAAACTGATTGACAGATATTTTGGTCAAATTTGACTTTACCTGAATCCAAACAGCAACATTACCCTTAGTATTATCAAACTTCTATGTCTAGGAAAAACATGGCTATTCCCTTGTGCTAAAATGTTATATTTCTCAGATTCAGTACTCTACCATGGCTGCTAACTTGCTTGAAATTGTACAGGCTAAGACATTATTTCATTCATTTTTATTTTATGGTTATATATACTTTATACTTTTTTCCATTTATTAATGACTAAAACAGAGGCCCAGTAAAAAATTCTGCTAAGATGATTACACAGGTAATTTATGTATTCCTTGTGTGTCTGTGATTGGTGGAAGCAGATTTCATACTGCATGCATTTATTTTGTATTTTAGATATTATAGCATGTTCTATCACTTATATTATATGTGCATAATAAACTTCAGTCATACTGCCACCTGCTGTCTTAAAAAGTTCCAACAGTCACATAATAGAGAAATCTGCATATATCATACACTAGACTATCACATAATTGCCCCAACTATTGCCAATCCCAGGATAGTCCTACGCTCCTAAGTTTAGACTTGAGTAAATCTTCTGATTGTATCTCTGAAGAATGGTACCACAAATGGACACAAATCAATTATTCCAACTGAAAAAGAAGTGGTTAAAATTCTTCATTTTTATTTTCATAGTTTGTAGAGTGTGTAATATATATACATACTGAATAATAATAATAATATCAAATATTTTATTAAAAAGTGATCAAATAAAGGACAGAGTCATAGTATGAATATGTATAGAAATAAAGAAGTATGCATGACAAACTTATGGTAGGTAAATTAAAACATGTCTATGAGTAACATTCCCGTACCCTTCAGGTAACATGTGGGCCTCCGTGGCTACTATGGGCACCTAATGATCTTAACATTTTCTTTAACGTTTTGGAAGGGGCATGCATCTATTTATGCTGTCATATGAAATAAAAAAGTATGCATTTTCGTATGCAACTATTACATGTCTGAATTTATTATGGCATTTCCTTGTGCAGTAGAATTCAGGTCAACAGGCTTCCTCTGTTGTATTGTGAAGCTGTGCTGAACTCAGGATGGAATAGTTAAAAAAAATTGATCTTTTTGCAGGTAAAACAGCTCCCATTTACTGTATGTATTTCTGCTATCTATTTAGATGCATACCTGGAATTTGACTTCAATCAATTACAGTGTAATCAATAGCAACATAAAAAAAGAATGTTCACTTGTAAAATGTATTGCTCATAAAATAAAACCGATCCATTATACTCATATACAAATAAACCATAACTCATACAACCTTTGTTAAAATGCAGGCAAAAAACTTAATCCAATAATGGTTATTTTACAAATGTGTAGAACGTCCTCTCTACATTGAAATAGCTACTTTTGTTGGTTGGAGGAAATTTTTATTGGGTGGGTCATGTAGCGTATATTTGGTCATTAAGTTTGCTGCCATTACCTGTGCATGCTAATACTGATCTGAAATTTTACTTCTGGGTGGGACTGTAATTCTTTACCCAGGGCTGCCATCAGAAGTTTTTGGGCGCCATACTAGGTAAACTCTCTGGACCTCCCTCCTCCATGTCTAAAAGTTCTAGCATTGCAAAGATCAGGCTCTTTTGATCAGGACCCTGTAGAGAAGTACCCATTGTCCCCCCACTGATGGGGGTCCTAGCTGTACCCAATTCCACAAGGCAGGTAAACAGTCCAGGTAAATCAGCCCAACTGTGTACAGATTGTATGAAAGGCCCAGCCCTCTATTACTCATTTGCCAGGTTCACAATATGTCAGGTGACTATATATTGTAATACAATATACTGGTTTATTTTAGTTCTTTGAAATAAGATTGGTTTACCAGCAAATAAGGTGAAAATACTTTATCATGTATGAACAGCCCGTCACAAATCCCACATCCTCATAATGTAATCTCCTATTTTCGGTAAGAACAGATCGTACATGGCCTCCACAACCCACATGTGAATCTCAATACACAAAAGAAATATTTTTTCCACCTTCAAGACCCCAATGCATTTTAACAAAAGTTCTACACAGTGCTTAATTTTTTACCCAAGTTTTGGAAAAGCAAAAACGACATTATTCCAATTGTAATCTTCCTTTTCCAGTAATAGGCTGACAATTACCATTATTGTCATAAATTGTCTCCCTAGCATTGTTAAGAAATATTCATCTCATTCCACCATCATCATAACCCTCCCATCAGTAAATATAATTTTCTTTTAGATGTGTTCAGTAACTGTCCCATTCTAAAGAAATTCATACAGATGTGTGACAAATGTAATTTACTGATAAGTGAGCACAAGTGGATCAGGAGTGTGAAATTGGAATCTTATAGATAAAGAAGAGAGGCTTTAGAATCACATATAATTTACACATCGTCAAGACGAGCATTTCAAATGCAGCATTATAAATTGTGGTTCTGGTTTACCTGTTGATAAAATAAAGCAAGAAAAAAATGGTTTGATCATAAAAAAGAAGTTTATTTTTAATTCAAAGTGCAAATTTAAAAGTAAAAGTCTTATGATAAGAAAAACAAACATCATAAAAAAAATTTCCCTTTATTTCCAGAGGCAGATTAGACTAATGCCATGGCAAACATTAGGTGACAGTGTCATCACTGCTCTGTAGCCAGAGCTGTATCTCCCTTAAAGTGGACCTATCACTACATTTTTAGCATTTTATAAAATTTTATATAATGAAAAAATGTTGTTTTTTTAATATATATTTTTCAAACATTTTTTTTTTTTTTGAGGACCCCTCCGCCGCAGAAAAGGCAACTAAAGATAGATGAGTGTTCATAACCAGCGGGTAAGCAATATTATTACCTACACACGTATTAAACATGTACTTTGGTCATCTAAAGCCCACCTGCGAGAAAATTTTGGTAGTCTGCAGCTCTGGCTGGTGCGACCCGAGCAGAGTCAGGGGAAGGCCCTTCTGGGGGGACGCACCCGTCAGAGCCACGGACCATGTCCCCCATATGGATCCCAGGCTCCAGGAAGTGGGCGGGTTGTGACTCTAGACACAACCCGCCCACTCTTCTATCACAGGCTTTGATCTGTGAAGGGAAAGTGAGTGGGTTCTGGCATCATGACATCACTAAAGGGGAAGTTTCTTCCCCTTTGAGTGACACTTGGCTTCCTGCACATGCGCGGTCTGGAGCCAGTAAATTTAGTGGTCTGTCGGTCCGAAAAGGTTGGCGACCACTGATCTAAAGCAGTGTTTCTCAAGCAGGGTTCCTCCAGGGATTCCTAGGGGTTCCATTGAGCAATTCTTGACTCTCAAATCAGTTCAAGTGGCACCAATGATGTTTTCTTTCCACTGACCACCACACTAATGTTTTGTGAGCTGTAGATTTAATTATAGTAATTATATCAAGAATTCCCTGAGATCTTGAGGTTATTTCAAGGGTTCCCCTAGAGAAACACTGAACTAAAGCATATAAAGCCCTATTTAAAGTAAGGAACGGTAATAGAGATGCTATGGGACATGGCAGGCTCAGGGTACTATATATTTTAAAAATAGAGATGCAAATTGCAAACACAGATTCGCACTGCCCTGTTGGTTGGAGAGCAGATAGCGATTTTCAATGAAAATTAGCCCCTCGATGTGGTGAACTTTCCTTAAATGCACAACTAGAAGCAAAATTGTGTGTCCTTCTCTCGTACTACACAATACTATGCTGGGCATTCTCCTGTATTTTGATTTTCTTCTTTAAAGTCTGATACATTTGTAATTGCCATAGCAACAGAACTTTTTACATTTTTTGTTTTTAGCACATAAAATAATCACTTTCAGAGATGGCAGGCTGGTGACTGCAGAATGTCACATCCCTTAAGCACTGACTTAAAAAATCTCTGCGTTTAAACCATAATCCACTTCTGAAATACATAAAATTTAAATTAGTTATAGAAACCTAAGCAGACCACTTCGTGTTGTTTCAAACTGGGATCTGAAAACATACATAGTATGAAGCATCAAAAGAATACGCCGGTGAAGATTTGTGGGGGAAGAAGACTGCAGAACAGCAATTTTAAAAGCATTACTTGGTCTAGAATACTCTATGATTGGGCTTGGTAAAAGGGAAACAATAACAAGTTTTATTCAGTTTTATTTCATTCTTTTAAAAAAAAAAAAAAAAAAGCTTAAAAATGAATTCAGACTTTTTGTTTTTCATATTTTGTTTGAAATTGTTTTACAAATAAACTTTTAATATGGGATGCTTCCCTGAGACTCACATCAGAAAGCTCCTGGACATTTTGTGGCACGACTTAGTAGAGTTAGAAGTGTACCAATACATACTTTTCCCAGAGGGTTCTCTATTGATTTCAGACCTGGAGAATGTAGTAGCTAGTCAAAGGCACCATTGCCTTTGCCATCCAAGAACTTCCTGCAAACTTCATAAGGCTGGGTATTGTCCTGGACCTGGAGGAACTCATGCCCCACTGCACCACTGCACTACAATGGGTCTGAGAATTTCCTCTCGGTACCTAACAGCAGGGTACCAATAGAGTGCCGTTGGGCACTCCAAAGATTTGCCCCACCAAACCATCACTAATCCACTTCCAAACTGGTCATACTGGTTTATGTTGTAGGCAGCATAACATTACCTACAGCATACCCACATGCTTTCAAATCAATGCTCAGTGTGGACCTGCTTTCATCTATGTGGGGAACTGGATGCCAATGACAAACCTGCCATGTCTGAGGTTCTTTGGAAAATGCCAATTGGACTGGATGGTGTTTGAGCACATGTCCCACTACAGAATGTCACATGCCACCCTCACAGAGACAGTTTGATCAAAACCATGCACACAAGTAGCCTGCTTGTGGTCACCTTGATTGGCTCTGGCAGTGCTCCTCTTGTTCTTCTTCACACAAATATGCAAATATTGATCCTGGTGCTTGGTTGTTGCCATTATAAAGCCTGTCCAGCACCCCTTGTTTCGAGGTCAGTGTTCTGATATCTCCTCCACACTCTTAAATTTGTGCTGGAAGATACAGCAAACCTGTATAATGTAATTATGGGCTGTCCTGAAGAATCTGGAGTACTTGTGCAACCTTAATGGGCTGAGTGCATCACTTTACTGTACAGTACCAGTGGTATCAAGGGCACTAGAAAAAACGTATAAAAAATGGTCATGATCCATGGTAAAACCATTCCATCTTTGGGGGTTGGCTTGCTATTGCCCCTCCTGTCCACCAGTTGTTGTTTTTTTGACTAAAGCAGGTGAAATTGATTCACAATCACTTATTTGGATTAATTCACAATCACTGGACATATTCATATCCCATTAACTTGGTGTTATACTGTGTTGATTGAGCTTTCTCTTAATTTTTAAGTAGCGTATTTTCACAACTTAGTCTTTTTACAATGTTATTATCCTGTAAGCGTATTAGGTTTCTTTATTTTCATTTAATTGCCACTTAAAAGTTAAAACTGGTGATCCAGTTAGAGTGTACATACATAAAAAATGTACAAATGTATTTGCTTTTTTACTGTATTAATACATTCCATATGGTACATCACCATAGGAGTTCCCCTTATTTCTGACTTTTTTATTGGGGTCATCAAATCAAGACTGATGCATATAATGATTATTTGGAAGCTTGAAGACACCCTTGTGATTCATCTGCTATTCCAAACATAATAAAAAGATTTCATTTTTCATTTTATTTTAAAGGTTCCAATTGTTTGTTTTGGGTAGTTTTTGGATTTTATGCAAACATTTATAGCTATGTACACACCCATGCAGATATGTCTGGGCTCAAAGCAAGCTTAAATGTTCCTCTGTGTCCTGCATTGGATAAGGAGTGCAACATTCCCATTGCCATCTGCAGTCATTTCAGCTCCACACAATACAAAGCAAAGTAAATACATTCCTCAACCACTTAATGGTTATGGATCTTTGGGGCCATTTATAAGGACAGAAAAAAAAATCTAATTTGCTTACATTACCAGCTTTTCCATTGTATTCATCAAGCTGGCTTGCTTATGTTGCAGAGAACAAAAATACAATGAATCTGCAATGAATTTTTGGTAGAGGGGGTGTTCAGGTCCTTCAAGTAACACCCTAAGAATTCTGAGTGTTCCAAATTGTAAAGAAGAATCCCAGCAAAAAAGCAAAAGCATCTTCCCATAAAATGAGAGGTTCACAGCATTTACATGACTATACTGGAAGTATTGTTGTGTTACACTCAGCTTGTGTAGGAAATCCTGTATTACTACCCCTTGATCCATAACAGTGGAACATTACCTCCCAGTTTCCTTGTCGACATGCAGGCTTCTTAGGTAAAACTCCTAGTGCTGTACCCATGTCAGTATACAGTTGCCCTAGATCAGGCATGTCCAAAGCACGGCCCAGGGGCCAATTGCGACCCATGTTCGGATTTCCACCAGCCCGCAGCCTCTGTCATAAAATCAATAATATGCGGCCCACCAGCCCACCACCCACTGTTGACCACAGTATAAAATACACTTGTGCAAAAAGCTATTTTATATTTCATTAGAGTTGATGAACAGCCTTGCAATTATCGGCCTGCTACCCGGCAGGCATATTCAGCAGGACGGGAGTCCCCATGTGTGCACAGGGAATCCCCTACGCCATTATAGTCGGCGGGTGCTGTGCTGGACCTGCACGGACCGCGCCCACTCTAATTCCAGCCAACACTGGCACGGGACTCCATGCACAGGGAATCCCTCACGTCACCCTGGTGGGTGTGTGCTGTGCAGGACCCACACAGACCACGCCGACACTAACCCTTAATGTTAATGGTTCAAAGAATGTCAGGCTGAATGGTCGGCCCCCACACATTTTGACTCAAATCTGGCCTCTTTGCAAAAAGTTTGGACATCCCTGCCTTAGATAAATATTTTTGCTCATTTTAGGAAAAAAACTGACATGTGTACATCAGTCCCCCAAGTCATTCACCACCCCACAGCGAATGGATGAACAACCAATTGGGAACTTGATCATTGTGTATTTCTATGGAGGAGAACACAGTTGGGTGCCGTCCTTGCTCGTCCTTCCCACTTCTTCCTCCATTGGACTAAATGGTATTGTGCGTACAGCACTCATTCCTTCATCTGTCACTGGAAACGATCCTGAAAGTTTGTCTACAGCAACAATCCTCTCATATCCATTGGATGTCTGTATAAGGCTGAAACACTTTGCAAGAATATCTTATATTTTAAAGCAATAAACTGGATAGAACATGACCTCATATTTGGTAAAATGGTAGTTCACAACATGCCACATGCAATTATGGTACAAACTGTGGATGTGCATTGTGGTGCATTGGCCCTGATTTATTAAAGCTCTCCAAGGCTGGTGAGGATACACTTTTATCAGTGAAGCTGGGTGATCCTGGGTGCAAGCAAATAGCAAATGACTTTGAAGAAATCAATTCCAGATTTGCTGGATCACAGAGCTTTACTGATGAAAGTGTATCCTCACCAGCCTTGGAGAGCTTTCATAAATCAGGCCCACTGCAGGGCAAAGTTTTTTTTACTCCATTATAAATAGACTACCTTACACATTGCTATACACTGCATTTTGGTCTGAAAGAGCCCTAAACCAGCATTAAATAGGGACCAAGTCAACAAATTCATGTAAGTTTTAACACATTTCTCTCATTTAGAGCCCCATTTATTAAAGCTCTCCAAGAATGGAGAAGATAGACTATCATGGGAGAACCTGGAAGATCAAGGAAACCTAGAAGGATCTGGTCGAGGATTGAAAACATTTGTCATCAAAAAGCCAATGATTTTTAGGAGATCCATTTCCAGGTTTGCTGAATCACTCACATTCTTCAATGATAGTCTATCTTCTCCAGTCTTGGGAAGCTTTAGTAAATCAGACTCCTAAACATCTTTCACTTTTTGAAAATGTACAGCTTTGAATTAAAAGATTACCTTGTGATTCTTCAATGAACATTAGGGTATAGGGTGACAAAGCTGTATCCCTGTTTCCCAATTGTTCTCCTGTGTAGTCACCCAGTACACCAGGTTCTGGTGGAGACTACAAGGGGCCATTTCAGCAAAAAGTGTATAGGAATTATACAATGTAGGTACTATTAGAAAACCAAGAAGTCCCATGCGGGTTTGCAGTTGTACATGTATGTAGATAGGAAGTGGCTGCAATGCATGGCAATTATTTATGATGCACAATGTTTTTATAGTCATTCAGATATAGTTTTGATATGAGCAGCATGATGGCTCAGGGGTTAGCACCCTGGCCTTTGCAGCACGAGGTCCCTGGTCCAAAACGAGTAGAGAAACTCTGAAGAGAGAAACAATACCCCACAAACAAATACTTTCTGATTGGAGAAGAAAGCAGAATGAGCAAACAGATAAACACCTGTCTTCTATTTCTGGCTCAGGAAGGGAACAAGTTCTAGAAGTATTTGTATAATGGAATAGAAAATAAATTGGGTCATCAAACTGGCTGTACTGTATGGCAGGGCTGTGTAAATGTGAAGAATGAGTAAACAGAAATTTAAAGTTGATTGCCAGGTTAAACTGCTCTTTTATGTCTTTCATATCTATTTATAGCTCTTAATCTGCAGTTTATCTTGTTTGTCGTCTTTACAAATATAAGTATAAGGTGCATGGAGTTTGCATGTTCCCCCATGTTTGAGTGCGTTTCCTCCGGGTACTCCGGTTTCTTCTCACAAAACATGCCATTAGGTTAATTGACTTATCCCCAAAATTAACCTTAGACTGTGGAAATCACATATGACTATGGTGGGGGCATTACATTGTTAGCCCCTTCGAGGGACAGCTAGTAACTATGGACCTTGTAAAGTGCTGCGTAATATGTCAGCGCTATATAAAACCCAGTTAATAATAATAATACAAAGTAACGCTTTGTTCAGACTGATGGTGGGGTTACAGTGCAATTACTGCTTCCCTATGGCCTTGAAGCAATTCTTTGGGGGGATTCACCTGCAGACCATAGAGAACGAATGGGGGTGACAGTGTGTGGTTAGGTATTGCCCATTGCTATTTGCTGTACATTGTGCAGCAGTATGGGCAGACAAGTTAGTGGGAGCCACTTGGGCATTCTTATTCCCACACAATTATAAGCTTAGCCTAAGGTAGTACTGAATCTCTAGTAGATGAATAGTTGCCTGGCTGTCATGATAATCCAATAAATTCAGTGCTGCTACAAATCGTTGATCCAAGACAAGCTTTCCGATTAGGATCTTTGTCCTACTGTTGGATGCTTTGGGTCAGCAATTTATACCACAGAATAACCATGGCAGCCAATCACCTCTTATCTTCAAAAAGGGCTCAGCAATGTCAACTTTTGTATTTCTCTCACGTCTGCTTTCCTTCAATATTTTAAGACTCAGTGAAACACTTCAAATCCAAAGTGACATTGTATCTGGCTGATGGGCCCAACACCAGACTTACATTCCTTTGTGCTTCCTAAAAGCATTTTAAAACTCATCCTTTTGTTCAACATAACAAATATATTTTCTGTAGGTTTTGCGTGCAGCCTTTTGAGAGATGAACAGATTTTATATTAATTATTTAGAAATAATTCATGAACTGGATTTGCAATGCTCCAAGCAGCGGTTTGGAAATAGCATTGAGCAGTCAGATTTTCTTTTTTTTTGGAAAGTAGAGTTGTTGCTGCGCATAGTGTGATATATTAAAGATGAACTCCAATTGTGTGGCTAAAGCAGTGTTTCTCAATCAGGGTTCAGTGGGGTCCCTAGGGTTCCTCCAGGGGTTGCTGGGAGTTCCATGAGCAATGAGCTATTAGTGCCTCTCAGGTTGATTTAAGTGACACCAATTAACTTCTTGGTTATCTGTAAGGGTGACATTCTTCCCACTGTCCAGCAACAGGCACACTACTGTATTCCTTTGCTGTTGGAATGGTTATCAGCCTGGCTGTGCTTTGTACACAGGCTGTGTAAATCCCTAGACTGGATGGAAAAATTAAAATCCTTTGCCTATATATCTCCCCCAGGGGTGGACATAAGGAGGTGCAATGTGTGCAGCTGTACAAGGGCCCTGCACACTCCTCAGCCAACAGGGCCCCAATTCAGTTCAGCAGGGGAGCCCCAAGCCAGTTCTGCACAGGGCCCCACTATTGGCTATGTTCACCACTGAGATTCTCACCTGTGTATTTAGCTGTCTGGAGCTCAGCTTTACGCCAATAAAAGTATGAATTTTAAAATATCTGAAATTGAAATATTCTTTAATTTTCCTGAACTCTGTATTCCCT
>NC_092858.1:18454562-18464512 GCF_032062135.1 Pyxicephalus adspersus
CTAGCTGTTACATTCCCGGTGGATGCCCAGGGTGATGAAGGTAGCCTTTTTATACCAATTTGGCTCTGATGGTTCTGATGATGGTGACGGAGGTCACTGGGCACCAAGAGGTCACAAGCACTGGTAAGCAAGGTACCGAAGAGCAAATCAGAGTCAGATCAAGTAACAGGCAAGAGTACAGTACAGGAACGAAGATCAGAGACAGGTAGAGGAACAGCAGAGTGCAGAACTATAGACAAAGTGGGTCCAAGAACAAGCCAAAATTATCAACTGTTAGGCATAATCCATACTTTGGTAACATGAATATGTTACACAGAACAAGGTCAGTACAATTTAAGATGCCACAAGTGATCCAGGAACACTGTTTGGGCCAGGTGAAGAGCACACATGAGTTGAAATAAACCTCCATGTGCCAGTTGACGAATGTGTGTGCGTCAAAGGAAGTCATGCAAGGGTGCAAACAGAAGTATTTGCATGCTCCTGCACAAGTCGTTTCCTACAGGCACACACAGTAACATTGGAACTCATCAAAACCAGTCTGCATGATTTTTTCTTACACTAGAAAAATGCCTAGAATATCCAGGTTGAAGGAACTGCATTGTAAAAAAAAATAGTGGGCAGGCAGAGGGCAAATGGCTATTCTCCAGATTTGCCTACAGCTAATGTTTGCTCTATGATGGACTGGTATGTATGTCTTGTTCTCCATCATGTCTCCGAGTGAAGGTGGCCGTTATGTAAGGGTTTTCCTTCATATTATCTCCAGGAAGGAGAACAGTGAGCATTACAGTATTGATGTCAATAAACTTCACTTGAAATCTCCAGAGACTAGAGGTCAGCAAAACCTCAGATCTCACACTGCTGACATGTCTAAACGGACCCATACACAAACACACATATAAAAATTTTTAGGAGGATTTTAGGACAATTATGTATTTTTCAGGGTGTTCAACAGGACTGAAGGTCTAAAATATCAAATCACTGGAGTAGAGATGATAAAACACAATTTTATGCTGACCACCTCTGCCTGCTTGTCCACTTATAATACAAAAATTTTTTGTTTTATCCGCATTTCCATTCAGGCAGTTTTACTAAAATATACACCTTCAGACATGCATTTTGAAGGTTTACCCTATGTAGACTTCCTGACACCAAGGATAGGATTTATATAACCAGAAATAGGATTTTATACATCCTGGTCTTGGTTGCACTGTCAACATCTGCCCATTAACCTTCCATGGTGGTTTCATTAGGGTGTTTTTGCTGTGTGGATATAAATGCTGGGGTATTTCCTACACTGGTAGACCTGAAGAAACAGTTTGGGAGACTGTGGAACCTCTTTAACATTACAAGAACGGTCCATATGAATGAGGCTAACTGCTGTTAGCTAAACAGTGACCTGGAAAATCCAGGGCCTTCACAATTTTCAGGGTTCTTTTTAGGCACAACTAACTTTTTGAGCATCCACTTTAAAAGGAAACATTTAAAAGGTAGAAAATAGTCAGTAACCTACTTTCTAGCTGGCCATGTCTGATTGAAACCTCAGACTGAGAATGTTTTATGACATATTCCTCTGTAGCCGGTTACAAGAAACTCTTCAGGAGGAGAAACAAAACCTAGAGATCCATCTGCTGGCTGGATAAAAGGCTAACATGATGTTCAAATGCAACATTTAACTAGATACTAATATAAAATATATCTAATATTTTATTTAGTAAACCATATTGTAATTTTATTGAAAGTGAAGAAATATAATACATACAAAACCCCTGTATTTTTCCTTTGATAATATTGGGTTACAAAATGACTGTTATAATGATAACATCTATACCAAGTGTTGGGTGAGTGTGGAATTTCCTACAGCATGAAGCCTGAGCTACATTCTCCCCCATCCTTCCTTTTTTATAAATTGTAACTGCCTGTATCCAAAGATTATAGTACTTTGCAATAAGTGTTTCCCGGTGAATTGCATATAATGACTTTTAAGTGACTTTGTCCTGGATGAATGTTAACTAAAAATAATAGTTGACCGGCACAGTGAACCCCACAGGGTAAGTAAAGGCTGTGTCTGCTATTTATTACTAACTATAGAAAAGCAGCAACTTTTGGACGTATTAGTTCTGCATTACTCAACAAAAGCTTTTCTGTTAGAAGTTTATTGAGGCTTACAATGTTAATTAGGACTGCCTAATACAAGCATGCCTCATCAAAGATTCTGTTTTATCAAATTAATTCTCACAGTGAATGTTCAAAAGACAACGCCATTATATATCACTGACGTCCAGCAATGATCTCAGCCATGAAATAGAGGTTATAAGCAGGTGCCAGTGCAATGCTATACTTCATAGTTCACGCTGTTAGGATAATAGGATTTTTAAGTATTAATTTTACATGTGCATAATCTGCAGTTAGGTTTTAAAGTAAGTTAAAGAATATTGTTTGGTGTAGGAGAAGAAATTTGTATGTATTGCATTTGGCTTCTTACGTTTGGCCAAATATTTTACATTGGAGGATGAGTTAATGGATTGTTCCACGGGTATAAATTGTGAGCAGGCAGGATTCCCAGGACTTAATGAACTCCCACATGGAGTTAAGTCATTCTGGCAACACTATTCAAGATGGTCAAGGAACCCAGTAGAAGACCGGGTGAAAATGGCGGCACCCACAATGGAGCAAGGATAGCTGAATGTCATTAAAAAATTGTGATCAGGCAGGCAAGTTTAATTTATTGGAAGAAAGTTGTGTGATTAAAAGGGTATCCTTACATATATCTATACATTTGTTAGAATGTGCCTGGCCTGAAACGTGCACAGAAAAAAGAATAGGGAAGGTAAAAACAGGCTTTTTTAAGGGCACTAGGTATAGTGATAAAGTATCAGTGTTTTATTACATGACAAAACATAAAATAAACTATACACAATCTACTGTGCTTAAAACTCAACCAACACAAGAATTAGTTTTCAAACAAGGGTTATGTGGTTGGCTGTGTGTAGACTTATTGACAATATTTGACCTTAGACATGCAATGTAAATGCAACAGTCACTGGGAACATAAGCACACATTATTTGGTATTGATATGTATATGACCTGCAATGTATAAGGAACAACTGCGATATACTACATATCATGTGAATGTAATAATTGCTATAAGCTTGTGTATGATATATTATATATAGTATTTATATGTATATACTTTACCCTAGAATGTTGAACTCTCAAACCCCCTGAGGAAGCCCCTAAGCGGCGAAACGCGTCAGTCACTGAGATTTTTCAACCTTCTTTTTCAAACTGCCTAAATCTACACACAGACGACCACATAACCCTTGTTTGAAAACTAGTTCTTGTGTTTAATTTTAAGCACAGTAGATATACTGTGTATAGTTAATTTTATGTTTTCTCATTTCATAAGAAACTGATACTTTATCACTATAAAAAGTCTGTCTTAACTTTCCCTATTCTTTTTCTTATTGCAAAATTAACATTGCCTGACGCTAATGCAATAAAGGACTGGGTGCAACTTTTTTATTTTTAGGCATTAGTTCTTCCTAAGGGTGCCATTTTGTAGCTGGGATACATAAGGAGATTAAGTGTCAGTAAATGACTCCACTCAGGATTGAAACCGCATCTTGTGAACTGTTATCTTGCATGGCTGCTGCTGAGACCTTTGATAATCCAGACATGATCCTTGCTTAGTGATCCCTGAATCCTGATTACCAGATTTCTTTCATCTGTTCCTGTAACCAATAAGGATGATTGCCTTTGTATTCAGGCCTTGCAGCTTCCTTTTTCCTTTGCTTGATTATTGTGGTTCATCCTATGATCTTGCCTACTGACTTCTCCCAACTATGTATTATTATCGGGACTTTGGCTTTGACTTTACTCTGCTGGACAGATCAGCCTCCTGCTGTTGAGAGCTGCTGATGACTTCTGTGGGCTCTGGCTACTGGCTCCATATTGTGTCTGCAGACTACTGACATAAAGTATGTCCATGGTCCATAATCTCTTGGCGATTTATTATAAAGCAGGGAATCTGAAATTCCCTGAAACATTCCCTGGTGAGGAATGCTCCAGGTCCATGTGTTTCAATAGCGGTAATGTATTCTGCCCTGGAAATTGTAGGCCCTGAGCTTACAATCTGTATGGGAGACATGATCCGTAGCTCTGGCCAGTGGGCCACCCCAGTGGGGTCTTTCTCCTGACCCCGCTGGGGGGCACAACGGCCATCAAAATTTTCCCGCGGACCACTGTGTTAGATAATTACAAGAACATTTCTATGGATCTTGTCAAAAATGCAGAGCTCCCTTGTGTCCTTTGCACCCATGCCTACTTAAAGGAGAACTAAACCAAAAATAAAAAAAATTCCACTTACCTTTAATCCCGGAGATCCCTTGCACTTGACCTTTTCTTGATCGGGTCTGGCTGGTGTCCTCCTGTTGCATAAAAAAAAAAAGAAAGTCATTTTTACTTTATATAAAAGGGTTGTCTAACTTTTTATGTAAAGTAAACATTTGGAGTTTAGGTCTGCTTTAGGAAATGTAAGAATCCCTTCAACAGTTCACCAGGTATTTTTCTGTGGTTGCAGGGTCTTTAAATCTGGAGACATATGTATATATTGCAAAGAAGTACTGCATATTTTTTACATACAGTTTTTGCCCTGACATAAAATTGAACTGCAGCAGAGAGAAATCAAAGAATCATGTATAGATACTTAGTAAATTGGCCTTTATTACATATATAACTGACACAGTCAGGGGATATTTTATTGACACAATGGAAACAATCTGTGTTTTATTTGCTGAACAGAAGGTTAGCTTGCATTCTTTTCATTTTTTTATACACAAATAGTGATTTTAAGAGCAATTTTACACCTCTCTCTCCGATTACCCACTTGAAAGGCATAAAGATTATTTCACTGCTTTCATAAAGTGAATGCCATTTTTTTTTTCTTTAGCAAGCGATATCTGCCTTTTCTTTGTAAATGGAAGTAAATAAAGATTTCTAAAATGTCCATTGATTTAAATTGATATGCCAAGAGACAGGAAAACCGGTCAGGAAAACAAATCCAACTGTACCCTGGTATTCAGTAGACAGTGATGACAAAGAATAAGCCTACATGTGTAAAAAACAGAAACAAACAGGACAGAAAATATATTTTTATTACACATTTAACACAGGAGCACACAAAGTTTGTGTATCTGTGTGTATATATACTCATAGCTCAGCACCGGTCACCTGTTCCCAGTTCCAATGTGTGTGAGGGCAACAATCTGGGCACCAACTCCCAAAGTCCATTACCCCTTGTGGGGTGGGCCGATAAAGGAGGTTGGTGCCTTAGATTTTGTACCTCGCTCTTCAGGCAAACGAGTTGGTGACACCGTGGGTCCACCATACTGCCAGAGAGTTCTGCAACAAATATATTCACAACAATTTCATGATTGGAATTTAAATATATCATACTTGCTGAATCTGTTTAATAATAAAATGTCAAAAAATGTACATTAGGGAGTTGGCAAAACAATTTAGATTACCTTGCACTTTGTGTGATCCTAATTGTATAAAAAAACCTTGACTGTAAAAAGATAAGCATTTTTCACCAATCTTCTAACCGCCATGTAATTATTAGATTAATCCATTGCTACATAATTAAAACATACTGTAAGTCTCTCATTTCCAGTGTGAAAAACAAATCTATATGTATTTTGTGACTTGATGAAATCTTTAGGGTCTTCGTTTGAAGAGCAGCTGTACCATTAGCATTTTGTTGACCCAACAGCATTTGGTCAATTAATACAGCTGCTGGCTCATAAACTAAACCTGAATATGCAAAATAAACTATAATTCACTTTTACATGCATAGGCAAGATCATGTGTGATTTCCCATAAGCCTTTACCACTGGAAGCTACCTAACAAATACAATTAGGCCTCCTAATGGACCTTATTAATTATTAACTCATGGAAGCTTATTAAATGGTGCCTCCATTGATCTTATGTACACTGTAGAATCTGAAAGCAAGACATGGACAAATGTGTTTCCAGTAATTTCCCCTTGGTGCATAGCCAAGGAAAACTTGCTTGTGTTCGGTAAAAAAGAGAAGCAAGATGGTGGAATGGCTTGCAAGGCTAAAACAAGGCTTTAAACTGAACTGATCCCCCCAAAGCATAACTTAATCAAAATAAAATAATAATAAAAAAAAAACAATATATTGCAGAATAATAATCCTTAGTAGTGGTGGTTTGATAGTTTTATTATTCTGCCTTGGGTCTGAGCTTTTTTAACCCCAGATTGGAACACAGAATTTGAGCTCTCAGAGCAATGACCGGCTGCCAGTTTGACATGCCTGGCTCCCTCTTTTAAAGAGGGTTGCTGCCGAGTTCAGGATGACCTGTATGGCCAATCAATCCATTTGGACATCTGCTGGATGGATTGGCTAAGCCATACTCCACGTCAATGACAGGTACAGTTTCCTAATCCAGGTGCTGCCTGGATTGGCTGAGCCAACAAATATTGATCTCTGAATCTAGGTCATGTAACACATTAAAAAATACATACAGTTAGGTCCATAAATATTAGAGACTTTTTTCTAATTTTGGTTCTGTACATTACCACAGCAAAAACAGAAAAAACTCATCCGAGAAATTGCTACAATATTAGGAGTGGCAAAATCCACAGTTTGGTACATCATGAGAAAAAACAAAGCACTGCTAGACTCAGCAACGCCAAAAGACCTGGACGTCCACGGAAGACGACAGTGGTGGATGATGGCAGAATCATTTCCATGGTGAAGAGAAACCCCTTCACAACAGCCAACCAAGTGAACAACACTCTCCAGGAAGTAAGCGTATCGATATCCAAGTCTACCATAAAGAGAAGACTGCATGAAAGTAAATACAGAGAGTGCACTGCAAGGTGCAAGCCACTCATAAGCCTCAAGAATAGAAAGGCTAGATTGGACTTTGTTTATAAACATCTAAAAAGCCAGCACAGTTCTGGAAAAATTCTTTGGATAGATGAAACCAAGATCAACCTTTACCAGAATGATGGCAAGAAAAAAATATGGAGAAGGTGTGGAACAGCTCATGATCCAAAGCATACCACATCATCTGTAAAACATGGCGGAGGCAGTGTGATGGCTTGGACGTGCATGGCTGCCATGGCACTGGGACACTAGTGTTTATCCATGATGTGACACAGGACAGAAGCAGCCGAATGAATTCTGAGGTGTTCAGAGCCATACTGTCTGCTCAAATCCAGCTAAATGCAGTCACATTGATTGGGAGGCGTTTCATAATACAGATGGACAATGGCCCAAAACATACAGCCAAAGCAACCCAGGAGTTTATTAAAGCAAAGAAGTGCAATATTCTTGAATGGCCAAGTCAGTCACCTGATCTGAACTCAATTGAGCATGCCCTTCACTTGTTGAAGACTAAACTTCGGACAGAAAGGCCCACAAACAAACGGCAGCTGAAAGCCGCTGCAGTAAAGGCCTGGCAGAGAATAAAAATGGAGGAAACCCAGCATCTGGTGTTGTCCATGAGTTCAAGACTACAGGCTGTCATTGCCAGCAAAGTATCAGAAATGAACATTTGATTTTCAGCTTTTTAATTTGTCCAATTACTTTTGAGCCCCTGAAATGAAGTGATTGTGATAAAAAGGTTTTAGTTCCTCACATTTGTATGCAATCTTTTTGTTCAACCCACTGAATTAAAGCTGAAAGTCTGCAGTTCAACTGCATCTGAGTTGTTTCATTTAAAATTAATTGTGGTAATGTACAGAACCAAAATTAGAAAAAAGTTGTCTCTGTCCATTTGTTTATGGACCTAACTGTATATTCATTCTGACTCTCTGAATACGTTCAGATATTTCGCACTGTCAACTGGATTTATTCCAACTTGGTTTTCTGTTCTGCTTATCCCTGCTCTTTAGATTTGGTGGCTGTACTGGTTTTCTGTTTTCAATCTAATGATATTTTCAGAAAGAACAGAAAATACTTTGTTACTCCTGTTTATGTTTTATTGGGGAGATTTTTACAAACAGTAAGATGAAATCTCAACAAAACGAGGGAAATTCTCCTCTCAGACATTTTGTCCCTAGAACAGGTGTCCTTTTCGGAAGATTTCCCCCCCCCCCATCTCTTGTTCTAGTTACAGCCGTAAAACATCACTGCTTGTCTCAATGATATTGCTTACCAAGACAAATCGAGAGAGTAAATCTCTGCAGCAAATACCTTTCATTACTCCCTGTGACACCAATACCTGGCTTTTAAAATTCCTTTTAAGAGCAGCTAATGATAGGGTGCTGAAGGAGATATTATATTAGGTATGGTGTCGGTGGCTTGGTATTTCTTCAGCGCAATCACCTGAAGAGCATATTCTTGGTGACCTGATGCAAAAATGTTCTACCTAAAATGAAAGAAATGCTGGAAGAACATTTTTAAATCAGTGTAAAGTAAGGTAAAAAAAGGAATTTTATATGATGACCAGGCAAACATCTATTCTGTCAATGTTACCTCTCCCTGTATTCTTTTGCCTCTTGTATATCTAGTCACTAATTTTCTTTTCCTTTTCATTACCATGGGTTTACGGCAATTGTCTTTGGGATATAGGCTTTTGGCACCAAATTCATTCGATACAGTTTTCCCCTAAAAATGGTAAAAATGTTCAGTGTGAAATGCTTTGTTGTAAGCCAAATGAGTTCTGAGGGTGTAATAATTTTGAGGGGCTAAGGAAACTCTTTTCCACTATTCATAAATTTTTGGAGCCCAATGCCTTTTATGTCTCAATTTGTTAGTTTTTTTGCACATAAAGGTAGGCAGTAGAAAAAATAACCACGGGGAGATCAAATAATTCATTTTCTGCCCTCTGCTCAGTAGATTGAAGCATCTCTTTTGCTTCCCTTTGGCTTTTCAGCCTCCACCTTAGATATACTCACATACTGAGGCTGTGTGTACCAGCCAATATCCAGTTCCTGGCGATGATCCTGCCCAGACATTGGCTGCTAGGACTTTTTAGCCTCTCTTCTTCCAGTAACGAGTTGTCTGTTGTAACATAAAGCATGGCTGCAATGTTGCTGGTGTATTTATCTGTTGGATGTACTGTTGCTGATTCTGCCTGTTTCCTAACCCTGTGATTGTATGCTGCCTGGTCCCACTTCTTGCCTGTGACCCGATTCTGATTTTTCTTTATCTTTGGATACCTAGTTTGCCAGACTGATTACCTGAGTATGACTTCTGACCCTGGACTATATGACTATTTATTGATTCCCCTTTCCGGCTCCTGTTCCTCCTGTAGCCATTCCTTCCTCAAAAGGTATTTTTTGCACATAGAAGTCCTAAGGGCAACTGTGGGCATGTGACGATGCAACTAGCTTGTTGGGGCTTGCTATAGGTGAAGAGTGCAGAGATTGGGGGATCAGGGTCTGGTAAGCACTGGCACTGGACCAGGGCCTTACAGTGACATAGAAATGTGTAAAGCGATAGTACACAATTAATATAGAATAGATATAACCACTAATATTCTTGTGGCAGTACAACCTAAAGTCTTATACTACTTGAAATGTAATTAGAGCTTCTAAAAACACATTAAAACTAGAAATGAGATTCACTCATGTCCCATTGTTAAAAACTACAAAATGAGTCATATACACATAACTTTGTGGGGTATATTAAAAGCCCCTATAACCCAACACTGACAGGAAAACTAGGACACCTTCAAAAAACTTTTGCTTGGATCATCTGTCAATAGTATATAGTAATAGTCAATAGTATATAGTAATAGTCAAAGTCCTATTTTGCAAATTAATGGAGGTGTATTTATACATGTATTCATTCAAGATTTACCAAATTTTTACCCAAAATTTTCACATTGGATTTAATTAGAAAATGTAGTATAAATCATAAGTAAAATTGATCCACACCATTTTAATGGATTGTGGAAATGCGTAAACATTTA
>NC_092858.1:18464944-18481167 GCF_032062135.1 Pyxicephalus adspersus
CTCTTCTATAAAACAGATTTAGAGCAATTTTCACATTTCTGAATGACTCCGCATAATCATGACCTTAGTATAAAACATAATACAATGACGGTTCACTATAAATATATTTAGCTCAGATGCCTGAACTCTGTTTTATTGCTGCTAAATCAAAGATATGTTTCATGCAACAAACCGGCACATTTCCTGTGTTTAAGATATAAATGGGGATGCAAACTGTGAAGGATTTTATTCACCATTTTAAATATTCATTTTATTGTATTTATCATTTTACTAAATCAACTTTATCTATCTTTATTATAATGCATACTGTTCTATGTCTTTATTTATGATATTTATGATTATTGCATGAACAATAGCATTACAAATGTTTCCTATAAAATTTAAATTCCAATGCTGAGGAATGCAAGCCAAAAAAGAGAGGCCCGTAGCCGTAAGAAGTAGGCGCAGGGCCTACATGACCGGGTGCTAGGCCTAGCCCAGAGGTGTTAAGGGGTTAAGAAAAGAGGTAGGGTTGGAGGGGTGGGTATGCTCTATTGCTTCCGGATGTCTGTAAGGTGGGTGGGTTGCTCTACTTCCCCAAGCTGGCCATACTGGGGATGGATGCTCCATTGATCCTGCGGAAAAATAGGCGGGTGCTCTTTCTTTCTCCCCGGTGTTGTTGCTCGGTAGGTTGGTGTGTTTCCTTTGTTTACCCCTGGAGTCTGTGCGGTGGCTGGTTTGCAATGGATTGTGGCAGGTATAATCTGAGGTGTGGAGTGAGTAGGGGAAGTCCCAGGCCAGGGGTGTTTTGTGGGTAGGTCTGTTGGGGTTGTGGTCATGGGTTATTGACTTGGTTGGCAGGTACTTTTATAGTTGGTGGGGGGTATGGGGAGGCAGTTAGCAGGGGCAGCAGGGTTTTTTGCGGTACTCGGGTCATAGTATGGACTTGCGGACTTTGAGGGAATGAGTGGTTTCAATTTCAGGTTGGGGCGTTCAGCTGTGGTTGGTTTCGTTGCATTGTGGGGTGAGTTGGGGCACGGTTGCTTGGGGCAGGGTGTGCGGAAGATTTTTTACAGCTGGTCAAGAGGTAGTGGTCTCCCCTGGAGTGGGAGTACATTGGATTGGGCTCCGGTACTCACAAGTGACGGGGAATGGAGTCGGAGCCTTGCACATTCGGGGGGCAAGTGAGTGGCCCTGGCGTGGTGCAGTACGGGCTGAAGGGGAGATAATTTTGTGGTGATGGCGGAGAGTGCCTGGGAGGGTTTCGGGAGGGACATGGGTAGTTCCACACTGCCCAGAGTGCAGTAAAGACGGAGGTGGGCCATTTCGTTGATCGGGATGGGGGTAGCGTAGTGCTACCTCTTGTACGGGTGCCAAGGTGTTGCGGCCTGGTTGGATACGGGGGCCAGGACCAGTGAGAGGGGTGAACAAGCTTCGTTCAACAAGGCTCGGAGCGAAGTGGATACGGAGGTGGGGGCCAATTCGGTGACCAGGCAGGGGGGTAGCATAGTGCTGCATCCTGTTCAGCTGAGGATGACCAGGTGTTGTGGTCTGGTTCGATACAGTGGCCAGGACCGGTTGGACGGGCGAGCCCGTAGCTCAATACCACACGGAGTGAGCTGAATACAGCGGTGGGCCATTTCGGTGGCTAGGAACGTGGATGGCATATTGCTACATCGTATGGTGTCAGAGGAGTGGCCCCTTGGCACGGTAGGGCTCCGTGCAAAGGGGGGGGTCTGAGATTGGAGATAAAATTTCCAAGTGGGATATCTTTCGGACTGTTAAACTGGTCCTCACGGTGGCGACTGGAGTGACCTAGTGTTGCGGTCTGGTTCGATACAGTGGCCAGGACTGGTTGGATGCGGAACGCTCATAGCTCCATACTGCACGGTGTGAGCTCCATACAGCGGTGGGCCATTTTGGTGGCTAAAAAATGGGGGTAGCATAGTGCTACATCATATTGTGTCGGAGGAGTGGCCCCTTGGCATGGTAGGGCTCTGTGCCAGGGGGGGGTCTATGATTGGAGTAATATTTCTAAGTGGGATACATTTCGGACTGTTAAACTGGTCTTCAAGGTGGCGGCTGGACTGCCCTGGCTTTGCGGTCTGGTTATGATGGCCAGGACAAACATAAAAAATTTTTTTTTTTTTTTTGATTGGCCAGGTGCATGGTTCAACTCAGCTCGGAGGACAGAATGAGGCGGGAGACATCTTTACGGTCAGGAATGGAAGAGGACCAACGGGCTGAATGGAAGTTAACAAGCTCGGCGGGTGTGGGGGTAGTGCTCAGATGGGAGGTTTCACACCTGAGCGCTGTGGCGGTCACCCCCTTTATGGTGAACGGATGATTATGGCTCCTGAAGGCGGTGCTGGGCAATTAGTTGCTCTAGATTACTGCACTTTGCACATTTGAGTATTTTCCCTGGGTAATACTGAGCTAAACATAACCATTCATGTAGATCTAAACAACATACAACCGCATATAGTGATGTTAAAGGACTAAGAATCGAAAAGCCCACCCAACATTTTCTGACTTATTTAGGATGGGTAGATAGAAGTCAAAGAGTCGGAAAGGATTTTTACCCCTCTAATGGGCATTTGTTCTTTTCAGCTAAGTCAACTATGTATCAATAGATAGATGAATGAATAGAAGGACATCTATGAGATAGAAGTTAGGTTTTTATGGTAGGAGCCCAGTGCTGCTAGATACAAATGAAAGGCTTGTATCACCAGAAACTAGATAAACAAGACATTGCCTGGCTTCTAACTTATAGATAATACTTTACTTTAACATGAAAATTTGACTTTTCTAATTCTGTACAACCATGCACACTTTCACCAATTTGTTCACCGCCTGAAGCTCGGAATCTTTTCCATTGGTAATCTCTTTGGTTAGTTCTGCTTTTTTTTCAAGCCACAATGACTGCATATTATATTCTGGGGGAAAAAGGTGTAGTAGCTCTAGTGCTCCATCATATGCAGGTATCTCTGAAGGCTCCAGCACATAAGAAACATTATGGTGGAGTATCTGTAGTAAAGGTTGATATCAAATTCCCATTCTGTGTAACAGTAAACATAGGCAGGTGCTGGACCCTTTGTGCCACCAGTTTACTTGGCAGGGATATGTATGGGGCTCCAAGGTACTATCCTCAGGCCAGATTTTAGGAGGCAGTGTCCAGGTTGTGGCTCCAGTACATACGGGGGCTGGTGACTGCTGACTTGGTAGGACCAATGCAGAGTACAACAGCAGAAGGCAGAAGCATAGTTGGATAAGCCAAGGTCAGGGAATAGTCAGGTCAGAGCTAGGTTCCATATACCAAAGTGTCCAGATTAGGAAATGCTAACTGCGACCTTGAAACCAAGTATGATGGAACTCCTTATTCAGACAACATCTTGTTGCCAGTCAGAGCTTTAGATAGGGGAAGTCATGTTAAAAGGGGAAACCATGTGACTAGCAGGAGACAGACCCAACCACCAGGGAGAGTGCTGGAGCTGAGGCAGCTTAGGTGGTGTTCTCGACTTCGACAGAAGATGGAGTACATCTGCTGATTATACTGGTTCTCTAGGGCAGCAGTCGCCAACCAGTGGTCTGCAAGAAAATTTTGGGAGTCCGCGGCTCTGGCCCCCTGAGCAGGGTCAGGAGAAGGACCCCACTGGAGGGACGCACCGGCCAGAGCCACGGACGACATCCCCAGTACAGTTCCTAGGCTTCTGCTGTTGTACTCTCCCATTGCGTGCATGCGCGGTCGGGAGCCGGTGATTTTAGTGGTCCGCGGGACTGAAAAATTTGGCGAACTGCTCTAGGGTAAACCCCAATTCCCAACCCTTAATCCTAACCCTTAAAGCAGAACTGCACCCAAAATATAAAAATATGTGACCTGTCAGGTTCTTTATTGCAGTAGCAATGTCACTTCTGCAATAAAATAACCTTTCCTGAGTGATTACATTTTTCATTGGACTTTTTTATTTGCAGGCATGTGGGAGTTGATTGAGTCATGGTAGCTGCAGGGGAAGCCAGAATGTGCTAGGTATCCAGGCATCTTACACTGAGCTGCACAAAAGCAGCTCTTTGATTTTTTTACAGCTTACAACAGCAATCAGGCAGGTAAGAATACATATTGCAGAATGGACATTGCCTGTACCTTCTTGCAGTAAAGCCCTGCGTGATCCTAAATTTTAAAGTGAAATTTTAGCTTTAAGAATTAATTTATAAAAATTTGAATTTGAAGCCCAATTCTACTGCCGCACTGCATCGAGAGTTGCAGGATTTATTTTTCAAACAGCTACTTGTTTAAAAGACAAAGGAATTTTGCTTCAACACAACTTCTTCCTAAATTTAAAAGATAGCCAGATATACTTTTATAGTTAACACTTAGTAAAGAGGAAATAGGCATAATGTGATCATAATAGAGTGTGATGGAGAGTTAGTGTGGTCAGACACTTCTCTCTATAGAGGATGTTTGTTTTCCTTGGGGATTTCATTATTTTCACATAGAACCAAATTATTGTTGACAGTGCCACAGGTCAAATAAAAATCTAAGGTCTGAATATTAATATTTTATTATAATTTAGGATTATTGCAGAATACACAATTTATTTACTGAGTGGGTTTATAATGTAGTTGATGTCCTGGCTGTCCTGAGATGCCATATTACAGCCAGCTCAGGCGGTACCTGATTGGTTTACAGACTTATGTGGATAGAAGTTATCCCTAAAGCTAAGTACACACTCCCAATAATTATCGTTAGAAAACAAACTATTACGACCGATCAACAATTATTGATGAATATATTTGAGCGATCGTTTTGTGCACAATTCTGTAAATGCTGTAATGATACGATCGTTCAAATATAATCCACCAATAGTGTACACATGCTAGATACAATCGTTTGAAGGATGCAGGGAGTGACATGTAAAGGAGAAAGTGTATTGCAGAAACATGCACGATCACTGAACGACTGTACACACGATAGATAGTGAACGATCCTCAGTCAATCAGATCCGCCGTGGCGGTCATTCATTTCCAATGACAATCCTCACTCGTCGGCATCGTTGGTCACCTTTTTTGTGAACAACTTTCGGCCGATCGGTCGTTCGTCGTTCCTTTCCAACAATAATTATTTGAAATGTGTACGCAGCTTTAATCTACTCTATTCTTTGTATCCACAATTAGACTGTATGCCTAACAATTTGTGGGCACCTAATCTCAACCTTCTCAACTTGTTAGGCTTCCCATTTATAATACCATGGCCATAAAAATTCCCCTCACCCATTCCCCTCCACCCACACTTTGTGGTTATATTAGCCACTGCTCTTCTATTGGTGGACATTTTTGCCCATTCAGCCAAAAGAACATTTGTGAAGTCAGGTTCTGATGTTGAATGAGGAATCCTAACTCACAATCATCATTCCAATTCAAAGATTTTAATTTTAAATAGTGTACAGATCTGGGCTCTCTGTAGGCAACTTGCCTTTTTCCATAGCAAATTGGTTAGACTATGGGCCTGATTTATTAAAGATCTCCAAGGCTGGAGAGAATACACTTTCACCAGTTAAGCTGCATGATCAAGCAAATCTAGAATGGATTTCTTTAATGTCATTTGCTAGCAAATGCTTTGAATCCTGGACCAGATCCATCCCAGGTTTGTTGGATCACCCAGCTTCACTGGTGAAAGTGTATTCTCTCCAGCCTTGGAGAACTTTAATAAATCAGGTCCTATATCTTCATGAAACTGACTGTGACAATGCCACAGTCATGCAAAGACAAAAAGCTTTCCAAAGAGGGTCAGAGCACACAATTTTTTTTGGATGCTGTAAAATTAGCAGTATTTTTAATTGAAAACACCTAAACTCAATAATTTGGAGGAATGTCCACAATCTTCCAGCCATAATATATAGCATTGGTTTAACTAGACTTATTTGCCATTTCAGTTGTATGTACCATACTTTTTGCTTATTTGTATATAGGTGAGTTTGCCTCTCAAGCCCTTAAATTGCCAGAAGACTTAAAGCAGAAGTAAACAAAAAACAAAAAAATTATACTTACCGGTACCTTTAATCTGGCAGATCCCTCGATGGCTTGTGATCCAGTCCCAGATGATTTTTTTTCATCCCAGCACAGAGGAAGCGCTGGGCGCCGCCATCTTCTGCCTTCTCCTCCGTTCTTCTTCCTCCGTCACCTAATCTTGTACTGCGCAGGTGCGAGATCGGGTGACAAAGATGCTGTGAAGGGGAAAAAAAGAGAGAGCTGATCCCGTTGCACATTTGTGAGATCGGCATCACTTTCCCCTAGGAGGAAAAGATTCCACTTCTGCGCTTGCCCCCCACCTACTAGATTGTAAGCTCTTCAGGGCAGGGTCCTCTCCTCCTGTATCACTGTCTGTATTAGTCTGTCATTTGCAATCCCTATTTAATGTACAGCGCTGCGTAATATGTTGGCGCTATATAAATCCTGTTTAATAATAATAATTAATAATAATAATGCCCAAAATCAGAACATGCGCAAAAGGAGCAGCCTGAGCATCCCGGGATGCATGACGTAGATATCCCGGGAGGCTCTGATCTCCCATTAAGTCTTGATTGCCTAAAAAAAAAGGTTGTTGCACACCAACATATTTACTTTATATGGAAGGGTTGTCTACCCTTCTGTGTAAAGTAAAAATGTTGAGTTTAGGTACGCTTAATGGTGTCAAAATATTTTTTTTCTTAAAAGCTTCTACTGAGCGTATGAAATCCAGGGCACTCAACTGTGCAAATAATGACTTGAGTGGTCGAACTGAAACTCTGCCCAGCTCCCTGTTTGCTTCTCACAGCTATGCAGTTTGGCCTCAATTGGCTCACATTGCTCACATGTGTCCTTGCACAGTGCAATTCACTTTGAATTCATATTTATCATTGACAACCACTGATCTTTCAATCTGACCCTCACCATGAGGCACAATTTACTCTGCACTGCACCTGACTTCTCCAACTGAATGGAAAGAGTATCTTTAGATAAATGTCTCAAGGAAATGTCCACTTGTTTCATACAACAGCAACAGAAGTAAAGAGAAGTGAAATCTAACAATTGGCTGTTGACATGTTGATGAAAAAAAAAGATAACAGAGATTCTAACTGTGCCCTGCTTCATTCACCATTAGAATAGAAGGATGTACAAAATTGGGATGATTTAACCAGTGAACAAAATCAAGAAGGTACAAATTTGGTGGAATTGTGATGACTTTTGGAGTCGGTCATGTTTAAAGATTTGCAACAAATCATCAATTCCATATATATATAACTTATTTACTTTATTTAATAGGATATTTTTGGGCCCAGATGCAGCTTTTGACTTTGGGCTTTGGACCCATGAGCATCATTTAAATGTCACAGCCTACCTTAGTATTTGTTGCTGACCATATTCATCCCTTTATGACTACAGCGAACCTATCTTCTAATATCTACAGGATCCACTAGGCTAATCTCCTTGTCACAAGGCTCAAATCATCTCCAACTGGTTTATCAAACATAACAATGAGTTTACTGTAAAATGGCCTCCACAGTCACCAGATTTCAATCCAATAGAGCACCTTTGAGATGTGGTGGAATGGGCATATGGGCAGCACAGGTTGACACTGGCCTTTGTAGGTCCCAGGTTCAAATCTTGTCCAGAACATGGAGTTTAAAGGTTCTTCCCGTGTTTGTAAGGGTTTCCTTCAGTTACACTGGTTTCCTCCCACATTTCAAAAACTTGCAGTTACATTATTTTGCTTCCCCGCAAAATTGACCTTTGACTGTTTTAAAGACATATGACTATGGTAGGGACATTAGAGTGTAAGCCCCTTTGAGCATGATGTATGGACTATCGACTTTGTAAAGCACTGCTTAATATGTCAATGCTATATAAATACTGAATAGTAATAGTACAGCAGACAATACGACAGCAACTGCATGATGCTATTATGTTAATACCCCAAGGAATGTTTCCAGCATCTTGTTAAATCACAAAGTTCAAATCATCTCAAACTGAACAGATCCTAGATAGGTTGGATGCTCTCACCTAATTTGTTAGAATAGTTATATTTTTAGACTTGAATATGCTTTGATATTTCATTTTGATATTAGAATGATATTTTTGCTTTAACCAAGCTAAACCAAGGTTACCAAAATTTTTAGGATAGGTGGAGATCTGTAAAGGAACTTACAACGTGCTGTTGCAATGTGCCATGATCTTACCCTGGAGAGAAGTAAAAACCAGGCAGACATAATCATACATCACTTCATTCAAGATGGAAAATGTATTTTGGGTTGCTTTGCCCATTAACATAATGTTTACCTACAAATTGTTAAGCACTGGTAATTACTTTTTGTTGGTAATTACCAGTTTCTAAAAACAACTGCTTCACATTTGACTAGTGACAATTTGTGGAAATTGTACAAATGCATATTTGACAAGTGCTCTTTAATCATTGACTTCGTAGTAAATGATTTGTTAGAGACCTGATTTGAATGCAAGCACTTGTCATGGAAAAGGTTTTAAAACATTATTAGTTGTTATACCCTTTTATCCATTAGTCATTCTGTTGCAGTATCTTTTAATATAGGGTCTGCATTTGTGAGATATGTTAAAACATTATGCAAAATTGCTATATAATAATAGTCTAGGAAAATGGAGAGACAAATGGACTTGAGAGTCATTAAAGTTTGATGAAATTATTTATCAGGAATAATGAAAATTGTGATCTAGGTGTTTTAGTTTTTCTTAAAGGGGATTGCAGGAAAAAAAATTTAGAACTCTATATTTGACCACAACATGGAGGTCGCCACCTTTGCCTATTAAATTATCCCATTGTTGACTTGGTGGGGGTTCTACTACAGATCCATTATATTTTATGGTTGTGATGGAATACCGTAGTTCATCAGCAGGTGCAGCAAATAAAGTCTGTAACTGAGGAACTTTGGTTTAAAACAAAATATTAGGGTCCAGATAACATGGATTTAACTTGGGGGTGCCCGGTGCTTGGAATCCCAATCATCCCATCCGTGTCATCTCCACCATTTATAAATTTCAAACGTCTCAGTTTTGTTCCTGCCACCCAAAATATTAGTTTGGAATTTGGCCAAACATTTTTTCAGTACTTCATGTAAGTTGTTAACAACAGTCATTAGGTTACTCGAGTGCCAGCTGGGACTGACTACAGGTATTCCATTGCCAAGATGTCCACCTAAGGAATTCTGCTGGAGAACCTTATCACTTTACCTATCACTCCACCTAATTCATATAGAGATTTTAAATTCTTTATTAATGCTACATTGCTGACTTTCAAATGAATGTGGTGTACCTACATATATATCTCCTACTGTGAGTTATGCTTAAATAAGTGCTCATTATTTAGCATTATTATAAATTAGAAAGACCGCAATACATTCTAACGCAGTAGAACTGTGAAGATGTTAAAACTCAGCTACAGTTTGTTCAGGGATTTCCACCTGTTGGTCCTGGATACAATACTCATCCTGTATGTGGTGTTGTTTTTCCCACATCACCAATCTAGCAATACAGTGCATCTCCTTTCTCCACTTCCCCACCACCTGGACTCCGCAGAAAAATGCTCTAGAGCAACTTTTTTAACATAAAGGAACCCTAAATATTTTTTAGGTCTTTAGGAATCCCTTTCCATTATTTATGATATGCCCATTTCACGATACATTAGCGTGGTTGTCAGTGGGAAGAATGCCTCTTGCATTGTTGACCAGTGGAAAGATTGACACCCTTTTAGGTAAATAGATTAATGGTGTCAGTGGTAACTGAGATACACAATTTTCTCATTGTTCAAGAAACCCATAGCAACCTTAGAGGAACCCCAGAGTTCCACAGAACCTGGTTCAGAGAGGTGTCACGTCATTCCTTGGCACCATGATCTGCAGCATTAAAGTGCATAACAAGACATATTTGGTACTAGTTTTGGATCAAACACAAAAGAATAAGAACGAGTGAACTTTTTATTGTATGTGAACAAAGGAATTTATCTTAAAATTGGCTTTTGGTCTTCATCAAAAAGGGAAAAACCTACTTGTTCAGACATTTATGTGAATTGGCAGCATCTGCCTCTGTGCTCCCACTGATCAGCTGCCATTGGGATTAATGTTAGCTTTTGTATCTTTTATGGCAATACAGCTCCAGTATTAGGAAACTCTACCCCATCAGTGTAGGTCCCTACACAAGAAAATTAAACTATTGTGAAAACCATTATATATTTCTAAAATAAATGTATGATATAAACTGACCTGTGCACATAGTATTACAATTGATTGTCTTGTTCCACTCTATTGCATTGTGCATGATGAAAGGATGCACAATAGACATATATATGGCGATATCATTACAGAATATTCCAATAAAACATACCCAGAGGACCACACTCATTAAAGTTTACAATTTTATCACCATTCTAAATCCATGAATTATCATGTATTGCTATCGGCTGTTTTGTACCAATCTTTTTCTTATGTTTTTGCTGTGGCTATGTGAACAAAACTGAATACTGTTTCTGTAAGCATATAAATGTTAAAATCACCCTGTTGTAGGTAAATTGTTCTCCATTCTTTATACTCGGATATGAAAAATCATAATCCCTTCAAACAAGGAACATTTTCTCTACTTTAATCCTAACAGTTTGTGCAAACGTCTCTTTTTCTGAAAGTTTTTTTTGCACTCATAAAGATGTTTTTAATTGCAGCTGCAGTTATTCCGAATAATTCTGAATTGTAAAAGCATAAGGTATATTCCACTTTGTTTTAGTAATTTTTATCAAGCCTTCAGGTTTATGTTCAGGAATTGAACCTAGTGGGATCATACGTTGATGGTTGGTGTATACGGTGTTGATCAACTGTGCTAATTGTAAAATAGAATCTATCTAGGCTGGTGGATATCACCAACACAAGCAGGATTTTAAAGGGGGAATTCATTAATATACATGCCTGTGGATATGATCGACAAAGCAGGCATGGTTAACAAAATAGCGTTAGGACCATTTCAGACCAACAGTGAGCTGCAGGGTAGTGCTATAGGCTCAATTGCAGTTCTCTCCCATCCAAGTTATTAGGTGTATGTAGGACACTTTTTTTCATGTGGCTGCAGATCCGGACTCAATTCTTAAAAGCAACATGCTTCTTTTGGTTGTATGCTTGGGGCCTGAAGATCTGCACTGCAGTCACAGCCATGTGCATATCTTTTTACCTTTCCTGGCCACACAGAAGCAGATTGTCTGCTGTCAGCCATGTGGTTTGACACGGGTGGGTCTGAAAGGGCCCTTAGTCGCCACCTTTGCCTGCTTGCTTTGTTATAAATAAAAAAGGGCCTAAGGGTTGACTAAACAGATTATGGAAGTAAAATATGTTGCATGTTTGGTGTCAGTATCAACAAAAATACTCCTCCAGCATTGGTGTCAGTAGCAGCATGTGTTGATAGCTCCCATTAGATGTCATGGCCAGAAAAATCTACTTCCCAGCAACCCCCAACCAACAGTAACTTTCAGCCAACAATAAATATTTGGGTCTTACTACTCACTGCTGTGAGTCCTGCAAAATCATCTCTAATAAGCACCTACTTCAACTCTTTCACACCATGTTTTTCCCTTCTCTCTTGGTAGAGACAGGGCTTAGCTCTGGGCCCTAAATTTGACGAACCAGTCCCTTTTCTCTTCAACCTTGATATATGAAAATGATAAACAAGAAGTGGAAGAGGAGGCAGTATGGTTGGCTTAGTGGTTAGCAGTCTCACCTGTGCCGTACTATGTCCCCCCTGTGTCTGCACAGGCTTTCCCCCGGGTATTCCGGTTACCTCCCATATTCCAAAAGCTTGCAGCTAAAGTTAAATGGCTTTCCCCCCCAAAAATGTATATAAATACTTTTCTAATAATAGATGCATTGATGAAGACTATCAGGCTACACTTTAGCTGCTAAGACCATTGAGAAAGGACACAGTAGACTGAGATCCCTTCATATAATATCTGGAATTTTGGGGAAAGAAAATGAAAATGTTTGCACCATCCCCGGTGTCTATGCCTATAATTATGGTCATCCTTTCCTTCTATTCTGACAGTAAAAGTCCCTCAGATGTTTTTAGAATGCAAAAATATTCCAATATGAAATCTCTTCTGAGAGAATTTAATTCCATTACAGAAAATGATCCATAACAAAGCTTGCAGCAGGGCAGCTTTACTAGGCAAATTGGTGATCTAGGTCAAACAGTTAATGACCTAGAAGGAAAGATGGAAGAAATTGCAGATGCCCTGAGGCACAATCATGCTTTGCTGGATGTCGACAAGAAGAAAATGATGTAACTGGAAAGCAAAATATAAGAGCAATAAAGTAGGTTTAATAAGACAATCTTTAAGGCTTTCCATGAGAATATACATCTTAGCATTCACTCAAGGTTTACCCACCTTTAACAAATACTGCTGATTTTTATGTGCAGTAAACCACAGAAGCCAATAAGACTCCATACAGTCCCAGTCTGACTTCCGCAGAGTTTATTTTGCAGGAGACTGTGTTTTCCTAATGCTGATAGAACCTTCCTGGACTACCAACTACGATGCATAATACTTAATCCAAAACATTGCTAAACACTCAAAAACATTTAACCTCAAAACCTCTTGTCATGTTTTTTACATTTATGCCTTGGACCTGTTTTTGGCTATACTTTATCATTATTTAGGAAAACAAAGTAAATGTCCATTGATACACTGAGGGTGAATGACAACACATTGGGCCTGATTTAGTAAAGCTCTCCAAGACTGGAGAAGATAGACAATTATAGGAGAACATGGATTACCTAGCAAACTTGTAATGGATTTCTTATAATCATTTGCTATTAGCTGGTAAACGCTTTTAATCCTGAACCAGATCCATTCCAGGTTGGTTGGATCACCCAGGTTCACCAATGATAGTCTATATTATCTATTCTTGGAGAGCTTTAACAAAAATCAGACCCATTGAGTCATCCCAATATCGCCTTTTCTTTTCTATTTTTTGAATGAGTGCTGTTTTTCTGACGTGTATCTTCTCCAGCATTAATAAATCAGGCCCATGATTTCAGGAATTTCAGGTTATACACCAAACATACTTACTATGCCAGCTTAGCAGCAAGCCTTCACTTCACTCTCTTTAGGAGTTACAGAAGAATCTTCAGCATTCTAGGCCTTCAGGAAAGTCTTAGGCTTGGTCCTCACTGTGGTTTTCTGCCGATTCCTCCACTATATCCTGTGAAGCTGTATTAGTTTATGGATAGAACTAAAGCACATAGGGGACCAAGAATCCTTTACCCCCAGAAGCCCTGCATGCTGAAGATTATTCTGGGGCTTTTAAACAGAGCAAAGTGAGGAATCAGTGGAGTAGTAAATATGAAGTGTCTTTCTTTTGCAGGATGCTGCTTTTAAAATAGTCTTTTTACATGTTCCTGTACGAATGCACAGTTAGGGAATGTAAAAAAACAGTTGCTACTTTTAACTATGGTATCCTTGAGTTGTGTTTTTGTTTGGTATATGTTGAGATGTGGGTGTATATGCCGTTAAAAACAGCCTAAACTCAGTTTTTGGCAAAAGCAATGCTCATATTTATTTTGAGCAAAAAATAAAGCAAAATAAATTATCTTCATGAGTGTTGCAACTACCTTGGCAGCAAGTAGCTCCCCCAATGTCCAGCTAACACTCTGAACTGAAGATAGACTCTTAGCACATTGCACAGGTGGTTTTAAGTACACAAAACTCAGGATCACAACCTTAAAGGAATACACACAGTTTACATTTCCAAAAAAATGTTACAAATGAAACATTACTCATTACGGAAGAGCTTACAGTCTACTTAATATACATATAGAAAAAAAAAAAGTTATACTAAAGAAACAAAAACACTTTGTTTAACTGCCGCTCTGCCTCACCTAGGTTAATCAGCTGCATGCATCTCGCACTCTGTAATGCAGGCAAGGTGATAATACTGGATGTTAGTGTGAACAATGCCTTAGTCTGTCTGCAAAAGTAATAGTGGACAGAGAGATAGGTTTGCTGGCCAGCAAGAAAATGAAAGCATACCAGAAAGACATACAGATGCACACACAGACAAACTAATGACATATTCACCCCCTGACAGTATAGCATACGTGAATGTAGGAACCTTGCCATTAGATAGAATGTTGTTCCTAGTGTGGCTTCTTTTTCCCTGTGATCGCTTCAATGGCTAAATTGTACTCATCATTTTACTGTGCTTTGCAGATTTTCCTAAGCTCAGCATATTGATTGGCTTTTCATGGTGCTGTTGAGGGGTTTCTACCTGAATATCTTCATCAATCACCAAGGTTTTGTTCAGTAATATGAAAAGTGATAAACATTTGGAGCAACCCTCCAGGGTTTTCCTTCCACCTCTTTCCACCTCTTGGCTATGCTCCAGATGGAGTCAGTGTGTAATGCTTTGCTAGGTTACATTTGCCCTGCTGGAGAGTCTTTTTAAAGGGAAATGTGCATAAAGATATCTGCCTAGAGGAAACAAATGGATTTAATCTTCTGTGCTGAAAAAAATGTCCAGAAGGAGCTGCTGCTAGGTTGACATGAAGGATTCTGTACTATGGTTCCAGTGGCTACTTTGAAATGGTCTATATTGTCTGGAGAGAGACAAACCTATTGAAATTGAAAGAGAAACTGTGACTTCTCTTACAATAGACCTGAATTGTGCCTGCTCCCAAACGGGCCAGATATTATCAACTGTATCAAAAAAATGCAAATACACCATCTATACTAAATGGAATTTTGGAATGGTGCCAAGGTTCTCCCTGTGTAAGTCAAATTTACTGCCAACTTTTTCCTGTTTTCCTGTATGCCTATCCCTCTCTACTAAATACAAAAAGGAGGTCAGACTCAAATGTCAGACTCCAATGGCTGCCCTAAATGTAGATGCCCCTCTGGAGATCTTTATCACAATCCATGGAATTGTCTCATTATCTGCTGTTTCTGCACCAGCTGGCTGTGTATATTTAAGTCCATCTTCATAATTTTTTACCTTTAAAACCAGAAGAGGATCTCTGTAGTTTAATTGAGCAGGATGGTGTTACTTCTGGTGTCACCTTTTCTCCAGACATCTGACATCACATCTGTCACTCCTATTATCTGCGACTATCATTGCTTGCCCTCTCCCATGTCTCTCACAATTCGTTTCTTGTTAACTTTAGCACTTACTTAGAATGGAGTGGATCGGGGCCCCTGCACAAGGGGACAACATGGTCGAATGAATCTTTGAAACCTGGGAGCTCTTTAAACCCTTCCACCAAATGCCAGCTTCATCGATGACTCCATCACACTTGTTGCTACTTGCATAGGCTTATGGAAGGTGACCCCTCCTTTCTACTCTCCTGAAATGCACACTGCACACTCATGATGTATTCCACTCAAGGGCTCTAGTCCTTTAATAAGCCAAGAAGAAATTCCATCCATCCTCACCCATTGTGAATCAAGGCTTAACCTTTGTATCGTGCCTTACTACTATTGTGCTGAATTTATTGTACCGCCACCTAATATACCATTGTACTTGATTGTATGGATCTACAGTATATGTATCTCAATGTTTTACTGCATAACTTTTGTTTTATATTTTTTTTTCTCACTGGTTAACCTCTATAAAAATTATGAAAAAAAAAATACAACAAAGACTAAAGTGTCTCCATCATATGCCAAGGATTTCACCCTGAGAGTGGATACACCCAGGAGACACTTTCATAAAAACCATGGTGCCTATACACTTTTATATTCTGAGATATGTACGCATTCACCAGAGATCAGCCTCCTACTGATGCCAAAAACTTACAGCATTGCAACAGACCCAGTAAGTGGTCACTGATGAACTGCTTTCTGATGCCTGCAGCAAATTACATGACATAAGTTTCCAATAGGCACCATTCAGCCTAGACAAGTCACTTGACTGGAGCTTGAAGACTACCTTGTAATGCTGGTAATGTGCTATATTGCTGACACATCTATAATTTTTTCATGCAGTGCTGTATATATCAATAAATAATTCTATAGTAAGTTTTATTATAATAAGTATTATTATTAATATTAAACAGGATTTATATAACGCCAACATATTACACAGCGCTGTACATTAAATAGGGGTTGCGAATGACAGACAAATACTGACAGTGACACAGGAGGAGAGGGCCCTGCCCCAAAGAACTTACAATTTAGGAAGTGGGGGAATTAATGCACAATAGGAAGGGAG
>NC_092858.1:18481806-18519166 GCF_032062135.1 Pyxicephalus adspersus
CTTCCTTCTCCCCTTGCACCTGAGTGCAGGTGCATATTTACCCAGTCAGAATTGGGTTCGGCCAAGGAACCCATCCTTTCACTCCCTTGGCCGGCTCCAGGACCCTAAAGCCCATACAAATACTATCACTTTCATTTCCCTAGAGCCATTCTAACACTTTCCCTGACATTTTAGGGACACTCTGTTGCAATATATATATATATATATATATATATATATATATATATATATATATATATAAAATAAAATATATATAAGTTTCAATAAAAAAAAATTACAAAGGATTCTCAGAGCACAATGGGTATGTCAAAGGTTTGCTTTGAGGCTACATTTGTATAAATCATTTGGTAAATCATCTACTTATGCTTGTGAATTTTAGGTGCAGTTATTGAAATCTGTAAATATCAGGCTTCTATCAAATAAGCAAATATCAGGCACAAAGCAAAACCCTGTAAGGCAGGGCAAAAGACCTGCTGAGTAACTGATATCAGCATATCCTTAATTGACACATAAGGACTGCAGGACAGCTGACTGACCCCGTGCTGTTTTTTTTCCTTTGCCAATCTGTGTTTTTGCTGTATAAAGATAAATGAACTGATTCCAACTGAGATTTGTAACTTACTGTGTAACTGTACACTGCTTGCATTAAAAGATATATAAAGATATATAATATATATACAATATATATAACAATAATGAACACATTGCTTCATGTGTCTTAAATCTGTATGGAGTTCAACCAAAGGTATAAATAAAAAAAGTAAAAGTAAAAAAAAAATGAACTTAGAAAAATGTCTGGCTTGAACAATACAGTAACAAATGATACCCTTGCAGAGCTTAATAAAAATTTGCAGTTTACTGCTCTGGTCGTCAGTCACTGTGAACTTTAAATATGGCATGGCTGCTCTTTTATAAACTTGCAGAACAGTTGTCTGGGATGAGCATTCATTCTCAGCCATTTCCCTAACCACCACCTATTGTATGTGATCGTTCAATTAAAGTGAATGATGTGTGAAATTAACACCACTGAAATGTGTTGAAAGTCACTGTTCATCAGTATTCCACATCTAACATCCATTTTTTTCTTTATAAACACCAAAGTGCATCTAAAAATAAAGGATTTTTTTACAACTTTGTAACAGCAAGTTGAGTTAGTAGAGCTAGCCGGGCATGATGATGGACAGAGCAGTGTAGATTGAACGTGTTTTCAGACTTTTGATCAGATGCCCAAAGCAACCCCTTTATTTTGAGGTTTGGAAACTAAAATTGTTTCATGACAGTTTTTTTTTACATGACATTTGGTAAATTGTTTATGTATATATACGAGGGTACTTCAAAAAGTTTCTGCACTTTTTTAATTGTATTTATTAGGAATTTCAAAAACAAATTAAATCACTTTTCTGCATCATCAACTTCCTTTTTGATGCATTTTTCCTAGCGCTCTACCAACTTTTCAATGCTACCAGCAAAAAAAGTTTTTGGCAAACCTGTAGATGCACCGCTGTTTTCACATCATCAAAACATGAAAATCTTTTTCCCACTTAACGTTTCTTTGAGCTGTCCAAAAAAGTGGAAATCAGATGGTGTTAAATCTGGACAATAAGTTGGGTATCCCATAACCTCCCATGTATGAGGTTTTCCAATGTTTGGGCTACAGAGTGGGGGCGAGCATTGTTGTGTATTACCACAAAAATTGTATGACAAAATGCTGTACCTCTTTGGTGCAATTTAAAGGTTTTGCAGCCATCTTCACCACAACGTGACAACTCTTACACTAAACTACAAGGACAGCCAGCTTGCCAGACAGAATAGTCACATGACACTCTAAAGCTAGGTACACACTTCCAATAATTATCGCTAGAAAACAAACGATTGACTGATCAATGATTATGCATGATTATATTGGAACAATCATATTGTGCACAATTCTGTACATGCTGTAATGATACGATCATTCAAATATAATCCACCAACAGTGTCCACACGCTAGATGCAATCGTTTGAACGATGCAGGGAGTAAAGGAGAAAGTGTACTGCAGAAACATGCACGATCACTGAACAACTGTACACATGATAGATAACGAACGATCGTCGGCCAATCAGGTCCGCCGTGACGGTTATTCATTTCCAACGACAATCCTCTTTCGTCGGCATCATTGGTCACCTTTTTTGTGACCGTTTTTGGGCAGCCATTGGAGTCTGACATACCTCCTTTTTGTATTTTTATTGCTGATTAAATGTAGAAAGGGATAGGCCTTTAAAAAAGAAAAAGGAAAGCCCCTCCCCTTCTGCCTTTACGATACAGACTGGGTAGAAGTGCAGAGCCTACTGGGATACACATGTCACGATTCCCAGGAGGCTTGGTTCTGTCATTAATAAAAGAAAGATGCTGATCTTACGCATGCACAGTAAGTTCGGCAATCTCTTTTATTTTTAAATAGCGGCATGTATAGTGCAAGATTGGGTGACGTAGGCAGAAGAAAGAAGACTGACTCTGATGGCGGCACCTGTCGCTTCCTCCCTGATGGGAACAAGAAACCTGGATGACGCAGGACCATTTGAAAGACAGCTTCAGGGGTATCGACGGATCTGCACAAGTAAAGGTAAGTGTCATTTTTTATTTTCACTTTAGTTCCACCTAAATACATTACAAAGGATTCTCAGAGCACTATGGGTTATCCAGGAAGACAACATAGGAAAATATTCTGTGTACTTGAATCTAAAATCTTAGGGATGAGACTTGTGTGTGCTCCAGAATCCCCAGCATCTTTGGGATATGCTAATATCTTAATGGTTCTGCACCTCCACGTAGTGTCTGAAAGGGAGATTCTCAAATGTGGGGAATTCAAGAATTCAACGTTTTATAAATAACTCTGCAGACCTGTCTGCTGAGGTGCACAGAGGAAGTCAGGTGCAACACTGCTTATCGGTCTGTTTAATCTTTTCTCTGTTTCAGAGACTTTTTGGACTGTCTGTATACCCCTGAAAATGCGTTTTTACACAGGATTTTTTTTATGGTGGGATTTTATATTGAGAATGGTTTAGCTAAAACTAGTCTTTCCAGAAAATCTAAGCTAAATTGGCACAACAATAAAAATTATTTCTTGGTAATGGTTTAACCAAAAAAGCATAAAATTTGTTTTTTTATACAGTCTCTGGCCAAAAAAATCTTATAAGGGCAGTTTTAATATCTGAGGCTGCCTCAGTTTGTCAGGTCTAGGTTCTGTGTATCCATAAAATGGCGTGTTCCAAGGTGACAATTTCAGGATTCACCAGGTAAAAATTGTGAAAGAGTGGTTCAGGAGTCGTTACTGGCAAGGACTTTATACAGCAGTCTGACTTTTCTATCATCAATACAAGATCTTGGAACATTAATGCAAATCTGGATGGAAATAAATGTTGTGACATTGTATAAGCTTATCAAAACAACACCACGGTGAAGGTGCACCATGTATTAAAATGATAAAAAGTTAATAACTTAAACTTGAAAATTTAAAAACAAAAAACTTTAAGCATTGTTGGGTTTTGCCAGGTAAAGCCATGTCCTCAGCAAAGCACCTTAACATTGTTTCATTGATACTACTTATAGTCAGCTGTAAGGAGCGTGTAAGTAACTCCTCATGTTACTACACTGCATATAAAAATTGTAATATATACTAAATACTACGTATCAATAATATTATATTTTCTACTTGTAGATATCAGGTGGCAACCTAATTTCCAAAATACCTCCCACCAAGGTAAGTGAATCGAAGGTAAGTGTCATTGGGAGCATCTGACATTGATCTCCATGGCTAACGTTCTTGTGCATCACACATTATACCCAACACTGCAACATACAGGGTCTATTGAAACACAAGGAGCTAGAAGACTTTCCACCATGAAATGTTTCAGTTAATGTCCAATTTACTGTTTAATAAATAGGCCCATAATGTAAACTAGCCCAAGGAGTTAGGATTGACCTATTTCCAGCAACAAAATTCTGTTCATTCATTAAAATGCATATAATTCAATTAAAACCTATTTATGGGACTCCAAGATTCTTCAGGACGCTCTGGTCTCTCTTTGGATAGTGGTGGTTGGATAACCAATTGATTCTGACTCTAATCAGAGCTAATCTAACCTTGAATTGGAACTGAACTTGAGAAATCTGAGTTCAGATCTGACATACAACACGGTACTATACGTGCTGTTTACAGGTATAATAGGGCTCAGCTAGTCCGGCCTCCGAACTACAACTCATCATCATCGACTGGCCGGATTGGCTGAGTCCTGTTATACCTTTCAATGTCATACACAGTATGGTTTAATAACAACATGCCAATTATGCCTCCAATACAGTAATTTCCAAATACAGTCAGATTTCTTGACCCATCCAATTAATTTGATCTAACTTGGAATTTTTCTGTTCAGAGCTACTCCATTCCTGGCAATAAACTGCCACTTATTGTCAGCTAAAACTAAAACTGATATAATTAAAATTACCTTCTTTTTATATAGCGACAACAAGTTACTTCACAAAGTCTATATTCATGTCACTAACTGTCCCTCAAAAGTGCTCACAATCTAACGTCCATACCATAACATGATATTTTCCAGCACAATCTATACAACAATAAACACGATTTTTCTATTATTTACTAAGTATGTTGCAAGTTGCAAGACCGGAAAATATGTGAATGCTATCAACGTAAGCTTTCTGAGGATGTTGCTAGGATACATTACGTCCACGTTCAATTTATCGGTCTATCATCACAAGTACCATATTAGAATATGGGAAATTGATCTTTAAATGTCATATTTTCTGTACCACTGCACAAATGTACTTTCACTATCCTAGAATTTAAAATGCTTCAGTAGAACAGCTGTGGGATCTGAATTCATTCTAAAAGATCATTATCAAGCACTAGGCTGCTTTAGTGCACCTCAAAGTCTGTATGAAACTTAAGGGTCAAACGGGAGGGAAGCTGCAAGGAAAAGCAAAGACATGGGGTCTGGTTTATTAAAGCTCTCCAAGACTAGAGAGGATGCACTTTCCACAGTAAAGCTGAGTAATCCAGCAAACCTGGAATGGATATGGTCCAGGATTCAAATCATTTGCTAGCAAATGACTTTGAAGAAATGCATTCCGGGTTTGCTGGATCACTCAGCTTCACTGTGAAAAGTTTATCCTCCTTTGGAGAGCTTTAATAAATTAGACCCATGGTGTGCACAATTTTAAGACTGAATGTTGACTGTCCTATGGTTTCTCAGCTAGTGCTAATGAAGAAATAGTAGGCAGATGAGAAAAAATAAAGCAAACTTCTCAGGTGAACTGAATATTCTTTTTGGGACCTGCCCCCTGGGGTGCAGAGTCTAAGTGTCTCCCAGTCTTAAACAGTGAAGGGGATGATGGGCCTGTGACCCTAGTGGCCCCTGGACTACTTTGAACACCAAGTCATGGCCCTCAGGCTCTCCCTCCCAGGGGCGAGCGGAACAGACGGCTCAGTGTAGGGACAGCTAAGATCGGGTAATTGGTAGGATGGTAGCGAAGGTCAAAGTCTGGGCAGACTGAGGTCGGGGCAGGAGACAGGCACCCATCAAGTTCAACCCATAAGAAAAAACACATACTAGAAACAAGCATATTCCAAATAAAACCCCCATTTACAAATTTATTCCTGAGGAAGGCAATAAAACCCTTATAAACATGGTCAAATTTACTTCAACAGGGAAAAAAATCCATTCCTGATCTTGCTGGGTAATTGTATGTTACCCTGATCATATCTCTGGTGTCATTCCTTTTAAACTTTACACATTTCAGTTATGAAAGTTTAATCCTTGTTTTACATTATTTTATATCACATAAGGTAAATGTCTGTAACACTACACTGGGGAACGCATTTATGTTGAGTTAGATCTTACAGTAAATTACCTTAAAAATTAAAGTCAACAAAAACATTGTTTAAATTGTTCCCCAGTGCATTTAAAAAACATTGACTTCCAGCTGATCAGTAACTCTTATGAATGTTGTAAGACAACTTTCTTGACAATAATGGCACATTTATCTCAGGGAGTTATAGTACGACTCTGACTGTTTAGAAGGATGGGCGCCATCACTTTAGTAATTATAAAACAAGAACAGTTTGATTTCACATGGCATTATAGAAAAAGGTGAGATTTAGATCAAGATAATTCCAAAAATGGATGGCCTCAACGTCAGACTAGATCGCAATCTCTTCTAAATCTTTCCTAAGGTCTCTGTTTAATCTATTAACAGAACATGCTGAACAATCTGTTTTAAATCAGGACAGCAATGAATCTTTACTGTGTATACTTTTCACTCTACTATTCATTCACTGCCTTCATTAAAAACAACAGTTTCAGATTGGTTCCCCTAAGGCATACACTCTAGCTCCAGCACCCAGAATCTTCAGCAATACCTCCTAGGAGGGGAGATTCCTGATTTTTTTTTCCTTTTACCCAAGGCTAGAGGGAGAAACAGATATTACGACTTCACAGAGCAAATGAAGAGTCAGAATAGGAAGTGTCACAGATATTCAACATTTCTCCCAGCATGCACCACCAGCTGCCTCCCAAACCTACTGGCTGATAATATTACCCTTTTAGCTTTGATGAAGCAAGCTCAAGCGGAAAGTGTAATAGAAAATGCATTCCATGAACATCACTTCTGCTCAAGTATAGCCCACTACTTTTTACAGAATCCAAAAATACCAATAAGGATTTATAAAATGACATCCCTAAATTGGCCAAAATTGTAAATAGTAATTTGTATTATTTAGATTGGTAATGAAACTATATTTGTCCACAGAGTTAAACTAATGCTCAGGATTTTGAAAAATTGAGTAAGAATATGC
This sequence comes from Pyxicephalus adspersus, assembly GCF_032062135.1. Lineage (NCBI taxonomy): Eukaryota > Metazoa > Chordata > Amphibia > Anura > Pyxicephalidae > Pyxicephalus > Pyxicephalus adspersus. The sequence continues at coordinate 18,488,661 of NC_092858.1, forward strand.
AAAATTTGAGAGTATTAACTGTTACACTTAACTCCTCCTCACTAAAGCGACAGCGCCTTACTCCTGCGTATGCGGGCAGTTCTGACCCCAAGCGCGCCTGCTCTTCCAGATTTATTTATTTTTCTAAAAAGCTCTTCCAGGTTTATATAGTATCGCCCCTCCCACCAGCCAATCAGGAGATAGCATCCTTATCGCCCTTGGCCATTTAGCTGGCTCAGATACAGCACCAAGTGTTCGTTCAATGTGTCTCCAGTAGTGCATAATAGTTTTAGTGAATGGCTTTAAGTGCAGAGGTATAGCACAGGAAGAAAATACTGTGTTTGGACCTTTGAATTCGAAAGTCTACCTTTTATTATGAACCTGTCAGCCATTTTCACATTTACAATTAAAACCTCCTTTTAGTAGCAGCCGGTTTTAACCTTTATTAATCCATCGCAGATGCAGTCCCATGTCACCTAACATACTTCCTTAAATGACAATGGTAAGTCCTGAACAAATTGCCCCTGGATCAGGCAATCTTTCACTTACTTAACCCAATGCGGGATGTTTTAAAACAGACTTATTGGAAATAAAGTTAAACACAAACTTCTGTCTCAAAGGCAGGCGGAGTGGAATTACAACACATTCATGCCCTTTTAATCGGGGGTGTCTGTTCCCACCAAGCCAGTAATCATGAGATTTCTATGAGATTCTGTCCTAAGCAATCAATGCCATCTTGTCCTTTTCTGGGTCCAGAGGCTGTGTCTGTCACATTTACCCCCTTCTCGCTAAAGCACTGGTGCCTCTCTCCTGCGAATTCAGGCAGTTCTGACTCTGGGCATGCCTGCTTTCTAAGTTTTATCAGTATCACCACTCCCACCGGCCAATCAGGCCCTTGGCCATTAAGCTGGCTAAGACACAGCATTCGTTTATGCAGCAATTGTGCAACTTGTCTCTATTAGTGCTGAGCCCCTAGTTCTGCTGGAAATTTCCTCCACATCTGTCTGTTAATCGACAGGTGTAGAGTATGACTCTTGTGTCTCCCATGTCACCTGTGCCTCCTGTTTCTTCCTGTGTCTCCGCTGTTACCCTTTGTCTGCAGTGCCCCCATGTCACCAGTGTCTACTTCCTGGATTTCTGGTTCTTCACCCCTGGTTTTGTTGCTGACATGTCTTTTTTTCTGACTGGCTCGACCCTGGTCTTCCTTGACCATTCTCCTGCCTAGTGATTTGGTACTGGGCTTTATCCTGCCCACCCTGCTGTGCCCAGGGACCGCAACCTGGCAGCAGCCAGCAGCGCAACATCCTTACCACTAAAGGCTCTGGAGAAGACCTGGCTTCTGCTTAAATTCTGCACCTTGGCCCATCCAAGGGCTCACAGCACTTTTGTGCAAACTCTACCCCCTAGAGGCTTCATCTTCCCAAGCGTGACAGTAACCAACGTTATTTTTTAGGCCTTGGCATAAGGACCCCGAAACAGTTACCTCTCAGCTGAAATGTTCTCTTTTCTATCCTAGGTTCTTTCACCTATATTAAACCAAGCTGAAAATGATTGCCTAGAACATAGAAGCAATGACAGGAAATCATGTGTTGCTCAAACATAGTAATCTTGAGTCCTATTCAATAAAAGTCTCAACCAACTCTACTTTTTCTGCTTTCAGATCTTCAGCCATCTTGATTGGCCTTGGCCAGGATGATTGTGGGTATTCATTTAGTTCCAGCAGCACTGGTGGATGCCGAGATACCCGGCATATCTCGTCATCATAGGCTGAGCTGTGCGTACATAACTAAATGTATTTTCTGAAGACAATAGTATTCAAGCCGGTAGGTTTTTAATGCAGAAAGGAACATCACCTGTCCCTTTCTGAGATAAAAACATGCCTATTCACAAGATTTCAAAGCAGAACTTTATTGCTGCTTTAAGTAACATTGAAGGGCAGTTGTGTGGGCAGAAAAGATGTGTTGAACAGGGGGCTCTGTTTACAGACTTGCAGTGTTGTCTATTGATCTGTAGCTACACACAAAAAAAAAAAAACTGATATTGGAAATTGTAAAGATTCAGCTGGCATTGTGGAAAATTGCACAAAACAAATGTCTGAATGAAATAAAAGTCATTCAGTGGCTAAGCTGTGTCCCCTTAGGAAGTTAAAATATTTGTGTTAACCATAAGACCATTGCAAGGTATTATTCCCATGCTGTGTTTCTTTAAATCTGTTACAAAGGTTGCATATTCTTTATACTTCATGTTCCAAAGACAGTTGAAAATTTCACTGATAACAGATCATCTTTGTTCCTAAAATAGGTCTTTCATAAGAAAACATAAAATGAAACAGCTCATGCCCAAAGGATTCATTAGACATTGACGACAGCGCATTACGCAGTTACACCCAATTTATCATACTGATCGAACTGAGAAATGTAATATGTCTTCAGATTTTGTTGTCTTACAGTCGAGGACAAGATCCTTCAGACAAGAGAATTCTCATTAAGCTTTCAGCTATAGATTGTTTAGCTTCAAACTATTTTTACAATACTTTTTACCTGGTCAAATACTACTGAGAATAATAACAAAGCAGAACAGGAAATATTAAAGAGATATCTAGTTTATAATCTATATACTATTTTGTCTCCTATATTCACTGGACTGTATCACTGTTACCTGTGCTGCACTGTGTATTACATACTCTAGATTAGCCTCTTTTAACTTTTGTAACATGGGGGACCCTTGAAAAAACTTTCAGGTCTTCAGGGAACCCTTCTATAATTACTGTATCCACTTCTCTCTGTATAATAATATGGTGATCAGGGGGAAGAATGAAAAGAATGTCACTCTGACAGATAGTATACTGATAGATGTCAATTAAATTGACCTGAGAAGCACAAGTTGCTTATTCCTGAAGGAACCCCTAGCAACATTTGAAATTGACCTTAGACTACAATAATGACTTATGACTATGGTAGGGACATTAGATTGTGAGCTCCTTTGAGGGACAGTTAGTGACCCAACTATGGACTTTGTACAGCGCTGCGTATTATGATGGCGCTATATAAATACTGTGTAATAATAATACTATTACCATCTCACCAATGACTAAAAATCTACCACCAATGTATGTCTTTATGAATTCCCTGAGGAAGTCAAATGGCGAAATGTGTCGGGAATTGTGACGACTTTATGACTGTGACAACATTCAAATTGAGCACTAAAAATTGATACTGTGTTATGTATACTGCATCACTCCACCTATGTATGCTGATGTTGAGCTTTTTATAGCTCAGAATGCTACAATTTGTTGACACAAGTAAATCATTTTATTGTTGCCATGAAAAGCCATCTTTTCTTCTTCCTTTGCTTTGCTTTGTACATATTATACACAGACTTGGCATCCATTAACCATTGAAGTAAGGTTCCTTTTGGGTTCCTATCCACTATTTATCTCTACTTCTTTACTTGGAGTAAAACCCCTAAATGCCCCAGTGTACCAATAATATACATTTTTCTTTTGCCATTATGATGCTTTTGGCTACTGTTTCTTTTGAGATCAGAACAGAACCCAATAATTTCTTCCCAATTATCTTTATTGATGTTCCGGTATGGGAAAACCCAAATCCCTATTTTTTTTAACCAGGTCAGCCTAACTACTCTTGAGCCATTGGCATGCCAAGATTTGCTCTCCATAGAAAGAAGAATCAGGCTTTACTGTTGTTGTGTTGTGAATTTTGAATACAAAATCACCTATATTGCCTATAGATGCATAAAGAAAATTGAATAATTGTACTGTGCAAGTCCACAAAAATAATAAATTGTCTCTACAATTCTCATTCTTTTCCTGAATTCATACCAATGCATTCTGTAGTATTTCCATTTACATTCTGCTCATTAACATTTGGGCAGTGTATGCTACATTCTGTTGATTTCTGTCACGGTTGTCAGTGTGCATATATTAGCTTTCAAACAATTTTTTAGGCTCCTAAATTGCTGATGTTATAGCTGGCCCCATACGTACAGCTATTTCAATTGCAGATTATTATTATTAGTTAATATTAATATTAAACAGGATTTATATAATGCCAACATAATATGCAGTGCTTTACATTAAACAGGGGTAGCAAATGACAGAGAGATACAGACAGTGACACAGGGGGAGGGGAGGACCCTGTCCCAAAGAGCTTGCAATCTAGGAGGTGGGGGAAGTAGCACACAATAGGAGGGGGGATATGGAGTGGTGGGAAGTAGTGGGGGTTTTAAGAGAGAAGAAGTTGAGTAGACAGTTTGAAAAGAGGGTTTGAGCACAAAGTTAGAGCAAGGAAAATAGGACGAGGAAGACCATTCCAGATTGCAGATAGGAATAGAAGGTAATATTTCACCATCCTTGACAGCTAATTAGATTTAATTCAGATTTTAATAATATTTGTCTATACAACCAGCAGAAAAAACTTTATTGACAGAAAGCATTTTTTAATATAACTAGTCAATTTTAGTCTTAACTTTGTAAAATTTAAGAAATTATTAGAATTCTTGTCAAGTTTTCCTGCTACCCTGATCTCTATTAGAGAGATTTCCCCTAACATCCTGTCCTACTAACAATGCCTTACTGAACATTAACAACAAACAACAACAATGACTCCCTTATTGGATGCTTAGTTTAATAAGGCAAACGGAGTCTCACCCCAAGTTATATCTTCTATGCTGACTCTTTAGCTATACCATGGTACTGGTGGGAATCCACTATCAAGAATTAAAGGTATTTTTGTAAAGCTAGGGGGTGTTTTTAAATGATTTTACACAAATTTGGCCTAAAATTTGATGATGTACGAAGCCAAAATGGTGTTTTATTTGTGAGTTTCATCCAAGATTCACTGAAGTGAACATTTCCTGACATGGCACCCCATCTTTTCTTTATTAGAAGAAAAAACTTTCCTAAAAATTATTTTGTTTCTAAGTTTGCTTGCTTGAAGTGTTCGAAGTGTTTTCTGGTTACAGGTTTAGTACTTTTATGGCTATATTTTTATTTGTAGGGGAGGACACTTCTACCAAATCATTATTTCCCAGTGCTCATGGACAATGGGCTCCTTAGCACCCCGGTGAACAGGAAAGTGTATTAGAAGGCAGGAGCTTATATGCTACCTCCCCACCTCCCTCATAAAGAAAATCGGTGGTGATAACCTGGCAGGTTGAGCTAGGCATAGTTTCATGTGGTGAGAAAGACTGTGGTGCTACCTTTGGCCCCTACAAGATACAGAAGTGATTTAAGGTTTATATATTGGAATAACAGTGAATGATAGGGAAGACAAGCATCCAACTTCCACGGGAGTGCAGAATGACACTGGACATTGCAGTCTCTGAAATAGAAAGTAGTTAGGAGATGGCCACCAAATGGCAGTAAGTGTACGTCTTCTTCTATTGCAGGGGAGTTCCAGTTTGATTGTCCAATAGACCTTACACAATCTCATTAGGAATGATCTATTTTAGTTTGTATTAAAAACACCTTTTGCTATTATGCTATATTACATGGAACCTTTGACTTCTTGTTAAGTAGAAAAAAAAAAACAGATTGGTATAGTTAAAATGATAAATCTCTGATGAGCAGCGGAAATGTCAGGATAAATTATATTCTTTAAAGGGAGGCTCCCTGAACAACTGCCAGTCACTTCAAATTAGTCTAGATTTCCAACAAGAAATCATCAAATTAGCCGAACAGCCACAGAGAAGGGAATAAATTGAACAGGTGAAAAAAATTAACAATTTTCTGTGCACACTGGTAAATGTACACAGAGTCATTTTTCAAATCAGTGAATTTAACCTGAAAAACTCATTTGGTACTGTAATAATTATTTTAAAAATTCTAACCATGCTACTTATCTAAAACAGAACACATTGTATGGGCTGTTGAAATAAGAATATTTAATGTGCAAATTTATGTTTTTCTAAAAAATGTAATTGCTAAAAAAAATCCCCCCCCCCCCCCCTCTGTGTTTTTTAAGTCTGCTTAAAAAACTCAGTAATGCAAGTTAATAAATGTTATTGAAATGAAAAATTTTAGTCCACCTAACATGTACAATATTATATATACAGCTGCTTCAGAAAATATTCAGACACCCTTCACTTTTTTCAGTTTTGTTTTGTTGCAGCCTAATACTACAATTGTTTAAATAATTTTTCTCATTCTACACCTAGTACCTCAAGTCTCATTGCTGACAAAGCATATTGGAGCAAAAAACCAAGCCATGAGGTCAAAGGAACTGCATGCAGTGCTCAGATACAGGATTGTTGCAAAGAACTGCACTGAAGGTTCCCAAGAGCACAATGGCCTCCATAATTCACAATTAGCGGAAGTTTGGCGCAACCAGGACTTTTCATAGAGCTGTTTGCCCAGAGCAATCAAGGGATAAGGTGGGAAAGGTGACCAAGAGTCTGATGGTCACTCAGACTAAGCTTCAGAGATCCTGTGTGTATCGGGTACCAGACAGACATCCATAACTGCAACCTTCACTGATCTGGCAGAGGCAGAGTAGCTAGACAGAAGTCTGTGCAAAAAAGCAGACTCTCAGACTGAGCGTAACAATATTGTCTGGTCTGATCAAATAAAGATGGGCCTCAATTCTAAATGTTAGGAGTGGCTTAGTGACAATTCTTGACAACTTGAGTTCCAGAGGCATCCAGTGAGCATACGGCATTCCACGTGTTTCTGGACAATTTCACCAGAAGCATCCATCAAGGTGCATCATCACACACCACGTGAGACGCTGGAACAGCTTCACATAAGGAGGATGATCAGTAAAGTTTCCAAGCAACTTTGGAGAGGTGGTGACCCTGGAGCCCAATGCAGAGTGGCTAAGGAAAATATATGGAGAGTTTGACACAAATGATACATTATTTCCTTCTGAAGAAGCCTACGAGTGAAATGCATCAAGGACAAAAAGTTTTCACATTGCAAAATATTGATGTAAACATTGTACTCATTGAAGTATGTGTGTTCCAAATATGATTGTTTTAAGTAAACATAATAAAATATACAAGTTGTTTTTTAAAAAAAATAATGTTTGCATTTATTTTAATACGGCACCTGAAAAATCCCTGAAAAAATAATTTAAATAATTGGTTTTCAAAGTATGAACAAGGGATGTGGTGCCATGACAATTGGTCTCCCCCCTTAAGTGATTAATTGTAACATAACATCTCTCAAGAGACCTAAAAGTGGCTGTCCACTAACCTCATCCAACCTGATTCAGCTTGAGGATTTGCAAGGAAGAATTTAAAAAATCCCCCAATCCAGGTGTGCACATTTTGTTGCATCATGTCCAAAAAAACTTTTCATAAACAAGAAAAAAACATTAAACTTCATCTACAGTATCTTCTCAACTGGCTGAAAGCATCACGTCCCTACACCCAATACCTTATACAATGACTGCAAAAAATTGGTTACCTATGGTCCCTACTCCTTAAGCTTGTTTCCACTAACCATCACCTATTTTGAAAGTTTGGAATCTTAAATATGTTTTTGAATAAAGTATCTTTAGGGTTAACAGCCTTTAGTCATACTATTATCAATTCTGAATAGGGACAGAAGTTGGAATAATAATGACACACATATAGTAAAGCTGCCGGAGATGTGCGGCTCCGGCCGCGAGCTTTTTCAGTTGCTGAATAGCGCGACGGCGTACGATTTCGGATCGCGAATACGAATGCGGGAGCGATTAAGCGATTCTGCTTGATGAATCAGGGGCATTATGTCCTTCTGAAGAAGCCTACAGGTGAAATGCATCAAGGACAAAAAGTTTCAACAATGCAAAATATTGATGTAAACATTGTACTCATTGACATATGTGTGTTCCAAATATGATTGTTTTAACAAGTAAACATAATAAAATATACAAGTTGTTTTTTAAAAAAAATAATGTTTGCATTTATTTTATTAAGGCACCTGAAAAATCCCTGAAAAAAATAATTTAAATAATTGGTTTTCAAAGTATGAACAAGGGATGTAGAGCCATGACAATTAGTCTCCCCCTTAAGTGATTAATTGGAACGTAACATCTCTCAAGGGACCTAAAAGTGGCTGTCCACTAACCTCATCCGACCTGATTCAGCTTGAGGATTTACAAGGAAGAATTGGAAAAATCCCCCAATCCAGGTGTGCACATTTTGTTGCATCATGTCCAAAAAAACTTTTCATAAACAAGAAAAAAACATTCAACTTCATCTACAGTATCTTCTTAACTGGCTGAAAGCATCACGTCCCTACACCCAATACCTTATACAATGACTGCAAAAAATTGGTTACCTATGGTTCCTACTCCTTAAGCTTGTTTCCACTAACCATCACCTATTTTGTAAGTTTGGAATCTTAAATATGTCTTTGAATAAAGTATCTTTAGGGTTAACAGCCTTTAGTCATACTATTATCAATTCTGAATAGGGACAGAAGTTGGAATAATAATGACACACATATAATATCATGGCTGAAGGAATGGGGTCATAATTTGTAAACACACAAACAGCCCTCCAGTTACATTTCTGCCCTTCCAATTGGGTGATAAGCCCAGTTTGGCAGGTCCCATTTTCTCCATTATATTTATTAGCAAACAAAAAGAAAACAAAGAGTGCCTGATCTCTATATATTCCTGATGTTGCAGATGCAGATCATACATTAAACAATCCTGGTTCATGATTTCCTTTATTGTGCAAAATATGAAAAACTGTACAACATAGCTAGTATGACCTAATTATTAATATGGTTTAATCACTCAGCATATTTTTAATGCACTTCAGTAGAAAGCCTGTGGATCAGCACTACAGCCAGGATAGAGATGGGCTGGTTTTCCTAGCTTCAGCAAGTTTCCTGATGTATACTTGTTTATCACTTACTGTAACCCTTGTCTACTGTTACCTTACCCTACTAACTTAGTTATATATATATCAGTAGTACTCCTGAATAAATATTATATGTATTCACTATACTATATAAATATTACAGAACGTCCCTAGAACTGGTGATCCATCGACTTCAACGTATTGATAATGTGAGGTAACATACACCGCCCCTTCTATTCTCCTCCATATTTTTTCACTCCCTTACCTGCCCTCCCTTTCCCACTAACCCTGACTCAGTCAAGTTATAAGATAATATATGATGGACATATTCTTTTCATCCAATCTGATATATAAATTGTTGGAACTTTACACAGTTCCTTATATGACATTAGGAAAACTCCTCTGAAGAAGCCTAAACAGCGAAACGTGTCAGATAACGAGACCTCATTCTGTTTTTACTTTATGGACTAACACTAAACTCAGTTATGTAAAATAATTTAACTTGTAATGTTACATTGTAGGCTTGTTCTGTATAATATGCAGCAAGTAAAACTACAAGCGTACTACCTTACTCTGGCCCTCAAACCCACTTTTGAGGTTTTTTTATCTTTTTTAACCTCCCCAGTGGTAACCCCAGGTGAGACTCGGTAAAAATAAGATGCTGAAATCGGTAACCCCCAGTCAAACTCGGGGTAGCTAAAACAATGGAAAACAATAATAAATAGAGCCTTACCTGGTGTGCTGGAGTCGTTCTGACGTCCTGACGTTGGTGCATGCAGCCACTGCGTTGGGGGAGTGCTGGGAATTTCAAATCTATTTGTATTGCATTTAATACAAAATCACTGTATTAAGTGCTATGTACAGTGGATTTATATATCTAAAAGCAGTACATTGTCTTTCGTGAAAATTTATTTTACAGTATAATATATTAGTATAAGTAATATTTGTTTATTTTTTTTATTATTTATTTATTTAATTTATTATTTTCATATGATTTTGTGTTTCAAACTTTAATATACTCATACTATTATATTATACTGTAAAATAAAGTTTCATTAAAAACAATGTACCACTTTTAGACATATAAATCTGGACAGAAATGAACCACCCAGGAGGTTAAACAGTCAATAGGCCAGTGATGTTTAGGATCCTTGGTTCTGCTGGGCTATCCTAAATGGCCCGGTGAGCAGCACTTTTGATGTGAACACATTCCTCAGGATCATTATAGTAGGATGAGGATGGGAAGGGATGGGTGCAGGGTGCTGTGATGGGGTTGTGCATCATGTAATTGGATCAGCTATAAGGTGGAAAACATCATTATAGATAGGTAAGTATTTCAGCAAGGGACATTTTTTTAATTTTTAACTGCTAGGTTTCTTTAAGTAAATTTGGATTTTAAAGCAAGGAATGTGTTAACTAGAAGTCTATTCATTTATTTCAACTGGCGTGCTAGAGTTAGCAATCTTCATTGCCATTGACAGTAAAAGGATTAGGCTGAATGTCCCTTTAATTGGCAGTAAATGCATTGGCTATACTGTTAAAATGCCAATTGTTGCAGGCTTATTGTAGAAGCACAGGCACTTCTTTGTGCAGCGATGGTGCATAACCTCATACCGCAGTGCTGAATAACTTCCTGTGCAGCCATCAGTGACACAACATCAAGGAAGCAGTCCAATCTGAATTGAAAATCAATTTTCAGCTTTAGCTGGTTTAAACATTATGGCTGCAAATCTGTAGAAATAGATTTTTTTTTTCTTTTTATTTCTACGTGGCTCAAAACAGCAGAGCTTTTACCATCTCGGTCTTAGGCTAATATTTTAATGTCTGCACCATGTACAACCTTATACCTTCACGCATATTGATTCTGTTCCCTGAGGAAAACTGAAACGCTGCAGTTACCTCTGCAGTTGGATGTGATCTTCACTACACACAGCATACTCTTGCTCTCTTTACTTATCATGCATTGCAGAGTCTGTGTGCATGATAGAGACACATGGATGCAATTATAAAATACCAGTGGTTTAGAAACACCTAATATATAATATTTCTTTAATAAAATGAAATCTGTTACAGGCTAATGCACCTGAAAACAGATATATTGGTTGTGGATTGGCACAGGTTTGTGTTAAATCATCCACCAACAGCGTTTACTTGTCAGAGAGAGGTAGCTAATTCCTTACCCCCACATAAATGTTTTTAACAATGGAGTCACTCATTTTAATTGCTTTACTTAATAAACAGTGCTAATTTTAATATGCAGATACCAAATAAAATGAATATGAAGTCAATCTGAAGTACAATGTTCTTTTAATGTACTATTCATCATGTCCTCAACATGTTAGAGAATGTACATCTGCACTGATTTAGAGAATCTTATCCACCCCTTAAAAGCAGATGGTAAAGTGGTCATAGCAAAGTTTGTTGTTCCCAACACTTTAGGGCCAAAAAACTGGAAAAGTCCCAATTCCATATATCAATACAACACATATATATAAAATAACTTGATAAAAAGTTACTTAAATAAAAAAGGGATTTGCAGGGAATTATATTCAAATAATCTCATGATAAAAGTTAGAAAGACATACAGTGGTACCTCGGTATAAGTACACTTTGGAATAAGTCCAACCTGTTTGGACACAAAAAATTTTGTTTGGTATACAACCTTTGTGCTAGAACTTGTATGAGTCAAAATGAGACATAACACCGTACGCTACCCCTATTTACCTCTCTCGAGACAAAGCCACGACTGCCCACGAGCGTCAGTACGCCAGTTGCTACCATTGAGTGATCAATCCGCGCTATAACTCTCTGTGAATAACATAACATTTCCTCCTCCTCCCTTCCCAGCACCATCCTAGTAGGCACTCGACTCTTCTCAGCAAGGTAAAGTGAGGTTAAATTTTCATTTATTTCATCTAATTGCTCTTGTATTTATGTATTTTAGTATTAAGCAGTGTTTAAATTATTTCATACAGCCCCATCAATCTATAATATGCCAATAACAATAGGATTTTTTTCATGGCAACGGATTAATAATTTTCCTTTTATTTCTTATGGGAAAAATTTGTTTGGTATAAGTCCTGTTTGGTATAAATCCAAGGATCTGGAACGGATTAAGGACTTATACCAAGGTACCACTGTATATACAAAATTGGTTAATGATTACAAAAGACACATACAATAGTACTTAAAAGATTATTCAACAGAACAGTATTTATGGAATTCCACAGATGATGTATTTCACTCAATGTTTATTTTTACTCTTTTACTTGATGTGTTTCACAGTCACCACTGCTTTTTCAAGAGTGTTAGAGCATAAACAAGATATCTAAATTGAGATTAGATCATATACATTGATCAGACCTCATAGTACAAAAATCATTCACCTCTCATAGATGGAACTTTCCTAATCAATAGCAAGCCGGAGACACCAGAAAACTCCCAAGTGCAACCAAAACTTTTTGTATAGTAAGAAGTTTTTGTTGGAAAATACATCCAACTGAAAACTAAAGATGATTGCTGTACTGAAGATAGAGTGATATGCACTCTTCAATGGCTACTGTGCTCTCCTCTGGTGTCCCACGCTGTTATGCAGATCCAGACTGACATACTAAAAGCTGATGTTAAGCTACAGACCTAGAAAACAGACTTTTCTTGAATACCTAGAGGGGCATTAACTCTAAAGGTTTAATAGAACAATGGTTGGTGCACACCAGTGGAAAAAATGTCTGACTTTTCTGTTTGCAGCTGTGAGAACAAACAAAATGACCACCCACCCCTTTATGCTTTGTAATACTTAAAGGTTTCTTCTAATTTACCTTTTAAACAGCAGAGATAAAGAACCTAAGCCTTGCACAGTCCATAAAACTCATTCAGTGTTTGGGGAACCTCAACACCATATATACTTTGACGCTGGAAAAGTCCAAATATTGTAATCTCCTTGTTTAATAATTCTGTTTATCTTTTTAGGAAAGCAAATTTTTCTTGATTGCATGGGCATGGGACTATTTCTATAAATATATTGCTCATTGGTTCACCATCTCCATATTTGCTGATTATTATTATTGCATTTTGTTCTACTCCTTTTGTTTTTTTCCATATGGAATAATATATCAAAAGTATGTTTTGTTTTGCCTAACAGCAAAGGGGATTTTGCTTCTCATTTCACCACTGGATGTATAAGTGTCCCTTGGGAAATTACGAATGTCAGGAAGTAACATCTAGAAAGAACTTTGAGATATCACCAACTGATTGTTCTTCCTTTGTCATTGTTTAAAGCTGTACACTGTGATTGTTAAGAGTATGAGTTCTTGTTTTGGTAATAAAAAAGCCTGACAAGTTGGGTATATCATGCTAGATGGGGTGAAAACAGTTGGTAAATTTGTGTACAGTGTTAGTTGTTGAAATACCAGATTTTAGTCTGATTATCTGTCTGATGTTTTAAATCAAATCTCATGTAAGAGGGCTGGAAACAGGACTAAAATGATGATCTATGCTCCATTTACAAGATCTAAGATTATTGCTTTAAAAAAGTATGTGTTGCTCACGCCTTTCATTTAACTCACAATATTTCTTTAAGGGTATCAGTTCCCATAACCAAATCCCTACCCCATAAGATTCTGAAATTAACTTCTGATCATTACAATGGCTGTCACCTAAAGATAAGCGTAGCAAATCATGCAGCTTTATTTTTACTCAGATCAACCCCATTGTTTGAATTCCAGTGAAATTCTTATATTTCCCTTTGTACATTGCAACTACTGCTCATAAATGTAGGTCCAGCATTGCTAGACATTTACTTGTGCATCAAGAATCGCAACTAGTAGTTATTCATGACTGGTTATGGGGGGCAACCATATAAAAGCTGCTGTAAAATCCTCAGAAATTTGGTTGATAGAAGACCCCATCTACATCCCTGTAAACATCCCGGTACAGGCATAAGTAGCTACAACAGATGACTGGTCAAAAAAATTCCAGTATATAATACCCCAGACAACATAGTTTCCAAACACCTAAAATCCTACATGATTGTTTTTTCTAAGCTTTTTAAATTTCTTGCAACAATCAAACTTAGAAATTTTATCATAAATTCAGCTGCAACATGCAGCTAATGCACAACTGGTCTACTAAAGAAGATAGACTCTCATGGTGATTTTTAAGAAATCCATTCCAGGTTTGCCGGTTCACCCATCTTTTCCTATGATATTTTATCTTCTGCAGTCTAGGAGAGCTTTATTAAATCAGGCCCATAGTATATTTGGATACTATGCAGAATGGTCCAATTCGAAGTTTAGAAGCTTTGTGAATGAACAATTAAAATGTACTAATCTTCTCCCTGACTTGATGATTTGCAGGAATTTGAGGAACAATTTATACATAGGGCTTAATTTATTAAACCTCTCTAAGGCTGGAGAAGATATACTTTCAGCTGTGAACCTGGGTGATCCAGCAAACCTGAAATGGATCTGGCCCAGGATTGAAAAGATTTTCAAACAGACAGCAACTGACCTTCAAGAAATCTATTCCAGATTTGCTGGATCACCCAGGTTCACTGCTAAAAGTGTATTCTCTCCAGTTTTGGAGAGCTTTAATAAATCAGGCCCTCTTCTAACGTTAAGGTGATCTAACATACATTTTTTACCTAATCTTTTATACACCAGTTTGGCTTTATGCCATAAGCATAAATGCTCATTACACTTGCTTTAGAGATTGCTAAACAGAGGCAGACTTTTTTCATATGGTTTGGCAATGTCAATATTCAAAACTTCTTTTATTGCCTTAACATTTGACTTACCTATCATGATTAATCCAGCACTTTTTTTCTTACGTCTTATGGGATTTTTTTGTTAGGTAACATGAGAAAAATCAATATGTTATAGCATTTTTCATTAGAATTTTATGCTAAGAAGAGCATATTGTTGCTTTGGAAGCAACCAGAAATACTGACATTAATGGATACATAGAATAGGCACTAACCTCCCCCTTCATCAAATGACTAAGAATAAATATCTTCATATCCCTGCACAATCTTGGTAAAATATGATACACTGTTAGTTAATTACTTAACTTAAAAAAACTTAAAAAAAAATTACTTTTTTCATTGTATGTCTCGTTTATTGGTTAATGATATAAAGTAATGTAAAGTGTGCACAGGAAAGTGCTGACTAATGGTGTTTTAAAAGCCAATAGAGTTTATTGTATAGCATTTACTTTGTTTTTTGTTGTGTTTATTAACAGATGTCAGGTAAAACATATTTTAAAAGTTAGTAAAGCCAGATGATGTGGGAAAACCCCCAAAGAGTTAGATTTGTTTGATTTTTATGAGGCTTTAGATCAACCATTCTCAACCAGGATTCTGTGGAAAGCCAAGGTTTTTCTAGATCAGACTCTCTATCTTTTTTAACATGGGGGAACCCCTGAAATAAGTTTCAGGTATTTAGGGGACCCCTTTGATAACTACTACAGTATGGACGAAGCTCACAGTATATTAGTGTGACGCTCAATGGGAAGAATGCCACCCTAAAAGATACCAAAAAAGTCATTGGTGTCTCTTAAATTGACCTGGGAAGCACAAATTGCTCATGGCTCAAGAATCCCCTAACAGCCTCTGCAGGAACCTTGGGGTTCCATGGAATCCTGGTTAGGAAACACTGATCTAGAGATTGCTAGGGTTTCCCCAAACTGTATCCTATTTCATGATGTCTGTATAATTCTGGGAGAATAGTAGGTTCAACCAATGAAAAGCAACCCAGTAATTTAAAGAGAGTTTTCTCTCTGCATAGTTCTGGGGACAACACCATTTGGTAGAGCCAGCTGAAGATGTTTGTAGTTGTCTCTAAGGGATACTCTAGCCACCACTGTATGGAAGCATTTTTCACACTGGCTACCAATTTAGCTGATGGTTTTAGAAGGGGCTCCTCAAGACCGTAAAATTATTGCAAGGGTTTCCTAGGGTTAAAAGGTTGAGAAACACTGCTTTAGATTATATTAGGAGAGCATAAAGCAAAGGTTTTACCCCAAGTAAAATATGTATAAATGGTAAAAGAGTGCACAATGACGTAAATGAGTGTTTCTTTTAAATAAAAAAGCGTATTTATTATTAATGAACATTTTATTACCTGGACATGAACACTTTGCAATCACAAAAAATATCTGTTTACAAAATACCACTAATAACGTACAAGGAAAGGAAAGCTATGCACAAATCACATTAACGGGTTCACCTTGTACATACACAACGAACACAGAATATATTGGAAAACAATTGTTTCCTGTTTGCAACTATGTCAAAGGAGCTTAATGAAGCAGTTCAAGGAAAATAGTTCAATGAACTGTAGCAAAAACGTGTGTTTGCAGTGAATCTATTGGTAAATGAAAAGTGACAAATAGACATCAGCAGAAGGTATTTGACAGCATCAGCTTCTTGCTACCTGTGGCTTGTATATCAAGTCATTTCAGCTATGACTGATGCTCCCAACTAACAGCATTGTACTCCATATCACATTGTAATGGCCGGGTCAACTGCCAAGTTACTGGCCATGTCTCCCAATTTTAGGAGATGGGAAAGAAGGGCAATTTTTAAGAATGCTGGCACATGATGCGTTCCCATCATGATCCCAATTAGCTCACCAAAGGGGACAACTGAGGACAACACTTTGCATGTTCCCCCAGTGTTTGTGTGAGTTTCCTCTGGGAACTCCCACATTCCAAAAACATGCTGATAGGTTAATTGGCTTCCCCCAAAGTCGACCTCAAACTGTGGTAATGACATATGACTATGGTGGGATATTAGAGCGTAAGCCCCTTTGAGAGACAGCTAGTGACATTGTAGTGACTTTGGACTTTATGAAGCACTATATAAATACTAATGATTAATATTTAGCAAATCTTACCTAGAAATGAATCTTCACCACATGAGGGTTTTTAGCTTGTACAAAGAATATTGTTACCCACTAAATGCACAGCTAGGAAGGCCCATGATCTAATTTATGTTGAGAAAACATTAGGGTTTACTTTAGCAAAAACAAGAAGCCAATCTGCCAGATCAGAATGGGCGGGACTCCTTGGAATTGAAACTTATTTTCACAGCTAGTATCTTTTAAATATATGCAATTTTTGTCACTGGATTGTTACATCTATCAATCCTTATATTATTAACTCTTATTGTGTGTTATCTTTTGTTGTGAGCTTTCCAACAAACCAATAATATTTACATTATCTGTGACATACCAATGGTCCTGCAATATTTCAGTGGTGTTCTTCCAAGTAAAACTGAAACTGCATGCTATTCAGCCAACTTCCCATAAGCCAGGGTGCCAAGGATCAACCCCCTGGGGGCAAATCATTAGGCCACCCTAGACTTACTGTAAAATCATGAGTTACTGCTCTTCGCAGTGTCCAATACCTACAGTCAGTTAAAGAAAAAAGAGGGAGAAGCATGACATCACATGAATGGAACAAAGACACCTAAAACATATATGTATTAAAAAGAGGAAGCAAAACACAATGGTGTGATAAACTGTGTGTGTTTGTGAGTGAGCAAGGATTGTCCAGTCTAGTGTTAGGCTATAAAATATCATACCGCTATGTTAACATATGTTTGGGGCTATAACTTATAGTTTTAACTTCACACACCCCATAAAATCTAATATTGAGATGTAACAGTAATGTTCTTTATAAAGTAGCAACTATATTTTTTCAGGTAAACCTCAATCTGCCAACTACACAAACAGCAGTAAGGAGGTGGAAAGGCCGCTGCATACCACTGGGTCTGGAATAGAATAAAGATTTTAAATTTCTTTCTTTAACTCACCTTTAAATTATGATGATTTTCTTTATGGAATACAATAATATAGGTTTTTTTTTCAGATTTCCTTGCGCACTTTTTTTTTTTTTTGCCTTTCTAGAAAGGAATTAACAGTTAGGGACTCAGGTTCAGCTCCACAGTACACCCAGAGCAGTTAGATCATTATGAAATCTATTATTCAGGTACAGAATTTGGATGCCATCCAGAAATTGACGCTAGAAATGTGTTCCTATGTGATAGGTATAATGAATTGTGTTGTGTTGCAGTGCAGAATTACATCAAAGGCTCTTCATTTTAATGAATTGGAAAAGATTAGGTGTGTACTGCTGGCTTGTAAATATTTTCTTACATGCTGTAAAGTCAACTGGAGATCTTCAGATCATGTTTGGCCACTTTTTATATGAGTATAGATCACTAATGCTCAGCAGACCCAAAGGCTTTGTTAAAACTTTATTGTGGTCGTTTAATGAGTGGCTAAATATGTAATTAGTTAAAACTTATTTGTAATTCCTGTAGTGATTCATAAGTGACTGAATTAAAAGGGTAGATCCGTAGTGCACAAATCAGGCGGTATTAAGAGTTATGTAGTTGGCTCAGTGGATAGCATCCCTGCCTGTGACAGCAGGTGGTCCCAGGTTCAACTTCTGGCTGCTATGCTATTTGCAAGAAGTTTGTATGTTCTCCTTGCATTCGTGTGGCTTTCCTCCAAGTGTTCAGGTTTTCTTTCATAAATCCATGCCATTATGTTGGTTGGCTTCTCCCCTCAAAATTGGCCTTAGACTGTGTTAATGAAATATGGCTGTGGTAGGGGTATTAGATCTTGAGACCTTTTGGGGAACTGCTAGTGATCTGACTATGAACTCTGTACAGTGCTGCTTAAATATTTCGGTGCTATATAAATACTGTGTAATAATATTAAGGTCTGACCCATCTTTAACCACAAGGCAAATATAAGAAGTTGCTTTGTGCTCCATGGAGAACAGTGGCCATGACCACATCACTGTGGACATTATTTGTATATTTACTGGGCATGGTTGAAAAGATTTTGAACCTGTGCAGGTAGTCCCCGGGTTACATACGAAATAGGGACTGTAGGTTTGTTCTTAAGTTGAATTTGTATGTAAGTCAGAACAGGTACAATTTTTGTAATAAATGCAATTAGGACAGATGTTTGTCTCAACATATTATTAGGCAGCGTGGTGTCAGTTACTGTATAAAATCACAAACAAAGCAAAAAAAAACAAAAAACTTTATGGAGCCTAGACATTCATTACCTTCTGGAGCAGGCTTTGATATGCTTCGATATGCACGATACACTTCACCTACAGTCCTTGTACCCATACATTTGATACTATATCATGTACTAAGCAAGGGACTTACAGACATTCATAAACCTATAAACAAAGGATTATTTTGGCAACCAATATAAAGAGACAGAACAATTTTCACTGATTGCTTTGTTTACTTTGTCAGTGATATTATGTGTTTTAATCCATAATAATTACATTATTTTTGGTGTATAGAATAATGAGTGGATGTCAAAAAATAATCTGCTTTGGGTGTGGAATATTCTAGGTATGCTAAATAAATATTTACAGTGTAGCTATAAGCTTTCCGGTGAAATTCATCTTCAAAGTTCACAACAGAAACCCTGAAATAACAACTGTGTCTTAAATTGGTTGTCCCACTAAGGAAATGCCTGATGAAAGCAAAGTCAGAGACACTGTTTGCACATTTTTTTACCCAGGCCTGTAAATAGGTATCCCTATCCACTGTCAGAAAATGGAGACACTTAAATTGCAACTCCAAGCACAATAAATTTACAATGGTGAAAACTGTAAAGTTACTTTTTTATTACAAAGTACCATTAGTCATACACAGATTTTCTTATATTTGGCGAACTTGCTCTATTACAAGTTGTGCTTACTACAGCTCTCATTGCCATTTGGAGGTCACATGAACCCCAGTGCCATGGTTAAAATCTCTGTTTAATTCTTCTTCTTCTGGCCAATTAAGAAACAAAAAAAGAAACGAAAAGCAAGTTATTAGTAATAGCACATGACCAAAGTTGATACAATTTAAAACACAGATTCTCAAAGATAAAGGAATAGGCATTTTATAGGTACATCATAAAGTCAAGGTGAAGTCAATCAGATAAATAAAAATGGCATTATCTGTCCCAAATATATAATAAAAAATTAAAAACAATCCACACTAGTTAAAATGCATAACAAATAGTCACTGAATATTTTAAAAAAATGTCAGCATCATAGATGTTTAAAGAAGGAATCTCAACAGGCTATTCTCTATGCGTATCACGATTTACGTCCATTTTATCAGAAGATCATAGAGCTTTTGTAAATATTAGTTTTACATATGCATACAGCACCATTCGAAAGAGTCAACATCAAACATATGTGGGAGACAGGAAGGTTACCATCAAAGTTCTCCATTATTTTAAGATTAAAATACCTAAGGGTGTCCTTACTATCTTTTAAGGAGCCCATGCACATAATTTACATAATTTAATAGACATTGGTAGTGGTGTTGAAGATTGTTTATCGACCTTTATTTGTAATTCCTGTAGTGATTCATAAGTGACTGAATTAAAAGGGTAGATCCGTAGTGCACAAATCAGGCGGTATTAAGAGTTATGTAGTTGGCTCAGTGGATAGCATCCCTGCCTGTGACAGCAGGTGGTCCCAGGTTCAACTTCTGGCTGCTATGCTATTTGCAAGAAGTTTGTATGTTCTCCTTGCATTCGTGTGGCTTTCCTCCAAGTGTTCAGGTTTTCTTTCATAAATCCATGCCATTATGTTGGTTGGCTTCTCCCCTCAAAATTGGCCTTAGACTGTGTTAATGAAATATGGCTGTGGTAGGGGTATTAGATCTTGAGACCTTTTGGGGAACTGCTAGTGATCTGACTATGAACTCTGTACAGTGCTGCTTAAATATTTCGGTGCTATATAAATACTGTGTAATAATATTAAGGTCTGACCCATCTTTAACCACAAGGCAAATATAAGAAGTTGCTTTGTGCTCCATGGAGAACAGTGGCCATGACCACATCACTGTGGACATTATTTGTATATTTACTGGGCATGGTTGAAAAGATTTTGAACCTGTGCAGGTAGTCCCCGGGTTACATACGAAATAGGGACTGTAGGTTTGTTCTTAAGTTGAATTTGTATGTAAGTCAGAACAGGTACAATTTTTGTAATAAATGCAATTAGGACAGATGTTTGTCTCAACATATTATTAGGCAGCGTGGTGTCAGTTACTGTATAAAATCACAAACAAAGCAAAAAAAAAAAAAAACTTTATGGAGCCTAGACATTCATTACCTTCTGGAGCAGGCTTTGATATGCTTCGATATGCACGATACACTTCACCTACAGTCCTTGTACCCATACATTTGATACTATATCATGTACTAAGCAAGGGACTTACAGACATTCATAAACCTATAAACAAAGGATTATTTTGGCAACCAATATAAAGAGACAGAACAATTTTCACTGATTGCTTTGTTTACTTTGTCAGTGATATTATGTGTTTTAATCCATAATAATTACATTATTTTTGGTGTATAGAATAATGAGTGGATGTCAAAAAATAATCTGCTTTGGGTGTGGAATATTCTAGGTATGCTAAATAAATATTTACAGTGTAACTATAAGCTTTCCGGTGAAATTCATCTTCAAAGTTCACAACAGAAACCCTGAAATAACAACTGTGTCTTAAATTGGTTGTCCCACTAAGGAAATGCCTGATGAAAGCAAAGTCAGAGACACTGTTTGCACATTTTTATACCCAGGCCTGTAAATAGGTATCCCTATCCACTGTCAGAAAATGGAGACACTTAAATTGCAACTCCAAGCACAATAAATTTACAATGGTGAAGACTGTAAAGTTACTTTTTTATTACAAAGTACCATTAGCCATACACAAAGTATCGTATATTTGGCGAACTTGCTCTATTACAAGTTGTGCTTACTACAGCTCTCATTGCCATTTGGAGGTCACATGAACCCCAGTGCCATGGTTAAAATCTCTGTTTAATTCTTCTTCTTCTGGCCAATTAAGAAACAAAAAAAGAAACGAAAAGCAAGTTATTAGTAATAGCACATGACCAAAGTTGATACAATTTAATACACAGATTCTCAAAGATAAAGGAATAGGCATTTTATAGGTACATCATAAAGTCAAGGTGAAGTCAATCAGATAAATAAAAATGGCATTATCTGTCCCAAATATATAATAAAAAATTAAAAACAATCCACACTAGTTAAAATGCATAACAAATAGTCACTGAATATTTTAAAAAAATGTCAGCATCATAGATGTTTAAAGAAGGAATCTCAACAGGCTATTCTCTATGCGTATCACGATTTACGTCCATTTTATCAGAAGATCATAAAGCTTTTGTAAATATTGGTATTACATATGCATACAGCACCATTCGAAAGAGTCAACATCAAACATATGTGGGAGACAGGAAGGTTACCATCAA
Organism: Pyxicephalus adspersus; assembly: GCF_032062135.1. Classification (NCBI taxonomy): domain Eukaryota; kingdom Metazoa; phylum Chordata; class Amphibia; order Anura; family Pyxicephalidae; genus Pyxicephalus; species Pyxicephalus adspersus. The sequence goes on from NC_092858.1 coordinate 18,510,773, forward strand.
AGTTCTCCATTATTTTAAGATTAAAATACCTAAGGGTGTCCTTACTATCTTTTAAGGAGCCCATGCACATAATTTACATAATTTAATAGACATTGGTAGTGGTGTTGAAGATTGTTTATCGACCTGAAGATATAAAAAGAAGTCATCTTGGGTTGTTTGACACAGCATAAGTGGGGAACATTGAGAATTACCCCCTTATTCCCTGCACCACACATACCTTTGATGCTGTAGGTCACAACTACTTCTTTTAACAAAAGGTTAAAGGAGTTCAATTATTGTGACAATAACCTAACCTAAAATGTTATATGACAATAATAACCTAAATGTGCACAATCTATATATTTAAAGTTCTATTTCTTGATCTTTGGGCATTTGTGTTTCAAACTTCATTTGCATTTGAAACACACAGCCACACGCTACATATGTGAATAGCAGCTCCTAAAGTGGAACTAAAGCTTTTCCAGTTCCTGGAGCATTTAGCCTCTAGTACAGTGTTTTTTTTTTTTACATTTTTTCAATGGGGGAACCCTTGAAATAACTTTTAGGTCTTTACGGAACCCCTGCTAGAAACAATGTTCTAGTATATCTTCTTGCATCAATTTTACACATCTTGTACCTTGGTGGCTACATTTACTCTGCCACTGCATGCACAAAGGGGGCCATGATGGCATCCTAGGCTAGACTTTTCATAACAACTCTGATTTAGCCAAAGCACTTCCTGGCCTAAGGTCATTCAGCATCATCTAGATACCGTGCTTATCGTCCATCGACCAAACGACCATCCTGGCCGATCCACAGACTATGGACGACGAACAAGTGTAATGGAAGGAAAGGGGAAGAGAACGCAGCAGGGTGCCACTCCTTCGTTCTCCCCATCCCCTCTCCATAGAGCTCAACGGTGCTGTATGTAAAGCACTGGTTCATGCATCGTGCAGTCGTATGTTGTTGGAAAGGATCTTTCACAACAATACAATTATTGCATGTGTGTACAAAGCCTTACTGACCTGGCATGTTACTTTCATTCACTGAATTGAAATATTTGGGCAATATATTGGGCATTTCTAGGCCTGCCTAAAAATGTCCAATCCTTCAGACTAACATCCGCTCACTAACATATTATAATATGCCCACTGTTTGTATCTGGGTATATTAAAACAGAGTGCTATGCTTTCATGAAGCTATGTATAGCACCTTCAGTCCCCTTTAACCTTCACTTAACGTCCTGCATTGCACAGAATAGGTCACTAGGTCTATAACAAAGTACCATATATACTCAAATATAAACTGATCTGAATATAAACCAAAGTGTATACATTTGCCTGAAAATAAAAGGAAAACTACATTTTGTCAAGAGAGGAAAAATATAGGCAGGTAAAACTTCAGTTTTAAACATCTCAATATATGAGATCAATCAATTGCTTATTTTAATTATCACTGTTTTATTTATGTATATGTATATTTCACATTTTATTCATGCCTTATCATGGTTAGCTTTCTTGCCATCACGACTATCTGGTTATGTGACGCAATACAAACTCTATTACATATAATTTAGGCAAGAAGAATTGTGTAAAATGGATATACATCATAAGTAATTCACAGGAAATAAACCTGAACAAAAATTTTGAAACATCAGGAACAACACGATGACGGATTAAAATACAAATATAACTAATCTATAGTTCTTTTGTATCTATGATAGAAGATGCATTGGTCAATCATAAGCACAATATCCTTTCATTTTCTTCATTGAATTCCATGTTTTGATTTAATCAACATCAGTTTGTTGGTGAAACTGTGTTGTTTTGTGAATCTAGGGAATACTGCAAGCCACACAACTTTTATTCCACTTGATACTGGTTTTGGGGATAAGATCACTTTCTAAGGTGAATATTGAGGAATCTATAAACCTCTTACTGATATACTATACTATACTATATATATATATATATATATATATATATATATATATTAATATATATTTATGTATAGTTTATTATATATTTTGGATCTTATAAACAGTGAAGTAATAAATACCAAGAAAAAACGCACACTTGTCAGAGGCTTTTAATGCTTAAGATCCCTGGTGTCCAAAATGCCTACAGTGTTATGTATGTAGCAAGCTATGCTGCAGATCTTAAAATCTTAAACCAGGTCCAGCACTAACTGCAGCAGCTGAATTATTCAACTCCTGGGCTTCCATTTCTCTTGCAGGACACTCCTTAGGTGAACTCTGTAGAAGAGCAATTTATCCATATTATGTTTACAGGGAACTAATGCAACACCCGTGTGCAATCCTAGACCTTCCTGACTTTCTGGGCCTCTTTTATCATCATGACTTGATCTTAGCATACTTCCAATTCACATAAAACATAGGATTGTTTCTGTTGTTTCATAGACAGAGATTGATGCAGACTACACACTAGTGGGGAGATAGATAGTCATTTCATGCTCAGGTCTAGGTTCTGGATAAGTGGATAGGGCAATTTCAAAATACCAGGCAATTTACAAAAGCAAAGAAACAAGCCAATAATCAGTATAAACACAGAAATGCTGGGTACACAGTTAAAACATAAAAAATACAGGGCATAGAAAACTCCTTCAGATCCCAAATGATGACTGGAGCAAGTGGACCAATTTGCTTAGCTGAACAGGTTTGTATGTTCAGCAGTCTAGTTAAGCTTTCCTGATTAAGGTAGGTGTACTCTACAGATATAGGTAACAACCGAAGGATGGTAAAGGCTTGAAGGTGATTGCTAAATGGCAGCTCCAAACACACTCCATGGGCCTGATATATAAATATAAAGCTCTCCAAAAGCTTGAAAGGACACACTTTAATCAGTGAAGCTGGGTGATCCAGCAAACCTAGAATTGCTCTGGTCCAGGATTCAAAACATTTGCTAACAAATAGCAAATGACTTGAATGAAAGAAATCCATTCCAGGTTTTCTGGATCACCTAGCTACACTGATGAAAGTGTATCTTCTCCAGCCCTGGAGAACTTTATTAAATCAGACCCAATGTAGTTGATGCATGGACCAAGTTGTGGAACTAACAACAAATTTTATGCAAACCCAATAAAGGATATTTCTAGTATGGAAAGTAGGAAAAAGAGTATACATAGAACAATAACCCTCAAAGCATTCCTAATCTCCTCCATTTCCTAAAATAAAAAATAAACACAACCGTAAGATTGGGCTGCAAATGACTATATAAACATGTCCTACTGCTGCTTGTTATTCAGCAATGTACAAAGTGAAAAATAGTCTTTGTGCTTTCATTAGCTTTCCAAATGCAGTTATTGAGTATTTTTACATTAGGAATATTTATTGCTGTCCTAAAATGTCTGTAAAACAAAGACCAATGTGCACGCATAGCTATTAAAATTTTTATCAAAATTTAAATGGATTAATTTCTACACTTAGATTCCTGTTGAACATATACTGTACTGACTAAGAGAGTTAATTTATTGCAATTTCATTCATCTGATGGAAAGCTAAGTTTACAGTTAATAATGCAGTTTATAGAATTTTGTGAGCAAAGGCCAAAAAGCAAATGATAAGTGTAGTTTTATTTAAAAATGCATCTATGCTAATGGAAGACCAATATCCTGCCAAATCATAAGGATAAATAAGTACCCCTGTATGGTGGATTTCTCTCCAGTAGCATGCCAACTCATGTCACATAGTCATAATGTAATAGTTGGATGGGTACATGCTAAAAACTAACAGATTCCTGTCGATGACTTAGAGTACTATTGGTGATTTCTGTTTGGGATTTTGAGAAAATGTCTCCATTTTGGCTAAATTTCTTGGAGTAAATAGGGAAGTGGTTTTTGGTGGTATATAAAGAGATGCTGTAATTTTGATATTTCGGGACACATATTTGCAGATAGTGTTCATGCAGCCAGTTTTACTTACTGTGCCACACTTTAATACTGCCTCCTTGCACCACCAGGGCTTTTGGCCCTGCCTGGGGCTTCCAGGTTTAAAAGAGGTTGTGACTTCCCCATTAGCATGCTTATGCTTCAGCTGTCAATGACTAGGTCTGAGATTATCACACTGAGCCCACCATGATATCTGACATTATGACATATCCTACGCATAAGCTTGGCAATAGCCAACACTGGAAACTCTACGTGGAGTGGTGGAGTGCAGAGTTGACCTTAGAACTTGGATAGTTATATATTAAAGCCAAAGAGGATTGATAAGACACTGAGCCTGATTTATTAAAGTTTTCTAAGACTAAAAAAGATAGACTATTATGGGAGAACCTGGGTGATCCAACTAATCTGAAATTTATTTTGTCTAGGATTTAAAACATTTGGCAAATAAAGCAAAAAGCACACAGGTTGACCCATGATAGTCTACTTTCTTCAGTCTTCGAGAGCTTTAATAAATCAGGCCCACTGTGTCTTAAGTGTACAATTCCCTTTTTTTAAGACCTTCTCAGGGTTACAGAAGCTCTTTTAACTATGCTAGACCTGTCTCCTATTTGCATTACTATTTACTGTTTACTAAAAAATGTTGTAATAATTAAACACACACACAAAAAAAAGAAATCACAAAATATCACAAAAACAAAAAACACTAAAAAAAAAATTAAAATTACCACCCACACGTTCTACAAAGAAGCAGTGTAGAAGCCTAGTATAATTTAATTTTACATTTTTACAGGATGGTAGCAAAATAGTCATCTATTGTAGTTCTGTATTTTAAATGTTAAAAAATTGTTGAAACATTAGGCAGTAAGTGTCTTCAGGAAATGGAAAGCACAATTGTTTTTGTAATAATTTTGCAGGCAGTAATCTTTTTGCTATTTTAGGATAAGTAATAACATATAACAACCTACAGTAATAATGTCCCATTTTGTGACAATGACAAGTCATACTGTTGTTTTAAATAGTGGTTCATGGTGGTGTGGCTTCTTGCTTTCGTCTTGTACTGTTCAGTGGGATGTGCTGCTATTTTTGGCAGTCAGCAGCAGGTGTTGCTATTTTTCTCCATAAAGACAAGTAAGATCCCCCTCTGCATAATCGTACACTATTTTATCAGCAACGCATCAGCAAGACTTTACCTTGAAGCCTAATTGAGGTATACAGTATATAATTATATATAATTGAAGTACTCTTCATAAATGTCTCAGATTGGGCACACCAAATACTGTTTAATGTCTATGTAGAAGTAACACACAGCCCAGTGTAAAGTGCAGGGGTCAGAGCATGTTATGTTCAAAGTGCAGGTGTCAGAAATTTGTAACATGCTGAGTGCAGGGTTAGGGTTATGTGATAAACTGAGTGCAGGGGTCAGAAATATGTAACTTACTGGAGTGCAGGCTTCAGGAATATGTAATATACCAAGTGCAAAGTCAGGATGTATTAAATATAGTGTGCAGGGGCTGTTATGTGAAGAGTACAGGTGTGTGGTGTAAAAAAAGATAATACATAATTTCAGGGTTCATAAGTGTGTTATATACAGGGGTATATATTATATTAGGGTTCAGAAGTGCCCAACATACAGATTGCAGGGGCTGGGAATATGTAACATAGATACTGCAGGGGTCAGGAGTAAAAATACCCTAGATCAGAGGTCCTCTCCCCCCGGCCGTCTGACAGGTGGGCCGCTGCTCTGGTTGGTGCACCAGGAGAGGGACCTTGCTGAGGGGGCGCACACCATGTCTTTGGTACGTATCGCAGGCTCAGGGCGGTGGGCAGGTTTTGTCTCTGGACCTGCGATAGGACAGTGAGCGGGTTCTGGCATCATGACGTCAGTCTGGGGTGGTTTCTTCCTTTCATGTCCATGCTTTTAGTGGTCCGCGAGCTCAAAAAGGTTCGGGACCACTGTCCTAAACCTCAACACCCACTTTGTTTCATCCCACCCCCTTTATTTATAGCACATAAGGCATTGTGATGACACGGACCTCGATACACAACCCCCACATACATACAATCACATCCATTCACACACACTAACATACATATACACTCCCACACCCACATACATACATCCAAAATACTAACACACCATACTTTTCTGTCTTACTTACTGGTATGACTGACCGTCCCTACAACCAAGAGCAATGGCAGAACGGGTTGTGGCTGCCTCAAAATAGTATATTGGGTAGCCATTGCACCAGAGAACATAGGCATCAGCTGAATTGCCACCTGGAGCACCAAACTAAAGATGCAGGGTACATTGCCTAGGTGACTTGTATTCAGGATTGTCCACTGACTACCAATTTTGGAGGTTTCATGTGAACCGATAAAACAATGTTAGATGATACCACAGTTTTCACTTTCCTTTTTCCCAATATTGGTAATATGATTCATTTTACACCAAGATTATTACTGAAAAGAAGTTTGTCATATACAGCAAGTGGGTGTTAAAAATGATTTATTCTGAGTAGGTACATCATATTGCTTATTCATTTATTTAAAATGTTCTATGACTTGCTATATGAATGTAACATGAGCTGTAGATAAATCATTTCAAAGGGTTCTTTCTAGGTAAGAATTCTTGAGGAAGGAATTGATACTGATCATGGCTGTATCTTCTAGTTAGCATGGAGGAAAAAACAAGTGTAAATAACACTCAGGGGCTAATGTATATTGGTCTCTCCACTCACCTGAATGCACCTGAATTTTAATGCTGAACTATACAGTACATTAAAAGTACTACAAACCTTCTTCTCCCTCTGTGTAGTGTTCCTTAGTACTTTTTTTATTTACATTGGCCACGTACTGTGTAATCTCTTTCTTTAGCCCATGTGTCATCATTGCAAGGGCTGCTAAAGACCTATCCTTTGGGGCCAGGAGTCCACAATATCTGCCAGTCTCTATGACCAGTGACCAATTAGGAGCAGGGAGGAATATCTCTATTGCTCTTATAACACAGTCACCCAGCTTATGTCTACTGCTTTATATAGGGTGTTTCCATCCTCTACAGGCATGTGTTACATCCCACTGTTCAGCCAACCTTTTATTTCTCAGAATAACTCTTTCCTTTGTTACCACTGAGCTTTGAGCAATACCTGTAATTTTTTTATTGTTTTAGGATTGGAGCCAAGTATGATCTGGATTGTCGGCCATTCATTTGTACGCTGGGGGGCCATGAGAGCAGCAGGACGAAAGGTCAACAACTGGGAGTGCCGCGTGAGGATGGGGTATTACGACAGATCAGGGTCTTGGGGATGCTGTGGTGTAGGGTGTTACCTGAAATACATAGGTATGCCCGTTTGGACAGACCCCTTAATCTTGAGGTAATCCATGCTGTGGGCAATGATTTGGGGATTAGATCTAAGGGGGAACTGATCTGCGATATAAATTGGGATTTTCTGCGTCTGATAGTGTTTTTTCCTGATCTTTTGGTTGTTTGGTCGGAGATGGTTGCCAGAACCCGGTGGCGTTGCGTGCGGTCATTAGACCTTTTGAATAAAGCTAGCAAAAAATAATAGGGAAGTAGGTAGATTTGTTGCTAGAAATGGGGGTATTGTTGTTCATCATAGGGATTTGGAAGTTGGTTATCAGCAGTTTTTACAGGGAGTTGGCGTTCATTGATCTTTGGTTACTTGGTTTACAGGAGGGGATTTAGCAGGCCTTGCGGGTGTGGAGGGGCGCACAAGGGTAAGGTATTACCTTGTGGCTCTATGGCGATGTTAGGTCCTCGGGTGGAAGTGTGTTGGTTAGAAGTTTGGTACATTGTGATAGGATGTGGGGAGCCATCTGTGGTATGGGGTCTCCAAGTTGGTGTTATGTTGTTGGGGAAGGGTCATTAACGGGAGGTATGGGTGATTAATATAGTTCCCGAGGCAGTGGAGTGGCGCCAGATCCCGGGTTATTTGGTCTTAGGTGGGGTTAAGTATGGTTGAGGACCTGCCACCTCACGAGTGGGTTTGTCTTGGGTTTATTATGATGTTATTATGCTATGGTTGTTACTTATGGTTATTTTAAATGTGTGAATTATGTTAAAGATATATTTTAAGATAAAAACTGCCAGAAGGCCATTTTCACCATACCCGCATATCTGGTAATTTTTTTGAGGAAAAGGTGGGTGGAGGGTTTGTTAAGGTTTAAATATGTATTTAAATATGTGCCACAGTCATGGAACTGGTTGTTTTCACTACAGAGCTCTGTGTGTTCAGTCCATTTATTCAATCCTGCAACTCAAGTAGCAATAGGTTGCAAATGATCTCAATTCTAAACTCTGTCGGACCCTTTTAGCCCTAACCATAACTCTACAATACTTGATACCTCCTCCCTCTGATATCACTTAACCTTAATGTCAAAATACTTTGCTATTTAGTCAGTAAAACTTTGGCCTGGGTAACATCCATGTCTGTTCTAACATTTTCTTCATTCAATGGTAGTAAATTGCCATGCGTTGCTGTGCATTGTAAC
>NC_092858.1:18520010-18520393 GCF_032062135.1 Pyxicephalus adspersus
ATTCCAATATTAGTGGACCATCACCACAGTGATCAAAAAGAAAAAACATTCAGTGTCAGCCTAATACTTCACTTTCCATGAAATCCGATGCTACATTGAGGTGCAAGCATTAACCACCTCATTGAATTCCTTCTCTGGGGTCGAGATTTCACACACCTAACAAAAAAGGTTCTTCTTCAGGAACATTCTGATATAGGGACACTGCATGTCTTGCTATCACATGTTCTTCATGGAGATACAAGAGGCAGTTAAAACAAACATCATACAGGCATAGTTGTTAAGTTGTCTCTGCTTTGGCTTTTATGGCGTTTTAGTGTTTGTTAGTGTCAGTGATGGCCACATTTTGTACCTTAGGTTTATACTCGAGTCAATGTAGTTCTCCT
>NC_092858.1:18522855-18526558 GCF_032062135.1 Pyxicephalus adspersus
TAAAATTAACCTTAATGAGTACATATGTGGTGTTTAACAAAATACCACACTTTAACTGCAGGGGGTTGGGCAGGTGTAAATGAACCTTTGAAACTTATCTCACAACAAATGGTTGCAGCACACATGCCCGAATGACTTACCTTTATTCCATTTCAGGAGATCTACATTTCATTGTGTGTATCTGCCTACTGCCATATATCCTTTTTTTTTTTAGACATTCCTCTTACAAAAGGGTATAGGGGCACAGACCAAAAAAAAGATGGGGTTTGCATTTTTCACACTTTATCAAAATCTTTAATGAGACCACCATATTAATTGTCACAAATCCAAAAATTGCAGGTAAAAAACAAATCAACTAATTGTATTTTTTCATTCAATGTGCCCGTAAAATGAAATACTATAAGACGACTCCCTCTATAACATGAATGTTGTATACATTTTTATACAAATATAAATGCTTTTGTGGGACAAATAAAAATGCTTTCATGTTAATTACTTATCAGTTCCCAATCCCAGCATTTGCCTGTTCCAAGGCCTGGTGTTGTTATCAATGTGCTTATAATGTGCCACTTTTGGGCTGTGTCTGACAGCAAATGGACATCCGTGTATTATTTACACCCATATTATAAAGATATTTTACAAACCTGAAAAAATCTTTTGATGAAAACAAACATCAACTGAGTTAAATAGTAAGCATTGGAAGCCAACGCAATGAAACAGAACAGCTGAACCTACACTCTCAGGAGTTTTTCCAAGGAAGTGACACTGAAGAGTAATGATGATGATTCTGATGACAAAAATGCCCACCCATTTAGTGGACAGATTTGCCAAGCCTAAATTAGTATGTCTGATTTTCCGGATGTATTCCAAAGATTATTAAAATCTAAATGACAATACTGATATGACATTAAAGAGAGCATTTTACAGTCAAGTATTTAGACTGTGTATGTATCTTTAATGTTTTAAGTGAATTTATCAGCGAGAATCTGAGATTAAATGTTGGTCTTATTTGTTTAGCCATTTTCATTATCCAATTCTGATTGGTGTGTTTGGAAGAGCAAAAGAACCCACCAGGGATTTCAGGCAAAGTGTAATCATAGGCAGCATGGTTGACTCAGTGTTTAGCCCTCTTTGCAGCGCTAAGTCACAGGTTCGCATCCTGGCCAGGACGCTATCTGCAAGGATATTGTATGTTCTCTGCGTGAGTTTTCTCTGGATACTCCAGTTTCCTCCCGCATTCTAAAAAAAGGATTTAGGTTAACACTGGGGAATGCATTTTTTGTTGAGTTAGATCTTACACTTGTTTTTTACTAATTTTTGGGTTGTGAATCCAGAACTGACCCCATTTTTTTGCTATCACATCCAGTTTTTAGGATACGGGGTACCCTCCATTTCTGTCAAAAAACACAAATTTACATACAACGAAAAAATAATGAAAATTGAATGTAATGTTTATTTAAATTTCTCTTGTTCATACAAAGGATTTATTGTTACTCTTTGACATTTTTTGTACAGTAAAACATTTGAAATTTAAAATAAATTGGGTAAGCGGTTCAGGTAAAAATTTACGCTTATAGCTTTTGCCTGGAGTGTTCAGTGTTAGGACAATCCCGCCGGATGCTCCAACAATAGTCAGCCATCATATGTACATCCCGTCTACCCTGATACCATCCTTCCATGACCTTCAAATCTTGGTGGAATCATTCACCTTGCTCATCACTGACTGCACCAAGGTTTTCTGGGGAGTTAGAAAGATGGCTTTGCAGAAATTGCACCTTGATGCTCATATTGCAACCAAGCATTTTGTAGCTCTCCAAGAGTTGCTGGACAATTTCTGTGTAATTATTTGCTTTTGTGTTTCCAAGAAAGTCCTTGACAATAGCTTTAAATGATAACCAAGCATTCTTTTCGACTTCTGACATTGTCCTGATGAAATGTTCATCTATTATGAGCTGCCGAATTTGTGAACCATCAAACACACCGGCCTTTTTTTTTTTAACTGACAGGCTAGGAAATGGCAAAATGAGGTACTAGAAACATTCTCCTTCAGTTGGCAAAGCTTTAATGAACTGCTTCATCAGACCCAGTTTCATGTGCAGAGGCGGGAATATATGATTCTTTCTATCAACATGTGGCTCATGAAGAATGTTTGGATCACCTGGTTTTGGGGCAGATCTTGGAGCCCAATTCCTTCCCACCCAATGCCTCTCACGAGCTCTGCTGCCCCACATGCACAGATAACAGGGATACTTGGTGTATCTGTGTTGCTGACCAAGAAGGAAGCATACCATTTTAAGGTCAACACATATGACCCAATTGTGTTGGTGATATTGCAACAACTATACAAAAGTAACAGTCACTGAAATGATCTCCTGGCTCTTGCCAAACCATAGGTATTCCAAATGGCATGTTATCACATCTTCCCTTTGTCCACATCCGTAAACCTGCGACACACTGTTTGCACACCTTATGAGAGGCCAAGACTTATCTTGATCACCAAGTTTAACTTTGAAATATGCCAAATAGGCTTGCTCTACAAATGTGCTGATATTCGTCCTTTGACTGGGAATGGTAAAATTGCCACAGATATAACAAAAAAAAAAAACAGGGTTGTTTAGGCACTTACGACAAGAAACATCAGAGCCAGACATGATCTGAAAGAACGGAAATACGTGTGCAAGTAGAAAAATAGATGTTGCTTATTCACTATGTAGAGCAGCGCACAACCTCTGACCACACTGTTTTGCATGTAAATGAATAGCCTATAAAAATCCATGCTACAGTAATCGCATCAATATAAGTGTTAGAGAAAAAATCTGACCTGATAGAAGAAAACTAACTGAACTTTCAGAATCAGCATATATATTTTAGTGTAAATAAGCTTAAAAATTTAAGTCAACTAAAAACTTGTTCGAAATTGTTCCCCAGTGTAATCGACTTTGCCTCAAAAATTGTCCTTAGACTATGTTAATGACATATGACTATAGTACAGACATTAAATTGTGAGCCATTTGAGGTACCGTGTTATATAAATACTGGCTAGTAATCATGCATCTTGTAGTCCAGATGGAGACAAGTCCTATATTAATAATTGGCAGTAATTATGTAATACACTTCCAAAAAAAAAACCCTATTACATGGACATGATTAAATAGTTGAAGTCAGCAGAGCTTTATCTCATTTACTAAGATAAGTGATGTATTCCTTGCAAAGTGATAATTCACTTTGCAATGCAAACAGCCTTTCTTTAGTAAATCAACCACCCTATTATGTACAGTTTCTCTAGCAGGTACAATATACCATAGGCAGCATCCTGACAAAAAGAGGATGCACATATATAAAGTGACAATTTATATATTAAAAATTGTACAGAAAAATAAAACATTAGACCTAAATCTCTGTTAAAAAATATGAAGTCCAGACAGATATGATAAGTACACCAGTAAATGCAGTTCTGTGTTCATTAGTGGTGTCACATGGGGTGTCCAAGGGTTTATGCCACACCAGGTAACGCTTTAAAAATATAACTGCCTATAAAATACCCCAGCAGTATTTTCAGCAACTCCTTGTGGGCAGGACTGAATGGGAAAAAGTGTTGTGGCTTCCTTTTCTTCAGTCTAGTGCAAGAAGCTATGGGGAAACTCCTTATTGTTCCCTCACCTACAGCTGGGACATGTGATAATTTCTCCAAAAGACAATACAA
>NC_092858.1:18527515-18715015 GCF_032062135.1 Pyxicephalus adspersus
CTGGAGAGGGAGATCGACGCTGGAGGACGACGCTGGAACACGGACACGACGCTGGATGAGCACAGCGGGACCAGGTAAGTGGGGAGTGAGAAAAGTACGGGGTTATCGATTATTGCAACTTTTTTTAATACAAAAAAGTACGGGGTTAACGGTTGGGAGGTTAATAAACAGAATTTATATAGCGCCAACATATTACGCAGCGCTGTACATTAAATAGGGGTTGCAAGTGACAGACTAATACAGACAGTGATACAGGCGGGTAGGCTATAAAAAGAGTGAGCTGAGTGCTATGCACTGCCTGTGTGGAACTAAACTTACCTGTCTTTGCTCTAATGCTGGTGCCATCATCTTCTCTTGGTCTTCTTCGGGTATCGGTCTTCAACCATATTGATCAGCCAGAATGAAAGAAAGTTCACTCAGGTATGCAACAGAAGATTGTGGTAAGTTTGTTTTTTCATATGCAGAAGGGACATGTTATATCCATTCTGCAATAAAGAACCCGCCTGCTCACAATTTTTTATTTTAAAAGTTTACATATAATTAGTGTGTGAACCTTTAATTTACTACTAACGGTTCAAGTTAAATGTTCCTTGATTCTTAGAGCCATTGCTTGTATTTTTGACATGTAACCTATAGGAAAAAATAGTTTTAAAAAACTGTATAAAAGGAGAGTCTAAACTGCATATGGAACATCTACATAATGGTATATGGAATTATTGGATAAAACATCACAGTAACCCATTGATAGCGCTAAGAGCTAAGGATTTCTGACTGTGGGAAAATGGAAACCACTCATCAATTAATACATAACAGGAAACGTTTGTATGAGAGAGAAAATTCCCTACAAAAATGAATCAAACACATTTAGCCTTGCTAGGCAGAGGAGACCTAATTAAAACAGATTTTCTATATTCTAGTTGAAATGTAGTCTCAGATGTATACATTTGCAAACACTTTCAAAGGGTGTGCGATTAGTGGCTATGGTCCGCCAGACTTTTTGCGTTTTTGAATATGCCTATAACCCTGAAATTATCTTGGGCGATTTTACGAGCAGGTATATTTAATTAAGGATGTGCAAAGAGCAGGGAAGTTGTGCACCTTTAGGTAACATACACCAATTAGTGTTTACCATTCCACACTGTAAAGGGGGCAAACATTGTTGTGAATTGTTTTTTGGGGGATTTCTGCTCTTGTCATTTTATTGTATCAAACTATTCTATGATTGTTTGTAAAAATCATATTACATGTTAATTGTTAAAGTGTACTTGTCACACTAATTTGTAATATAGATAAAAACGTTTGTTAAGTTTTGGTGAGGAGTGCAGAAAGAAATACATTTGGGGCCCTGGGGAAATATTACAAATATTACAGGAAAGTATTGCATTGCCAACATGCCCCCCTATAGTAATACACATGCCTCTTCCCAAACTATGCCCATATCCTTCCAATAAGATGCTCATGTTCTTCACCCAACCCTGTTTTCTTCTTTGCCAAAAGGACAACTTAGTTCCAAAGGGACAAACTGAGAAAAAATGAAAATTCAAAACATGATAAATTTAACTTGGTGTTGTACTGGGAATGTACCTTAATCTCAGTGGAAAACCTACCCCTACCAAAAAAATGGACACAAATAATACAGCAGTTATCATCCGGTGATGTTGCAGGTGCTCTTCACTAGCTCCTTTTTATCACCTATCTAGTCAATCACCTCTTTACTATTACACAGAGTTGCCATCACAAATTTCAGGGTCCCATGATAGGTAAACCTCCTGGGCCACGCTCCCCTTATGTCAATGGCTAACGTAGGCAAGAGTGGGCATCTGTACAGAACTAGCTTGGGCCCCCTTTGGAACTGATGTGGGGGCCCCTGTTGGCTAAGGAGGGTTCAAGGCCCTTGTGCAGTGGCACACTTTGCACTTTGTCTGTCCCTGCTTCAAGCCTAAAAGTTTAAACATTACAAAAAGTAAGGTTTTTTTGATTGGGGCTGGTAAAAAAAAAAAAAACCCTTAGTTTCTTCCCCCTCAATCTAATAATCCTATACTATTACACCTACTCCAAGTCTATCCCTCTTTACTTTTACATCCACCTAGCCTACCCCTTTTTTACTAATACATCCTTCTAGTCTAATCTCCCTTGACTATTACACCCCTAGTTTATACCCTATTTACAAATGCACCCACGCAATTGCACAAAGCCTAGTATATCCACCATTACTAATACAACTTAACCCCATTCTACCCCTATTTACTACTCTCAGCACAATGCCTCATGCTAAGGATACAATTATAAATATTTTTTTTTTAAAAATTGCATTAAAAATAAAATAAACATTAAACACAGATCTTTTTATAAACTGGTATGTATTTGTAGGACTAAATTTTAAAAAAGAAAAACTTTTTTTACTTTCATAACATTATGCCTAAAAAGCTGTAGATGTCACTTGCCAAAATTTGGGAGCCCCCCCCCTTACAAATTATTTTAGATATTATTCATGCCAACCCCTGCGAGGACAGACATTAAACCAAGTGGAGAGCTTGAAAGGGATTCAAGTAAACATACAAAAACGGTATTAGCGTTGGTCAATCCAGTGAGGTTGCACCTGTGAAAACGCTCCTGCTTAATAATCTTGGACATGCCCTACAAAAAGATATATAATAACAATATAATAGAATATTATAATAACAGTATAAGAATGTGGTCCTTATTACGTGGCATGGATCATAGTTGCCAGCCCCATAGATAAACATAAAAAATATAAAAGACAATGAACATTGGGGTTTAAAGTGGCAAATGTCAAAATTGTATTTAGCATACAAGCTCGTATGCAATAAATAGTAAAGTAAATACAATAATGGTGCATCAAACAGGTAAAAAACTAAAAATAAGGCTCCCCTATGTGAATTAACACAGGAGTCTGTCTTAGTAACTAAACAATAAATTGTCTAACCAGATGGTAAGAGGTAGAAACAATCAACGTCTCAAACCTGATGCGTTTCGTGGGTGGGCTTCATCAGGGGATACACAAAGACTGTCTAAGCAATGGATGTGTGCCCTTTACCAGGAAAAACCTTCCTTTGGCCTCAGTGTGAATTGCAATAAAGAGACCCTGTCACGTAAATTGTTTTAGCAAGTACCTGGAAGAAAAACCTGAACACCAACAACCTCTTCTGCTTCCCGAACCTGTTAAATGCTTCTTCACTGCCAATAAACTGATTCCCAAAGTCTGATGGGAAACTGATGCTTCAAGAAGGGTGGATATTCTGTGTCTCCAGCAGTTCTCATTGGTTGTTTCTGCCGACTATTAATATTACACAGTTTTTATATAGTACCATCATAATATGCAGCGCTGTACAAAGTCCATAGTCATGTCACTAGCACGGGCACAGTATTTAGGTCAGTAGAGGTGCTAGTGGGTGCAGAGGCAGCGGCATAGCTCAGGGGGTCCCATTTACCACAGAGAGGACTGATTGGCCTGGTGGTTGCTATGGTAACTGCCCTCAAGCTGAAGCCCTGCAGGTAGGCCTTTACTCCATGTTTCAGGGGCTCCATGTTTCATCATTCTGCTGCGGGATGCTTTTTACAAATGAAAAATGTAATTTATTTGAATAATTTCATCCACTTTAGCAGGTGTACCTGTTTTATTGGTGAACTAGTAATGTGTACCTTATCAGTTATGCAGTGACTTTTACAAAATTCAGGCTCACAGGTAGGGTGTTTTACATTACAAGTTTATTAGTTGCTTTCGAAGATTGCTACATCCATACGGGACATATTTTTTTAGAATTTTTTACTGAAAATCACAGTTGGGTGTCTCCAATACAGTCTTTCCGGTTATTATTATTATTATTATTATTAATAATAATAAACAGTAAATATATAGCGCCAACATATTACGAAGCGCTGTGCATTAAATAGGAGTAGGAAATGACAGACAAGATACAGACAGTGAGACAGGAGGAGGGGAGGACCCTGCCCCGAAGAGCTTACAATCTAGCGGATGGGAAAGTATCACACAATAGGAGGGGAGATATGGAATGCTGGGAAGTAGTGAGGGTTTTAGGAGACAGAAGAAGATGGGTAGAAAAGTTTGAAAATATGGGTTTTGAGTGGTCTTTTGCCCATACATACATTTGATTTCGGCTCGTTCATCCTCCAAGCATCTCTGATAGCATAGCCACCATGTTAAGGAAAAATGGCTGGCGTGGCCCTAGGGCGGTGTTTCTAAACCTGGTTCCTCAAGAGGTTGCTAGGGGTTTCATAAGCAATGAGCAGTTAAGGTGGGACTCTCAGGTCATTTACCACTGATTTACCAATGATTTTTTTGGTTATCTGTAAGGGTGACATTCTTCCCTATGGCCAGCAATGTAAGAGGTATTTTTCTTCCTGACCACCACACTAATGTACTGTAAGCTGTGGATATAGTAATTATAGATGGAGTTCCCTGAGGACCTTAACTTTATTTTAAAGGGTTTCCCCATGGTAAAAAGGTAGGAAAAGGGTGTAGTGGTAAAAAAAAAAGAAGGGGGCACAGTACTATCCATGGCGAGGGCACAGCGTTCCCACTCGTGTCTGCTCCTCTACACCCCTGTCTAGGGTACACAGGGAGCCAGTCAGGTATTAAGTATGCTTTGGACATTCTTCTTCAATATTCTGTCTGTGGATGTAAAACAGGGATCAGGTGGGTATGTTACCACATTTATTGTACATTGCAGTGCGATGGTAAACAAAAAGAAGTTTATGCACTGCATTGCTCAATGCACAGCCTTACTTCGGTGGAGAGGTGATCTAAATGTGAAAAAGGCTTGTTGAGCGTTTGATGGTACTGAGATAATATGGCTGGAGTTTTCATATGAAGATGCAAAATGCAGGTAGTTATTGGAGTTGGCTATAGGCCTCACAGTGCTAAAGAAGAATCAGTCCTTACTAATATAGAAAGGGCTGGACAGGCTGGGACAGTGGTAGTGATGGGTGATTTAACCTGACCTGATATTGACTGGGGTAATGACACTGCTGGTACAGCTGAAATTTATAAATTCACTACAAGCCAATTTCAAAATACAGTTTATAGAAGCCCCAGCAAGAATAAACAATGTAGAGCTCATTACAAATATTCATAATAAAGAATGAGTCTGAGTAGCAGTGACCATAATGTGATTGCATTTGTGTTGCAAACTAGAAGCACTCACAGGAAAGATACAGTTTTATTTATAATAGGAGAACACATTTTCCAGTGCTAAGGGCTGCTTTCCATGACCTGAACTGAGAAGGAATATTGTTTTCAAAGAACACAAAACAGTCATGGGAATGTTTCAAGTGTATTTTACACAAACAAATTGCAAAATATATTCCCATGGGCAATAAGTTTAAGTGGCAAAAAAATAAGTAAAACCTGTGTGTCTCACACCTAATATAAAAGAGCCATAAAGAAAACAGCATTCCAAAAATATAAAAAGGAAGGATCACCTTCATCATTTGGAAATTACAAAGAGTATGATAAAAGATGTAAAAAGGAAAAAAAATCAAAAATTTCAAAAGGAAGGTTTGAAAAAAAAGGTAAACAAACCCCAAATGTTTAATTTACAAAAAAGAAAAAAAAAATCAGGTTTGAGCATGTAGGTCACTTACAAGAAGACCAAGGATTGGTGTCTGGGGACAATGAAAAGGAAATTTTTTAAAACACCTTTTATGGTAGAGCTCAGTCCAAATTAGAAAGAGCCTTGTCACAGCTGTAGTATTATAAAAGTAGAGGAGGAAAGAAAAAGAGGGGTTTGTGTAACTATTTAATGTACAGCGCTGCGTAATATGTTGGCGCTATATAAATCCTGTTTATTAATAATAATAATAATAATAACACGTGCGTTAAAATAAAACACAGATGAGTTACCAAGTGGCAAATTATATTTAATTTGCAAAAAGTAAAGGTATGCCCTTGGTGGCTAACGACATGCATGCTTCATACTGTCTAACATTTGGGGAAGTCAGAAACAGAAAAGGATCTGGGGGGTCTGGTAGATCAAAGACCTAATAACAGCATCCAATGCCAAGCTGCAATATCTAAAGTGTAACAGCTGGCCAAAGAAATCACGGTTTCATCCAAGATGACAGGTACATTTGCCCCAGATACAGATTATACGCAGAGTATTTTTCTGTTTAGTCAGACAGTTTTCCTTTTGACCTGAAGGTGGGGTTGAAGAACCAGGCTGAATGACAATGAGCTTCTTGGCCAGGTGGGGGAGCTAAAGAGACCTGGGTATGATCAGGTGTATTTATCTCAGCTGAAACCCATCCTGGAAATTAGGATGTGGATATAAACTCCCAGCCTGCTTATTCCTGCGACTCTATTCTTGGCTGGTGAGCTGGGAGGAGGTCCAAGGTGAAGTGGGAGTAAAGACACAGACTTTGTTTGAAAAGCTGTATGGTTAGGGCCTTAGAGTCCTGCAAAGCACTAGGTTGGGCTGGATTGTTAGTAAAGGGATCTAACAATGAGTTAAAGGCTGAGTGGCCTGGCTTTGTTTTTGCTGTTTGTTTTATTTTGCCTGTTTTTGTGTGTAAATCGTATTAGTGAATAAAAACCCTTGTTGCATGGATAGCCTGCTGGCCCTGTTTCCTGTTTGAAACACCCCCCCCCCCCCCGGGTGCTACGGGTGGTCTCACAAAAGCTAGTAAAGTATTTTCTTGCATTAAAAGAGGAATAGAATGCAGAGATGGAGAAATAATCCTGCCCCTGTACAAAGCATTGGTCAGACCACATCTGGAACATGCAGTCCGGTTTTAGGCATCAGTTCAAAAAAAATTGGTATGGTGGAATTGGAGAGAGTGCAGAGAAGGGAAACTAAACTAATAAAAGGAATGGAGGAGCTCAGCTATGAGGAGAGATTAGCTAAATTGAATCTATTCTCCCTTTATATAGGATATGATCACCCCATATAAATAGACTATATAGAGAGCTTCAAAATTATACACTTTACAGTTATTATAAAGAAGGGCACTCTTTGCATCTGAAGGAGAAGAATTCTGTGTACAGAAAGGATTCCTCATAGTAAAGTTTATGGAGACATAAAATAGACACTCTTATTAAGTAGTTTTCGCATATTCAGTAGAATGTTTTAAGGGAAAGCTAGATGCATTTCTAGATGCACAGGATACAGCTGGGTATTACATTTTTCTAAGGAATGACACCAGAGACTGTTGATCCAGAGAATATCTGAATGTGGCATCAGAAAAAAATTCTCCTGTTGGAGGTAAATAAACTGTGCTTCGTGAGCATTTATATGTTCATAGTCATTATCTAGAATATACAGGTTTTCTAGTATGTTTATTTATTTCCCTTGTAGTTGATCCTGATAGACTTTTGAAGTTCACTTGATGGACTGATGACTTGCTATGTAGCCATGTGTTAAAATAAATGTATATTTTTACTTTCATTATATATATATACACTTCATTGCTGGCTGCACACATTACCTTTAAATGTGCACTATGCAAAGATTGTACAAGGATATATTGTTTCTTACAATCAGAAAGAAAGTAAAAATTGAAAGAAGGGCCTACTATTCAACTAGCTTATATTTAAAGTCCCTTTACACCTATGTGGGCAGATGTGGTGTGTTAGTGCAAGTTATGTTGTATGTTAACCTGCATTCCATTAGGGAAGCAAATTTAAATAATGACTTTCAATACATTATAATTTATCTGCACAATTTGTGACACCGTGAATTGAAGTGTGTTACTAGGTATTGTGATGCACTGTAACACAGTTGTGTTGGGTGTCCACTGGTTTTGTGCATCAGGGTCCCAATCAAATTCCCATTCAGTCCCATAGAAAGGCTTTCTATATTGTGTCTCTATGATAAATGTGTTTACCAAAAAATGTAATGGAATTTTTTTCTACTTTTGTGCATAGGAAGGGAAATCAAGGGTCCAGTTTGTGCCTACAGGTTGGACACAACCCATGTATCTGGCATAGTAAGAATAACAACAATTGGGGGGAATCTGAGCTGGGTATAACCTAAAGGACAAATATGCTTAGATATAGTTTTCATTTACAGAATTTTAAATAAAGCATTCATTTGTGGCTGTGTCTGAAAGACGCTTGAGTGACAGAGCTGATTAGTACATAATGACTGCTGGGTTATTTGGTAATTATAACTTTCATACTTCATGTGACACTCGCTAGCCATACACAGAAACATTACCTTTCACTTAGCAGAAAATGTGTAATTGCTGTACATACAAACAAGCATCTGACACATCTTTCATCTTATTGGCTGTTTATGGATGGGCGCAGAGTGCCACACACACCTGTTTTTCAATTACGGCAATAATTCCACTCATTTTTCCAAATGTCACACAGGTAATGTTTAAGGCTTATGCTGCCCTGGTATAAGATATATACTATGTTAAGGACTGGAAAAATATGGGCTTGATACATCTCCAATATGATATGTGATATTTTACAATCTATGGATTCACTATAATAAATAACACAATGGTTAAACAGTACCGTGTGGTATCAGCAGGCACACACTAAATTTTTGGGGGGATTGTTTTTAAGGTAAATCTGCCATATTGTAGACGTATGCTGTAAATACTTGCACATCAATCCAACAAAAAGCCTCCACAAGGGAGCAAATGTAGCTGCAAGCAGGCAAGAGCAATTCATCCTTACATTTTACTTGTAAAGCACTGAAGCAGTCCATGTCTCAGACATTAAGCATTTCGACTCCGCTCCCAATAGCAGCTAAGCAGCATTCTAGCCTACTAATTTACACTGGAGCTCTGGAAGAGGCTGGCAAGGTAAGATGAGATATTGAGGGAATACATTTAAGCAATGCTTCTGCTGTGACCTCTGAGAGCATTGAGAATGAATTGTTCCACAGCTCTAAATCTCATTTTCTCCCTTTACTGGTTTTGAAGGGTAGGGATTTGCCTAAGCCCAGAGTTTGTCCCAAACACATTTTTTTTTTTTATTTTATGTTCCCATACAATGCACAATTACACATATTATATTGCACATTCCATAATGAATTAAGCTTAAAATGATCCTAAAACAACCGTATTATCCATAAACTGTCTTAGAGTACTAACAGTATAAAAGTCATCTGAATTCAATAGTCCTTCTTTGATCAATAAATTATTTAAAAAAAAAAAGTTTTGTACAATCAGTTGTATGTATGCTGGGAATAACTAAATGAAATTTTGGTGTAGATAGAGAGGGAAGAATAAAAAAACAGACATAAAATCAAGATTTGCTTAGCAGATTTTCTCCATTTGGAGACCTCAGTGCTCAACCACCCACAGAGATGCCCCAAGAGGAACCAGTCCTCACTCCTCATATAGGTGATATGGAGTTCCCATGTCTTTTCAAAGGTGACATTCCCATTGTAACTATGCTAGCACATTTCCTATGGATTATAATAAATTCATTTATTTTTTTGTTTTACTCTCACTATTGACAATATCCATGATTTTGCAATGGCTACTTTGGCAGTCAGAAAAATAGAGTATAAGTCCCTAAAGGGACTTAGGAATTCCCAGGATTTCTATTTACTTTAAAGCTGTCCAAGCTATTTTAGGAACATAAATTCCAGTAATTGTGTATAAATAATGATCTGATTCAAGTTAAGGATTGTTTTTACTTAGGCAAAGTTTATATCTACCATACAAAATATTGAGGTGGCCTTACAGGCTTAAAAATATTTTTTAAAGTGGGAATAGCAAGTAAGAAGCATGTATTTCCAAATTTTGTCTCAAAATGAGATGTGGGTCAGTGAGATGGGGTAAGATATTTAATGACTAGTCTGTTGTAAAGAAATACATAAAAAGATCTATTCTGTATGGACCACAAGCTCCGGCTTCCAAAGTTATCAAATCAAGTATGTGAAGAAATACAGTATGGAGAGCTGTACTATGTGCTGTATATTAGTATTTCATTAATATTTGTGGAACTCAAAGATCTCTTTTTGTGTTTCCTAGAATGCACAATATTAAGCAAGTATTTATATCCATTAGATCTCCATATAAATATTGTTATCTTAGACAGGAAATTTTAAAGATGTCTTAAAGGTGTCAGTATTCCTACACACGTATTTTCTTTCTTTCAGATCATGTCTGGCTCTGATGTTTCTCGTCGTAAGTGCCTAAACAACCCTGATTCATTTTGGTTTATATCTGTGGCAATTTCACCATTCCCAGTCAAAGGGCGAACATCAGCACAATTGTAGAGCAAGCCTGTTTGGCATATTTCAAAGTTACCTTGGTGATCAAGACAAGTCTTGGGCCCCTCATAAGGTGTGCAAACAGTGTGTCGAGGGTTACGGATGCAGACAAAGGGAGCATGTGATAAGATGCCATTTGGTATACCTATGGTTTGGCGAGAGCCAGGAGATCATTTCAGTGACTGTTACTTTTGTATAGTGAAAACTTCAGGATATAACAAGAAAAATAAATGTAACACAGAGTATCCTAGTCTACCATCAGCTATACGCCCAGTGGCTCATTCAGATGAAATCCCAGTTCCGGTTTGTTACACTACCCTCTCTTGAAGAACATGATTATGGTGATGAACTAGGTGACAACAATGATGAAGAGTTTGAAATTGAAGAGGACTCTGTTGGTAAGGGATTTGATCGGCATGAGTTGAGTGATTTGGGACTATCCAGGGAGGCTTCAGAACTCCTAGCATCAAGACTGCTTGAGAAAAACTTGAAAAAGGAACAAAGGTATCATACTTTGGAACCGAGAAGTTGCATTTCTGCAGTACTTTAGAACTGACAGTGGCTTTGTGTATTGCCATAATATACCTGGTTTAATGGAGGAATTTGGAATTCCAATCTTTAACTCAACCGAAAGAGGACTATTCATCAATAGCTCAAAGCGGAGCTTAAAGTGTGTCCTCCTTCACAATGGCAATATATTTGTGTCAGTCCCAATTGGCCATTCAGTTTCTGTTTGTGAAGAATATGCAGACATAAAGACAGTCATTGAGTTGATGCAATATCACCAACACAATTGGGTCATCTATGTTGACATTAAAATGGTATGCTTCCTTCTTGGTCAGCAACGCGGATACACCAAGTATCCCTGTTATCTGTGCATGTGGGATGGTAGACTTGGATAATAAGGAATATCCACGTGATGACAGAAAAGGATGGGTTTGAGTAAAAGTGCTAGTAAGGGTTTATCTTATTACGTCTTATGTCTCCCAAATCATCATGGTTGTATACATATTTATATTTTGGCCTTTTCATATAGTTTTTTTTTATAGAAAAAGTATAGATAAATGTATTCCTAGGTGTATGTATTGATTTGAAGACTTTTCTAATCCTGGGTCTGACAGTCTGGCATTGTTTTCAATGAGTCAGCCAAGTCATAGGCTATGGTAGTACTATATTATGGTAGAACACAAGAAGCAAGTAGCAATCATAAAAGCAATTACTATGGTAACGATTGACTCTGACTTCTAACAAGTAGTTTGCTAAAGAACTGAGAATCCTAAAAGCATCATAAACCACATTTCTTTTATTTTTTTCCAACCATTGTTGCATCTCATTAGGGCCAAGGTTCTGCAGCTTTTTGCCAGATTTTGATGTCTTTTTTACTTTTATACTTAGGCAGTGGATGACTTTTTAAGGAAACAAACTGCAAAGCTGAGTTAAATTGCTGTATTAGTAAACTCACATTAAAAATGCCATTCTGACAGAGAAAAGACCAACACTCCCTGTTCATGCTGATGTTTTGCCTGTTACGAAGACTGTTTATTATAAACAGTTTCTATATTTTTATACTGTTTTTTTATCTTTTGTTGCATCTTAGTGGTATTACATGTTCCATCAACAGATGCATGGCATGCAGGTCAGGCCATTGTCAGGTCAGGTTTCATAATAGTGACAACTCTGGGCTGTGTACTTAATGTTTGTTGAAATATACACCATTTTTCTAATATATAATTGGATGGTTGAAGTCAGCAGAACTTTACCCTATTTTCTAAGTGATATATTCCTTGCAAAGTGATAATTCCCTGTGTAAACAGCCTTTATTTCTCCTCAATGTACTGGTACTGGAAACGATCTTTAATGATCATTTCCAGTGACCAACGAATGAACGATTGCTGTACACACAACTGCCATCCCGATCTATGGAAAGGAACGAGGAGAGGACGAGCGAGCAGCACCCCACTATACTCTCCTCCATAGGTGTTCTCAATTAATCCTTCGTGGATCCTTCCAATCCACCATGGTTGAGGGACTGCTGTTCACATGTCAGATAGGATGTCAGATGGGGCAGATCTACTAAAGGAATTTAAGCTGTTCACTAAAGTGAATTATTACCTTGCAAGGGATAATTCACCCCGTTTTTTAAATGGTATGAACCTTTGCTGACCCTAGCCATCCAATCATGTGTAAGGAAAAATCGAGATTTTTTTTAGACCTAATTGCCTCTGAATGGGCAATCTTTGCAAAGTGAATTTTCACCTTATTCACTAAGCTAAGTGAATTAGCCACTACAGGGTGATAATTCATCTTGGTAAGTGAAAAACCTAAATTCCTTTAGTAAATCTGCCCCAGGGGTCTTCCATACTCCAGCATCTACCAAATACTGAAATTAGAGTTTTGGATGCACCAACGCTTCAATCTTCAGGATCTAATCACACCTGCCTTCTGCTGTGCATTGAAATAATACATGCATGTATTACTTATTACGTGCTTTAGTGCGTTGCGGTAATATTCCAAATGGAACACCAAGCCAACAGTGCAACGCTGCTTAACATGTGCACCACAACACACCATACCACATAATTGCACCTTGTGAAGTGCGTAGGAAAAAATTGTATCTTGGATTTTTTTTTTTTGCCTGTTCTGCTGCATTGGTCTATGCATTTAAATAGGCTGCTATGAACAGGTTAAAAGGGAACTAAACCATAACAATAAAGGTTTCAAGCAGACAGATTCATTATTACAGCAGATGGGTAAATTGAAAAGGTTCTTTTCTCCAATAAAATTAACTTACCTGCCTGCTCGCAATTTTTCAACTAGTCTTACCTGTCCTCACTCTGTTAGTGGCCATCTTCACCCGGTCCTCTTCCAGGTTCAGTATCTTTGGCTATCTTGATTGGCCGGGTTGGAATCATGGAACTCCTATACACATGCATGGGAATTTATTTATGTCTAGCAGCCAGCTATGCTGAGGTCATACACTGCCCTGCTAAGTGTACATTAAAGAAAAGATTGCGAATGGGCAGGTAAGTTTGCTTTATTGCATCACTTGTCCTTTTTGCCATAAACAACTTACCTGCTACCTGCTTTTTAAAAAAAAAAACTTTGGTTCAATTTATTTTTTTCTTTGATAGTGATCTTTCATATTTCAGCAACTACCAAATACCCAAATTTTAGTTTTGCATGCACTAAACTTTCATCTTCAGGGTCCAATCACCTGGACATTATGTTCAATAGGGCTGTGTTCCTCAGCCAGGGTTCCTCCCGATGTTGCTACAGGTTCCTTAAGCATTGAGAAGTATATAGTAGAAGGCTATCTGTAAGGGTGACATTCCTCTCAATGGTCAGCAATGCTAGAGGGATTCTTCCTACTGAACAACACTCTAATGCACTGTGATCTGCAGATATATATATTAATATTATAGCAGTATTATAGCAGAAGTGCCTGTTTATTAATAATAATAAAATAGGTTTGTATTTAGATAATTATTTTTTGTTTGCTAATTTTGGTTAATGCAGGTCTAAATTCAACAAATTTATACTTTGCAGATCATGTGTGGTAATACTTATTCGTATAAATGCATATGTGTTAAGACAACACAGCTATCAATGGACCTTCAGCATTGGCATTAACCCCCTGAGCGATGATCCTGAGTGTGGCTCAGGGTAAAAAAAAACATGCTGAAAATCAGTAACCCCGTGCCACACTCGGGGAGCTAAAAGCATTAAAAAAACACCTACCTGGTCCCATCAGTGTCCTGCCAGTCGGATCACATCCTCGGGACACGTACTCTTCTCGGTGATGTCGGTGCATGGGTTGGTGCTTGCAGGAAGCACGGCAGGAAATTTAACTTATTTTGTATTCGATTTAATACAAAATAACTGTATTGAATCCAATACAAAGTAATCATTATTATATATGCATACAGTATAATTATATATATATATATTTATATATTATATATGCTACTGTACAGTTATATTATTTTATTATATATATATATATATTACTTTTAATACTATATTATAGTATTTGTATGCAACCTTATTTTAACCAATTTTTTTCTTTTATTTAAAATTTATTATTAATTATGTATTAAATATTGGACGTATTTCAGTGAGTTATACCTAAGAACTATATGCCTACAATGTAAAATAAAAAAAAAATTCCATACAAAACAATGTACCGTTTTTGGTGTAAAAATACAGACATAATTAGACCGCCTGGGCGGTTAATACATATGTGTGTTAATGCATATGCGTTAACGCAACACAGCTATCAATAGACCTTCAGCATTGGCATTAACCTCCTGGGTGGAAACCCCAAGTGTAACTCAGGGTAGAAAAATGCTAGGAGCAGTAACCCCTTCTTTTTATTATTATTATTATTTTGACATGATTTTGTGTTTCACATTTTTTTATACCTTTACTATAATATACTGTAAAATACATTTTCATGAAAGCTGTTTTTAGTCATATACAACCGAACTGAAATGAGGTTAGAATACTTCCACTGGTGTGCAGCAATAGCTCCGTATTGAGCCTCCTCTTTGCATAAAAAGAAATGTTTAGGAAAGTAAAGTTGTCATGTTTCTGAGGATACAATATATCTCTTGAGGACATCTGAAGAAGACTCAAGAGCTACAATAATGATGTCAACTTTACTTTGTTGAGTAGAAGGCAGTGAATGAGGAGGACCCTGCACCCCACATGGGGATGGAGCACCATTGGGTGCCTTGGAGAGCCAGGAGAAGAGCTTGACCTTGGCTCACCCTGCTCCCCTCCCTGCCTGGCTCCCCCCGCAGCTCTGGTGCTGAAGCAGGGAGAGGCTTTGCTGCAGTGGCTCTCCCTCTCCCTCTCTCTCCATCTCTCTCCTTTGCTGCTATAGAGCTGTGGAGGGGCCAGTCCTGTCTGCCTGCCTGGGAGCCCCATTGCGCACCAGGAGGGAATTAAGTCATTGCCTCCATCAGTCCACCCCCATTCTATGAGCATCCCATTCATGCTATTTCTAACACACTGGCAGAGGGGGAAGAGACAGGATTGCCTTTGTGTGTGATGGGGGGAGAGTGAGATAGCGCATGTGTCATCTCAGCGCAGCCACTAGACGCTCCCTCCACCACCAACTCCACCATCTTGCATGTGCAAACATCTCCAAGCGGAGCTCTCCCGGGGCTATGGACACTGCGGGAAGGAGCCTGGGCACAAGCATGGCATGCTAGACTGGCAGCACTGCCTCTCTCTCCTCCTCTGCCCACCAAGCTTGTAGTGGCATCGATGCTTTTCTGCAGCATCTAAGAGAGACACAGCCAGAGAAGATGCGGATTATATGCCAGCACATTGTGTTCTTAGTCTCTGGATTTTGGGGCATTGCGTTGGGAGCTTTCCCTAGCAGCGTGCAGATAGGTAAGAAGATGGGCACTGGGGCACTGGGGCACTGGAGCTTCTTAGGGCCACTTTGGGCAACGATGCATGAGTGAACTTAAATGGGAAAAGCTGCAGGTGCCTCCAACTTCATCCTGAAACATTTTGTTAGGATTGCTGCTCTAAATATGATATTGTTGAGTTAGGTGGCTACAACCTTTTCAGCAGCATGGCACAAGTCACTTCACACGTTGCCTTTAATTGCCTTAAACCCTACACACATTGGCAGAAGAGCTTGCTATCTAAAGGAGCCACCAATGCATAACCTCTTGGTCAGCCTTACAGACACCATTGTGCCACCAGCATGTCTAGAAGCTGTGACTGACAGCTGAGTGTCAAAGAGTTTCTGCAGCAGCAGCTCCAGGCTTTACTAAGCTGATCAATATTGATTAATGGGTCTGTTTGGCTCACTAGATGACATCTGCCCCAAGGGTAACCCCCCCCCCCCCAAGTGCCACCCAGGCCTGGCTGCCCCTGCATTGTGAAAATGCTTGATGTGTGTGATGGGATTGCTGCAGTAGTGGTGCTGTCCTGTTCTTGTGCAGTCTCCCTATCATTTGTACATGATGGCTAGTTGGAAAGTTGTGCAGTCTCGCATCCCTTACTATGGAAGCCTGTGCTCTACTTTGCATTTTACACTAGTTTTTTTTTTTTTTTTGCAGCTCACCTTTGCATCATTTATTGCAATGTAGTTTTAAAGAGATGGGAGGGGGGCGAGTTTTAATGAGATTCAGAGAGCAGACTGACTTTTTGTCCTCTCTGTATATTAAGACACTGCTTGTTTTCAGGCTGATGGAAGTTCTTTTAAATCATTTAGTAACGCATTGGCTATCCTAAGGAATACAGGGATATTGGGATGGTGTAAGTCAAGTTAAAATTATTGTAAGACATCAGCTTGGCTTGTCACTTAAATTCTTTAAAAGGTCATACTAATCTTATAATGGGAGATTCAGTAAAACCCTTGGTGGTAGATATGTGATGTATTATTGGGAAAGGCATGGCCAAGTTGGAGGGTAACCATTTGCCAGTGGTCTGGAACATGGCTTGCAGCCAACCTTCCATTGTGCCATTATTTTATAGGATAATAGAAATAATTGTGTTTGTGGTGCAAATATCTAACGCATTTTGGTGTCAGCATGCAGTTCTGGTTTCAAAAAAGGACAAATATTGCAGCTGCTTAGGTATCTAACACCTGTGGCGCTCATAGGTTAGCCAAAGATCTGTCACCTAAAACAAGAGATGGAAGGAATACCAGGAAAGTGACTTGATGCAACCTCTGTGACTGTTATCGCTGTTTTTGATGTTGTAGTGTCCTTTCCTTGTCTATATATAAAAGGAAGCCATGACTGATTGGTCAGTATTCAACACTTTCAGTTGTGAGTGCCAAGTTATATATAGACATCCTGTTTGCTGATGCTTCAATTGGTTGCATTACTGGCAAATATTAGTCCATATGTTACTAGCTGTACTCAAATACAACCCGTAGCTCATTGATTATCCAGATGTAGCAAAATGGATGAATTGAGATTGCTAAATAAAGTGAATGATTGAGTCCAGCATCTGAGCTGTGATTTGAATGTTTTCCCTTGCACTGTGCAATGCGATATGACTGTCACTCCATGCACATGTCACATATCAATGCCTCTAATTAATGGAGCGGAATGCTGCCAGTCCTTATTGCACCTGCAAACAATGAACTCATTGCCCTGCAGGATTTGTGCTCTGATAACAGTACCCATTTTTGTCTTTTTTTCTAGGTGGACTTTTCATCCGAAATACAGATCAGGAATATACCGCTTTCCGATTAGCGATTTTTCTCCATAACACAAGCCCCAATGAGTCGGAAGCAATTTTTAATTTGGTTCCTCATGTAGACAACATAGAAACAGCCAACAGTTTTGCAGTTACAAATGCCTGTAAGTATGCATCAGATGGATGTGCAGAAGTCACAGATAAATAGAAGCCATTTATGAGATACTTGTTCATACACAGCCATGTGTAGGGGGCCATACTATTTATCTTTTGTATTCCCTGAAAGCAAAATACAGTCTGGATGAATTCTTGTTAGCTTCTGACCTTAGAAATCAGCTTCCATTCACTCTGCTGACTAATCAGATATGACATTTTCTTGGTAATGTTATGCAGACGGGGCCGTCCATTGAAGGAGGGTGTTTGGAAAGAGACATGGCAGCAGATAGTTGATATCCATTGCCAGATTAAAATACCTTTTCCAAATCCCAAGCCAGGTATTCAAATACAATATTGAAATACTATTTAAATGTATGAAAGCAGGGTGCATTTAGCCTTAGCGACCATTCAATTGTCAATTCACTGCCACCAGTCCAGTGACAGATTTCGCTATGGGCCTCGTATGTTGCCTTACTAAATAAAAGTGGCAGGTGAATGCCACCCTGTTAAATTTGCAATTTTATTCTAAATTATCATTAGTGCTTTTTATGTTGCCTGTCATGTTATATATATATAGTCAACACTCAAATAAAAAGTGACATGCACTGATTGTAAAACTGATGCAATGATAATGCAGAGGTTTTTGAAACAGAGGTCTAAAAATTGGTGAAAGGAAATCTTGTTCTGCCAAATGGATGCCAAATTCTTTTCCATTGATTGTTTGCCATGGCTAACATTTTAATATTTCCTAGTTTTATTACTGGTGTAGAGAGTAGTAGAATACAGTTACCAATAGCATCCAATTACAAATTAGCTGTTATTAATCTAACCAAACTGAACTAATAAATGCTGATCTGCAGTTAGGAATACAACATCATAGCTCCACAGCACTAAATTGTGCAGAGTTATTTAAAAAGATACTTGCCCCGCTTACTTTGCATTCATTTGCCTGAGAGCCAAGGATCAGAGGTTGTACTGATTTACAATCTATTCATCCTTGACCCCGTTTATCCTATCACTTACAGATCAAATAAATAAACAGGATATTGCTTTTCATATGATTGGATAATTAAGTGAATCTTAACACTCAAACACTCAAAATGTCAGCCTGTCCAAGATTTAAAGCGCACATAACAGAATATGATAACATTGCACTTTACTAATAGTAATGCTCCATATACTCTTATGCACATTGATGAGCAATTGTCTGGTGACCTGTGACCTCTGACTGTCAGGCTTGAAGTGGAAAATTGACCCCAGACTCTCAAGACTAAAGTGGACCCCCCCCCCTTAAACAAAACAAAACATTTGCAAGCAAGCAGGCTTTTTATTTCAGAGGAGACATGCAATTAAACATTATTACATCCCAGTTTGCAAACTTCAGAATGAGGATATGCACCATAATTTATGTTCTGTGCTGGTATGAATAAACTCCCATTTGCATTGATTGGAGTCATGAATTCCCACCCAATCACCATGGCTGGTGATAATAAAATGGGAAGTATCTGGGGTGAAGATGACAGTGCAGGTGATTGAGTCAGACAGTTACATAGGTGGACAGATATAAATCCTTTTCTTATAACCAAGTTTGCAGTGTTGTAATAAGGGTGAGTTCATACAGGGCATTTGTTGAGAGGTTCAAACGCTTTATATTCCTTTTCTATAACTCTAGCTAACCTTAGTGGAAATCACTTTCCCATTTCTTGGATACCCTAGAGGTAAGCAATTGCCCCCAAATAAATCAGTGCAATCTGATATTCATTCGGAGGGCAGAAGCTCAACTAACACCCAGTAAAAATTCCAAATTGTTGCACAAACCCAGCCAAGACTGGTTCTCTTTAAGTAATAAACCACTGTGAAGAGTAATAAAGAGGTGCAGTCATCCATAACCTCCAATCATATTTCAACTTATTGAGGTCACATCAGTTCAAGAAGACCTCAGATCAGTTTCTACGGCTTGCTGCAGTATATGTATTTCCTTCTTCGCTTTCCTAAGTAAACCATCATGTTATTAAATAGGTAATTTTAATATCGTCGCTGCCACCAAAGGTTTTTTTTTTCTATATAACTGTTTACGCTGTAGGCTGTTTTTGTTGATACAGCCTGTGTGTATTTTTGATAGCTGCCAGCTAGTCAGAAAGGTCTTAAGGATATGCAGCAAATCCAGACAACAGTGTTGGGATTAACATAATGCAGATGCAGCTTTCTGCTTCAATGTATAGAACGTTTGTCTTAGCTGGATACAAAAGCCAATGGCTGTATATAACAACAATGCAATGTTTTTTTCTATTCTGTTTTCATTTACTAAGGATTTTGTATTTATGTTTATTGGAAAATGCGAGTAGAAATGCTGCATTGGGTCCCTTTTGTGGTTTAATGTTTGTATCGCCTTTTGGGAAAGCACTTGCTACAGCGGTTATGCAGTGGCCTGGAAATTAGGCAGCCAGTGAAGTGGAAGGTTATCTTTATAAGTAGGTTGACGCTGAAGCTTGATCTGCTGATGTCACTTAAGGCTGCCCTGCTCCTATATTCTGGGTTATAAATGTCTGTTATCATCACGTAATGCATAGATCCTCTGAGTGTGTCTCCGTGCATCCATACATAAGTGCCAGAGCAAGTTAAAATCTGCTCTACTCCGTTTCACAGAAGACACTATCTGGAACCGCTGCCACATACTGAGCCGTTATCAGTCCAGGCAAGAAATTATTACTGTTCCTATGATTACTGCGTTTGGGGAATTTGCATCGCATGTGGCGGTTTGCTACGCTGGGGCAGACATTTCGTCATCCTTGGAGAAGTAAATTGTTCTGTAATAATCCTTTCAGTAACAAAGTTCTGGTTGGTGTGACTAAGGTGTAAAAAAGGGATTGCACAAACAAACGATATTATTCGTTTGTTTCGATAATATTAAAAAAAGAATAGAAAAATCTCATTGTTTATATGGCACTGTATTGCCACCATAGAAGGTCTTTGTTTCACCTTGGTGAAAGATCTTTTAGCTTTTGTTTGTACATGAATAAGATGAATAAGCGAGTAAAAGAAAGTGCAACTTGGGATAAAATGTAAGCATGTGAGTAAAATGACATGCCTAATTGTATAAGAAAAAGTCATAAAACACTAGATGGGGGATATATACCTATGCATTTGTGGTAATCTGCATGGGTTATTGCAGCACGCTATAACACCGTATAAATATATATTGTGCAATAATTCATTTGTAATCGCACCGTTGTGCATGGCTGTACTTAGGTGTGCCTGTATGTGAATGTACATTCAGTGCAGCATTATTTGTTGTTCATTAAAGCTCATTAATAGCCCATTTAAAACAAACTATCTGCTTTGCACACATGCAACACACAAATAACAATTAACACCCAAATGGGTATGATTGGGCCCGAAGTACAAGTCACGGGGACCCATTCATCAACGCATTACCTATAATTTTGAATAGGCGGCCAATGTACCCCAATGTAGCAAAAATTGGATGTAACCCATTTTTTCTACCACAACACATCACAATTTGTGTTGCAGTTTTGGTACATGGCCCACTTCTGTTTTAGCATGTTGACGTGCCATGGAAGACAAAAGGCATGGCAGCGCACCGCAGGGTGTATTTTGTTGTAAAATTGCACATTGTGCTATGTGTTGCCATAAAGCCAAGGTGTAAATAAGCACTATCTGTTTCATTTCTAAAAGTCCCTATGTGACTGACTTATTTTTTTTATTAGCAAATGCCTAAAATGTTGAAAGAAAGAAACTAGTTAAAATATAATACAAGTGACACAGATTTTCACGCAACATTCACAAGTATTGGACTGAAGAAAGCCTAGGAACAAAAGACAAAAGCCAAAAATAAACTGCGCACAGTTGGCTTGGTTGGATTCTTGTTTCTGGAGCTCATATCCATATTGGCTGATAAGGAAGATCTATGGTCTAAACGTGTGCAAACTGTTCAAGGAGGACATTGTAAATGTATTTATAAAGTTTCTATGTTTTCAGATTTATATGTAAATAATATCAGCTTGATGTATATAATTGGACTAATTTGTGCTCATGGGAGCAGCCATGTTTGCTCATTACTTGGGCAGGCTGTTCTTACTTCTTTGTGTGACACACAAAGGTTGTTCTCTACTTCTTCACAAAATGCAAGCCTGCAATAATCCATAAATAAAACAATCATGATTCAGCACATTCATACGCCACCTGCTTTGTTAATGCTATACCCATGCGGTCAGCCACATTTGCTTTCCTCATTAAGCTTTGCTGATTGTATGGATGAGGTACTGACATAGTAAGGGTCACGTTGAACCATTATACTGGCACATTTGCCATTCCCATGACTATTTCTTGAATCTAAGGGAGAAGGTGAAAGTTTATTAACACTTAGTACAAACCTAGTACTCAATAACTGTCACCAATAGCAATCATAATGACCTTAGGAATGAATGGTCAGTGCACAGATATTGTTTCTTTGTTCAATGGAGTCAAGGCCTTCCATATAGTGATCTGGCATGGTGGATAGATAGATTCTCAACCTTGCAAATCAATACAGGTGACAAATTCTAACATCTACATAAAGCTTATGACCTGCCCATATAACCTTTTTCTTCACATAAATACTTGCGTGCAATTTTTGGCAAATGTTAAACTTTTTTATAATATTTTAGAAGCGATTAGCTAAGGAAGGAGTTAGGTGTTTTCTGTGGTTTGTTTTGTTGTCTGTATCTAGGTTTGGGAGTTTCACTTTGTATAAATGTCCTGATCATTAATGTTGCTGGGAATGAAAGTTAGGGAAAATCCAAAATCCTGGGTCTGAACAGGAATATTGGGGCATTTATGTTGGCATGTTTTGTGTTTGGGCAGCCTACCCATTGCACCACATTGCACAGAACAGACATGCCATGCTTTGGAGTGCACAGAATATTTAGCATATCACCTCTATGGTCACTCTGCTCTGTTCTTCTGTCACATGTGCAGTTTGATGCGGGTCTACTACATATACATACACATGTACATGCAGCAGACCTGATTGGTTGCTAGTCCCCTCAATCTCTTAATATGTTGCTCTAAAAAGAAATACATGAGGCTGATAGCAAATCAAATCCAGGTACCTATACATGTTTTATTATGTTTCACTGATTACAATAATGGATTAACTTTTTTGTTTGATTTTCTTTTTAATATACTCTTTATATATATATATATATATATATATATATATATATATATATATATAAACAGACTGTTATTTATTACTTTCAATACACCTTTGTTTTGTTTGGGAATTATTTGTTTCACACACAAAAAAGTAATTTACTGACTTTTAACTTCAACATATCGCCTGACAATAAACCCACTCTTTATTTTATTTAATTTAAACATTTACCAATATAAATAAAGTACAGTACTTCTTTATAATTTGGTGCTTTTTAAATAAATGTTTTATTATTATTATTCATATTAATATAATAATAATTATAATAATACATTTAATAAATGTATCTACATATATATATTTATTTATATTTTGTCTGTAAATATTACTATGGTGGTGAAACCTAGTTGTTGTGCAGCTAACTGAAATGATCTGATTGCTTGAATCCCTCGCAGTCTGATATAGCAAAATCCTTTCTGACTCTATAAAGGGGCAGATGGATTTGTCAGTAATTTCCTCTAGATTCTCCAGTCTGGAAATAAAAGTGCAGGGATTCAGTACTTGAGCCATGAGAGCTGTCCATGGTATCTGCATTGTTTCACTACTCAATGACATAGCGTCCCCCCACCCACACACACAGTCCCTTATCCCCGGGTCTGCGGGAGAGGATTATCACAGGCCTCAGAACAATGTGCAATATATTTTAATATGTCTGGAAGGTAATGAACTGGGATTGAATCACTTGTGCTGTAACAAACACTGAATCACACTGGCTGTCATTGTCTGCTTTATTATGCATAGCACTGGGCTTAAAGACATGTCATCACGTAAATGCTTGTTGTTTTATTTATATTCTAATGAAACGTGTACTAAGAACAATACAGAGGGCATCCTCACTGACCTTCTCGGGGAAATGCTATTTGCATGGCTGTCTCTTGCTTTTGTGACACTAAAATGGAGCAAGCATGCAGCTGGTAATATCAGAGGGAAGTCAGACGTCCTGATCTGCATACCTGCTCCAGGTCAGTGACTCGGAAAGTATTGAAGCCTTTGCATTTCTGCAATGACAATCCATGTATTTTCTCAGGTTGCCTATATTATTAGGTAAGGGATAACATAAGGAAAATATGTGTAAAACTCCAGTTTACGGAACATTTTAAATAATAAAGCGCTAGGATTTTGTTTAAGCTGTAGGTGAATTTGGCTTACTGGTAGAGTGGTGTTTGTGCTCCAGCCCCTACCAGTTACTGATTTTAAAAAAGGATACAGAATAGAGTTTTATATAGAAAAAAAGGGTTACATCCCTACGTAAATCTCAGAACCACAGTTTTTACTGCACCAGTCAACATCTGTAGAATTCCTCCAAAGGTGATGCCTATTCCGGTGACAACTGTCTATAATGGAATTTTCATTACTACCTGTTGTGGTTTTACAACCACTTTAAAGCAGATTTTTCTTTGACAAATAGAAGGTCTAGTTTTTGCCAACTCCATGGACCCCCAACATAAATTGCTTTAGAAACCACCAACCTGAAAAAATGTACTTCATCCTGGGCTCATCTATTCTAGGTAATGCTACAATGACTTCCAATTTACTCAACATAATACAAGAATAGGTTCAATGGGGTAAATTGGATTCTTGTAGGATTTCAAGCTCCCATCTCTGTTGATCAACACAGTGATGCCAACTGTGCCCTTAGAAGTATTTTGGAGGTACCATTGTATGCCACACCACTCTTTTTTTCCAAGAGATCCCCTTCAATACCCTCCTACTCTACCATGCCTGCAGTAGGAAAGTTGATGTTGAAATAAACTGGAGTCTAGAGATTGTTGTGGGGAACAAAGCTGGGAGGAGGAAAACGCTGAGGAAGAAAACTTATTGCTAAAGTCATCATTATATGGAAGAACAAAGTTTGAGCAATCAATTTAGAATGCATAAAATAAGAAAAAGGGTTAGGCCACCCTAATATGATTGTGGTTTATGCAGCCTGAGGAGCTTAGTCCTCACCTAAATTCTAGTATCTCTTGGCTAATCCAACAGCAAGTTCTCCTTCCATCATTTTTTGATCACTTGGAAGTTTTTGATATTACTGCCCACCTTTGTGTGTCCTGGCTTCTTCTGTTGTATGCACCATAATTTGATATAAGAGGTATACAGGTATATTAGTAAAAATCTTACTGAAAGTCCCAAAGAATAGTCCAACACTAATCGAATGAATCAGTTTGTGCGGATTGACCCTGTAGTACGTAATTCACACTAAGCTAATAGAGGAACCTACATTCAGCATGTCATCAGTGTCCCTTCAGGTTAATTATCAGTCAAAGGTCTAGCTGGTCACTATTTGTGGGACAATCAGCAGTTTGTGATGAATTGAGCAGATGTACAAATTGTATGAATAGCCCACAGTATTGAATTCCTCATGTGCTGTAGATCCACCGACTGCCTTTTATTGATTGGGTCTTTGTGTATCCCATGCAGGCTAAGGCACAGATATAAAGGGATGGGACTGGTTTTAGCACCATGATATCTGATCCCTAGTAAATGAGATATAGATTGTGTAAATAGCTTCCAGTATTGAAGTTCTATATGTGTTGTAGATCTGCCTGCTGCCTATTTTTGATTAGGCCCTTGTGAATCCCATGCAAACTAAGCCACAGCTATAAAAGGATGGGACTGGTACCAGGTCCATGTTGTCTGATCTCTAGTAAACCAGGTATATACTGTATGAATAGCCCACAGTATTCTCATGTGTTTGAGATCCACCAGCTGCCAATTTTTTATGTGATCTTTGTGTATTCCATGCAGGCTGTGGCATAGCTCACAAAGAATGGACTTGTTCCCAGATTCATGATGTCTGATCCCCAGTACACTTGGTACAAAATGTGTAAATAGTCCACAGTGTTTTAACTTATCTTGTAGTTCCTTTTGCCTATTTTTTATTAGATCTTCATGTATCCAATCTAAGCTAAAAGAGAGAAGGCAATAGTATGTCCCATATTCATGAACTCTGATCCCTAGTAAACTAGGTACAGATTGTTTAGTAGCTCATAGTGTTGAGGCTTCACATGTGTTGTAGATCCACCAGCCCAATTTTGGTTATGTTTTTGTGTAAGCCATGCAAGCTAAGACATACTATAGCTAGGGTAGAATGAGACTGGTCCCAGATCCATGATGTCTCATCCCTGGTAAACTGCTGCCAGAAATAGAGATTAAAATGGCATTGCTCCTTGAAACCCTTTTTTAGCATTGTAACCTGTTGTGCAAACTCGTATTAGGTTTTATTAAAAAGATATCAGGACTGTTAAGGGTTATGTATGAGATATGAGGAGTCTGCTTTTAGACTTTACGTAAATGCCCCTGGAGGCTTCTATGCCTCTGCGTGCAATGATTCTGGCTGTAGATTAACAGATTAAAATATTAAAGAAAAACTACACTTTTAACTCTCGTTTTTATCCCTTATACTTTGTAGATCTCATCCCTTACAGAGATCCTCCTACATTTCAACAATCAGCGTGTCAGAGGTCATACACCATTTGCTTTACTAGGAATCCATTAGTTCTGTAACTGTTCGTGTTATAGATTGATAAGAATGAGGTGAAATAGAAAAGCTGTAAAACGCAATAGGGGATATCTGTCTTACAGCTAGTTCACATGGATAGTCTCCAGGCATTCTTTCTGCATTTTCCAGGTAGCTGATAGCCTTCCAATTGCCGACCAGCAACCAACTCTATGCTTGTTCAAAATAGGCAAATTTCTTGGTGGTTTTGAGGGTTGGTCAACAGTCCCCAACAGTAAATCTGTCATTTTAGTTGAAAAAAGACCCATATATGATTGCTAATGTTAATGTATGTACATTAAAGTGACCCTGTCACCATCCTATTGCAGGTAATAGCACGGAAAAATCAAGTATTCTACATTTTACTTTCCACAAATATTTTTATTTAATTGCAATATTCATTTGAACTTTTTTAGATTTTGACAATGCTAGGAAAGTCAATTCCCTAGCACAGCCCCCCTCAACTTTCACTGCATTCTTCCGAGAGTGCCCCATTCTTTCCTCGCTGGTCCAACTCCTTCAATCCTACTTTTACCTCCCTACATAACCTTTTTTGTAGCTGCCGTGTTAGATGGTAAGGGAAATACTATAGAGCAGCCATTCTTAACCAGGGTCCCATGGAACCCTGGTACCTCCAGGGGTTTCTAGGGGTTCCTCCAACTGTGGTTGACCTCTTATTTGTGTAGTTCTGGAGCCAACACTACTTGATGAATCTAGCTGCATGATTCAAATGATGTTATTAGTTGTTTATAAAAGTAGTTTAGTCCCTACTGTAACGAGAGGGATTCCTTCAGCTGACCACCAATTAAGGAGAGAGTCAATTCCCTAGCATAGCCCCCCTCAACGTACACTGCATAGTCCTCTCTTCTGAGTGTCTAATTCTTTCCCTGCTGGTCCACCCCCATGAACCCTACTTTTACTTGATGATGTTTTTAGATGTTTATAAAGGTATTCTAGCCTCTACTGTAAGGGGGACATTCCTTGAACTGGCCACCAATTTAGGAGACTTTTCCCACATACCCCTGATACATTGCTTTTAGGAGGGATTCCCAGTGACAGGAAAACAATTTAGGAGGATCTGCAGGGGTAAAAAGTCTGAAAAAGGCTGTTACAGATTGTTACTTCTGGGGTTACTAGCTTCACAACCAAGAGACAGCCTACTAGCAGTCCCTGGGCTTGTGAATTTGTACTTTCACAGGAAAATGTAATGCATGAATGTGTTAAATGCCTAAATTTTGTTGCATAGAATGGACTATGGACAGATTTTCCTTGGCTCATGCATAGCCTATTACCGTACCTTTCAAGTGTATCGTTCCCTAATAATTCAAAACAAGCATGTAAATTCAGGTCAAGGCTCAATTAATACAAGATCAAACAAAGTGTTTCAGAATGCATACTACTCCTTCCTATACTCACCTAAGCCCATAGATTTTCTTTAAACATTGACAGACATTATTGCACATGAATAATTTAAAATGGATTTCATTCTGCAGAGCTATCAGAGACAAGCATATTCATTTGTGCTAATATTATATGTCCCATGGGTAGGGATTCTTTATGAAAGCAATTGATTGGATGTGTTTAGTGCAAGAATCAATAACAAATTAAGTACTGGACAGTGTCTTTTGAATGAGCCCAGAGTGTATGCCATGTGGCTGTAGAGTTGCTTTCCATACAGGTATAAAAGAATTTCAATTAAAGAGAATCTGTCATGCTTCTGTCAAAATTCTGCAGCAGCCTGGAACTGAATTGCATTGTGTAATGACTAGTGTCTTAAATATCCTTTATTAGAAATGTCAGCAGCAAATGTTCTTTTTTTTTCCTTGTGTATGAACTAATATATTACACTGTATGCGGCCTGTCTTGTGTTAGCCAATTTTGTGACAGTGAAGTGGCATTTAATTGCAAAAATTGTCAATTGGAACAAGGCAATTTGCTACCAAAATTTTCCACGGAGATGTAGAATGATAAAAGCATTTCATGCGAGGTCGCTATAATCCAACAGTGTTTTTGTGACTGAGCTCTGGTTTAGAGTGCTAAAGCTGAAGTCCGAACAGCTAACAGACAGAGGAAATACATTTACGGGAGCTGTCTTTACCTGCCAAGGGCTTTGTATTTCTGTCCACCCATTCCTAATATTAACAAAGTTCTGTTAATCTGATGTTTTTGTTTTTTGTTGTTGTTGCGGGCTCACTTTTATTTATTGGTCTTCCTGTGATTGGACAATGAAAAGTGACGCATCATACATTTCAGCTTATTCATCTTCTCTCTCCTCCTTCAGCAACAATATATTTGCCACTTTAAAGTGCCTGTCTGGCAAGAACATTTTGTTTATAATAGATAAAGTATGGAAGGATTAGGTTTTATTTTAATGGGGAACAGGAAAGATCTAGAATACCAGAACAAAGGTTGAGAAAATGTACTTTATCATAAAATTTTTAAAAGAAAAGTTAACATGTTTCAGGGGGCCTTTTGATTGGTTCCAAATGGGGCATATAATTACCGCTGTAGAGGAGATTTTTCCCTTTTTATTGTGGGGTAACCCTGGAAATGACATTCAGGTCTTCAGGGAACCCTCTGCTATAATTAATAAATCCACAGATCACAGTACAATGGTCATAATTCTTCTTACGTTGCTGGCCAATGGTAAGAATATAAACCTTACAGACAGC
Source organism: Pyxicephalus adspersus (assembly GCF_032062135.1). Taxonomy (NCBI): domain Eukaryota; kingdom Metazoa; phylum Chordata; class Amphibia; order Anura; family Pyxicephalidae; genus Pyxicephalus; species Pyxicephalus adspersus. Next base: position 18,556,442 of record NC_092858.1, read on the forward strand.
CAATAGGATCACTGGGGGGGTCACCTAACCTGACCTGAGATGCACAAATTTCTCAAGAAACCCCGAGCAACCTCTGGAGGAACCCTAAGGCTCCCTGGTTGATTTATTACTTTTCTAGTTTTCGGTCCTATTTTTTTCACCATTTCCCCAGATATTTTACATATATCTGTTTACCCATATACAGACTGCCAAACCAGAAAAACATTAAGGAGGCGTATTTGTGTATTCATATATAAAAGTGCCAATTTTTGGGAAAACCTGCCATTCTTCCGGCCAACTGGCACAAACCGGTAAAGCTATACCGAGAAATAATGAGAGGCCTCTGTTACAAGTCACAATAGGCTCAATTCATAAAGCTAACACACCACCATAAAGTCCTTTATTTCCCGAAATGACTGTTATTTTCAGGTTAGAGCTGGCAGATTTGAAAATTACATTTACAAGGCTGAAAATAAATATAGTTATACAGGTGTATACCAGCTCAATTCACAAAGATTGGACACAAGAATAATTCCAGGCATGTACTATGTGGTGTCACTTTCTTCAACTACCCATAGCCTTACAGTACATAAGGATAAAGATCGCATTATCACCCATGTGAATGTATTTTATACTGCTATGTTACCTTGAAATAAGCTTATGGCCCTTCAACTGAACATTTTATTGTAATGCAAAAATGGAAAAAAGAATTTTGAACCTTAAATTATATAATACAATATATATCCTAGTATACTGAAAAAGGGGAGGTATAACTGGGTTTATTGTTGTGCATATTGTTGGATGTCAGAGAGAGTTGTGTTGGCTCAAGGGATCCTTACAGTAATTATAATTGCCTCCCAGTTCAATGGTTTCTGTCTGTAAGCATAAGAAAGCCCATTAGAAAATCAAGCCATGGGCAACTAATGGGGTATGCATGAATGCTTTACTGCCTGGAGCAGACCTAAGGCTTATATACTGGTCTGCCTGCCCTGTATGCATGACATGTTTCACTGAGCATTGCCTGTCCAGAACTTAAGAATTGGTTTCATTGAACTCTCCTGATGGGGGGAATGGAGGTCTCTGCAGATGTAATAAGTTTACTTAGATGAATTCCTCCTTAGAACCCCATTTTGTATCTTCTATTCACTCCCATCACTCTTTTCAGACACTGGGAGGTCTAGATTTGTAACCTAAATAAGGCTATAACCTCTATGCTATGTGACATCACTGGTTCATCCAATAGTGGTATATGGTGTGAGCCAAGTAGGAATGTTTAAACTGTATAAACAGTGAAGAGAAGACTCTGGAGTGTCAATTGATCTTTAATTGGGTGATAAAAGGGATATTTAAATGAATTAGAGGTTGTGGAAGGAAAGGTGTTTATTATTAGAGAACATGGAGCGCCTTGCATTACAGGTCTTCAGGTACAGCTTTCTCTTTAGCAAAAATAGTGAACAGAACAATAGGGACATTGCCAAATCTTATACCAAATCTCTGGAGACTAGCAGTCAGGGGCAGTGGTGCCTTACATGCCATACCCCAGATATACAGCCATGAGGCACTCAGGAGGGATCCAAGACCGAAAGTAAATCTTTCAGAGCATATTTACATTGCCTATCAGCAGATCTTCACTTTTATGGTTCAGGTCCAGCTAAAGCATTAGCATAATTATGGAAGCATGCCCAATGTTTAACCTTGAACAGTAATGTGAAGGGTAACTAATAATACTTTTATTGCTTTTGCTTATTTTAAATTGTCACAGAGTCACCATGAAAAAGATGGAAACCCCAACTGAATGACATTTCATTTTCTAAAGCTCTTTGTATCATAATTTATTAAGATATCTTTTTTCCTACTTTTTTTCCTTACCTGCAAATCCCTTCTGCTGATTTCTTCTTCCATCCCCTTTAGGGCATTTAAGCTACATACATATGTCAGATGATTGTTGCCTGAGACGAACAGACATGCTCATCTTAGGTGTGTCCCCCACTTCATTCATCAATCTGTCCTGGCAGATCAATGAATGACCAAGTAGGGACAACTGCTGTACTTTTATATAAAGGCGAGCACAGTGGGTGTCACTCACTCGTTCTCCCCCTACCTTCTCCATGGAGCAGAACAGTGTTCATTATATTAACAATTATATTACAGCACGTGTTCATTATATTAACAATAGTTGCTTTTTCTAGTTTGCTTTCTCAAAGTAAATTTCCTAATAATAATAACAGTGGACAATACATGTTTAAAGATACTTGTAGTCATAAGAATCAAACTGAGAGACATTATAGGTTATAAGGGCAAAAGAAGCAAATATAATATTGTCATACAAATATATAAATGCATGTAAGATAAATACAATCAAGGATTGAATTGTTCGATTCCTCGAACATTTCTAACATTTCTCTAAACAATCATTTCCTAATAGTAGACAAGAGCTCTTAGTAGGGAGAGTATGCTGGCAAGGATCAAAAAACTCTCATTTGTCTCAACGCGTTTCGCCTTACATGGCTTCCTCAGGGGAAGTTGAGAGGAATGCCAGAGTGAAAAAGTTGCCTTATGGAAGGATTAAGGTCAATGGAGGGATGTTGTGTCCCATGGAACTTTTTATCAGTGCCTGATCCCAGGGTAAAGAAAGATCCTGGGTAATTGTTAGTTCTGGTGCTGATCCATGGGGATCTGACGTCTGCTGGACCTGAAGTGACAGCTGTAGACTAGATAGATTAATTGATAGATAGATAGATAGATAGATAGATAGAAATGATAGATACTTTTTTAACATTACGTTTTGTTCTTTTTATGCGCTTTCCTTTGCTCAAATGCAAATATCGTTTAGCAGAGTCCTTTAAGTGAACTAATAAGCATTTGCAAAAGAAATGCTAGAAGACCCTGCTATGATTTAGAGTGCTTGTGCAGAGATATTTTTATTCAAGGCTGCCCTGAGACTATTAAACAGTGGCTTTTGTATCTTTAATTAGGCTGGAAAATTTCATACATCTGCGGTTTGGGAACCCCTGTCAGCCTAGTAGATTCAATCACATAGATACTAGTATCCTCAAGCCATCACACAATTGATTTTTTGCAGGATTCTGCTCCGATTTAGCTTCAGGGACAAAAGATATGTTCATTCATTTGTCAGTCAGTTTTGCCATGCTTCATTGGGGAAAAGGCTTTGGACTGTTTTACAGAACATTTGCATAATAGGATTAATATTATTATTATTTTTATTGTGGTTGGTTATAATATTGCCGTTAGTATTATTAGTATTACATAGAGGAAAGTAACATTTTATGAATCAGGAGACGCATTATAACTTGCAATTCCAAACGCGTGCGGCGCATAAAGCACCGAACATATGGGGTGGATGTTAATTGCCCAGTTTTGTTTGCATACTGAAATTTTGGTGAGCAACTAATTTATTACAAATACAGATGGCACTCATTGGTACATAGAAAAACGTGCTGTTAGCATTTTGATATATATAGGGAAAAGGAATTTCGGCAAAATGACAGTGACTAAAAAGTGAATAGAAATGTCTAGATTCAGTTCTTTTCATTTAAAGCAGAACTCAAGTCAAAAAGATCATTTGTAGGTAAGATAACTACAATGTTGCTTCAATAGTCACCCTCAATCCAGAGGTTTGTTGCAGGGTGATTTTTTAAGCAAACATCATTCGGTTTACTTACACTTATCCCAGGTCTTTCTGGATTACCCTAGAGCAGTGTTTCTCAACCGGGGTTCCAAAGACCCCAATGGATCCTCCAGAGGTTGCTAGGGGTTCCATGAGCAATATTTGATTTGATCAGTTTAACCAAACCAGGCTCTGCCTATCTGTAAGGTTGACATTTTTCCCACTTGCCATCAGTGTAAGAGCCATTTGTCCATCGATTGCCACACTGTGCCAATACTGTGAGCTGTGGATATAGCAATTATAGAAGGGGTTCTATAAGACCTGAAAGTTTTTTATGTGGTCCACCCATGTTGAAAAGGTTTAAAAAAGCTGGCCTACACTGGACTGGACAGAGAAGTAAAAAGCAGCACACTGATGAGCTCATTTGTCAGTCATTCTGTTACTTAGAGAGCTGTTTGTCAGCATGTGAACCTAACTGGCTCTTTATGCTGCTTCTTCCTCTTACACTCCAGCCGTGCTTTACTTCCAAAGGTTGCTACCAGGTCAAGTATTTAAAGTATGCATTTATTAATATATTATTGATTAAAGAATATCAATAGTTGATTTCTTTTTTAACTGCTTGTCTGGCCTTTCCTTTACTTTACACATTTTTATAAAAACTAGATATGAATCTTAGAAAAATTAAAACTGGGTTATTTTGCCTTAAGTGAAAGAATGGACAGACTTGTAATGAGAGCAGGCAAAAAGAAGAAATGTTTCAAAGCAGCCCTGTATTTTAGTGACAATTGTCTCACTTTGGATGTATATCCTCCCACGTTCTGTTGTGCCTTTGATTCAGGAAGTAAGGGAAATCTCCCCTCAGAAAAATGAATACACAATATTAGTAGTAGGTTATAATCATATACTGGGAAGGAAACACAAATTTGCACAGGAGGTGCAAATGCGGTCAAACAAATGACCATCCATGTCAGTACATGCAGAACCATTGGGTCTGATTTATTAAAGCTCTCCAAGACTGAAGAAGATGGACTATTGTGGGCGATCCAGCAAACCTGGAATGGATCTGGTCCAGGATTGAAAACATTTGCCAAATAATAACAGATTATTTTTAAGAACCCCATTCCAGGTTTGCTGGATCATCCAGGTTCCCCCACGATAGTCTATCTTCTCCAGTTTTGGAGAGCTTTAATAAATCAGGTTCATTGAGAGAGGCCAAACAAGAAGGTTAATGTATATGGAAATGTTGAAACTATGGTAGACATATCTATGGTAGACATATCTATAGAAAGCATACAGAGATGCAAGTAGCTGGATCCGGAAATCAAGTAATTTTAGCCATATAATATACAGGAAGGGTCATGGTGGACAAAGTTTACATACAAAGTTGGCAAATAGAGAAAATACGTTGTGATGATGTAGAGCTTAAGAATGAAATTCCAGCAAAGAAGTGTTCAGCACCATGGAGAGGGCCACAGATACTTTGCACAGTTCTGTAAACAATGGAATAGGAAATAATATCACAAAGAAGTAATTTGTGAAATTCTCAGACACTGTTTTATTACTTGTATTTGTTTAGCGTTAGTCAAATCAGTCTCTCCAACAAAAGGAGCTGACAATCGAATGCCCCTAGCACTCATATATATATTGCTATGATCATTTTGTACATGAAATTGTATGCTTTAATGGTGAAAAAGAACAGCACTCATGTGCAGAGAGAACATACAAGCTGCAGACTCATAGTGTCCTTGGCAAGAATTAGACTATAAATGAATCTTCCCGTTTTTAAGCCCAACTAAACCCAACACTGAACAAAGCAAATTCTCAAAGCAATTATGTTGATTATTGTAAATGATAAGTATTACCTTTGGAACTGAACTTTACAAGTTCAAAAACCCCATTGTGTAGCTGTGTGTGGGCTGTTGCTCTGCAGGTGTCTGACCTTTCCTTTTAGTTTTAATAATAATAGATTATGGTCAGACAATTGTTCACCACCTACCTCCTATGAATCACACTCCTTGCTTTTACTTATGTGTACATACAGGGGTTATTTATTAAAGAAATATAACCTGTTCACATAGTAATGTAAATTATTCCCCCAGCTTAGTAAATGAGATGAAACTGCTGTTCACGTAACTTCAGCTGTCCAATCATGTGCAAGAGAAATTCTTTTCTTGTCTTTCTTGCATGTGATTGGGCATTTTTTGCAAAGTAACCTATCACCACTAAGATAAGATAGCATAGAAATTCACCTTAGTCTAACAGTCTAAATTTTCTTTAATAGTATTAATTATTTTAATAACAATTTATTAATAATTGAATTGTGTTGCAGCTAGCAGTTGAGGTGCATTATGGCTATTATTATGACAGGGAAGAAATAAGGAGAAGAAAGGATGAGGGGTGGATCATACACATTACCAACAAAAAACGATTTAGAGTTTGCAGAGTTGATCAGAGGTCAATCATCATTAAATATAAGGCATATAGTGTACATGTGGAGGTGAATTACACCATAACAAAGCATGCAAAACAATTTTTATAAACTGCCTTGATACGGAGTGGTCACTGCTAACTAATGAATGACTCTGACCATTCCATCAGGCATGGAAGAGTTGAAGCAGACCTAGCATCAGATATATTTTTATGTTAACCAAAATACCATTGTGTCATTGTAACACTTTCAGGCATTCATTACCTCTCATAGAGGTCACAGCACTCACATTCATAATGCCTTTATTTACTTTTATCTCCACAAGGATGGTACAATCTTTTTCAGGCATTATCCCAGTGTCTCAGTGATGGTGGTCCTTTAAATCTACGTAAAACCATAATTCAGTTGCATAGCAATAGCCATAGCAGCCTTTGCAGCTGCTGTGGGCCCTGAAATATGATGTATAATAAAATATGATTAAATATGTGACCCCTGTGGAGGGGGCTCTTGTATGGAGTCTCTTGAGGAAATTTACCCGTGACATCCAATATAGAAGGGCTAAATAAGGACCTTAGGATCTCTGCTAGTCACAGGTCTTCTTTTGTTTAAAATAAAGCATTTACTTAATTGTATATAGCCATACACACATTAGATTTATGTAGCTGGAAACAATCTTTGATTCCATCAGTATAAAAACAAACAAGCACTGTACAAACAGCCCTGCTCAGATCTATGGGGAGGAAAAAGGTGGGGGATATGCAGGATGCACCCCGCTGTGTCCTCCCCAAATGATAGCGGTCACCTCCATTGCTTGGTAAATCACTACAAGACATTGGAAGCCACTGTACAAATACTGGAGAATTGTGACTCAGATTTTCGTTGGGCGACAAATGTCTCTGATTGTGTCGGGTGACAATTATCTGCATGTCTTAATGTCTTTACCAGTTTAGATTTATGGCTGTCTGAGTTATTACAAACTGGAAATTACTCAGTCTAAATACCCCAAAATCTCAACATTTCTCCTCTGCCTAAAACTAGAGTTAAAGCTAGAGTTTCAAAAAAGTTGATATTGGGATAATGGAGTAATTCGGCCTGATTTATTAAAGTTTTCAAAGACTGAATACCATGGGAAAACTTGGGTGATGCCACAAACCTTGGATGGATTTCCTAAAAGTGTTTTTCTATTAGCAAATGTTTTTAGTCCTAGGTTTAGTCCTAGGTTCTCCTAGGTTTTTAGACCTAGGTTCTCTCATGACAGTTTATCTTCTCCAGCCATGCAGAGGTTTAATAAATCAACCACATTGTGTGCAATTTTGACATTAATGTTTTGATGATTATTATTTTTACTACAACTTTAATCCAATACATTGCTTTTATTGTAGTATAGTGTACTGACTATGCTAATAGCTTTGCTGCTGCATGTCCTTGGTTTAGGCCACGTTCTGAGTGGTAATTAGCTATTCATATGCAGTATTTAGTTGTAAATTGTAAGGTACGTACACATTTATCTTAAATAGTACTCTACTTTCTTTATGGCCAATTAGGCTATTTTGTTGTGGTAACGTGGTAAAACACCCCAAGAACAGCCCATTCATTTTGAGAAGCACATCAGAACACAATTTGTATTTTAGTGGACCACAACCATCCATGCTGCATGCCCATTAAATGGGTGCTGTAATGCATTGGCAACCTGTTCAAACTGTCTAGGCTGCCTTAAAGCAATGCACATTAACATGTGAATCTCTGCACTTTAACACAGGTTCTGTTGCGTATTTTGGCTGTCTGAATTGGCCCTTTATAGAAGCTAACATTTGAACTAAGACTTTGCAGTTCTGTATTTTTTTTAATTTAACTTTATAATGACCTGAGAATTAAATTAACAGCACAGCTGGGGTGAGCAAAGCTGGAGTAGTTTGCAATACTTCCTGACGCGATAGAAAATTCAGCTGTAAGAATGAGGGAGCATAACAATTTAGCAGGAAATCAGAAGCAGGACAATTGACATGTAATGAGGAGAGTTTGAGAAGAGACTTTCCTGTTCTTTGGACCCAAATTAATCCTATTCAGAAGCAGGCGTCATGCAGACAAGACAGTGCCAGTGACTCACAGTACAGTGTGAACTGGATTACTGTCAATTATTGAATTTGTCTCCCAGACAGGTGAATTTGCGTACCGTGTCGGTTCTGTAATTGTTAGTACAAAATATGTTACTTGTGCTGCTCGGAGTTTGACTTTATGAAGTCTTAAAGAGACCTACCTGCAGCAACACGGATACATGCTATGGCTACAATCACTGGTTTAGCTGCTAACATTATGCATAAAATCTACTATGTGCAAAGACAAGATGTCTACTATTGAATGTTTTCTTGTCATATATTGAAGCTGTTGGCTCAGTGGTTAGCACTCTTTGCAGCACTGGCTCCGTGTGTCTGCATGGGTTTCCTTCCACATTCCAAAAAACATTCAGTGAGGTTAATCAGCTTTCCCTCAAAAATTGTCCTTAGACTGTGTTATTGACATATGATTATGGTATTTTTTTTCTCGCTATATTAGTAATTTGAAAAGTTACCATTTGCATTAGAATTGTAGAGACTTAAAGCACATTAGAGGGTTTACTAGGTAGCTCAAAAAATGCCATATCCCTAAAATAAGGGGGCAAAAGAAAAAAGATTCCTAACCAACTTGGTAAGTAGGGAATTCCTGGCATCAGTATGTTAAAAACACAATTTTTATTTTAAAATATATTGAAAAAACATACAGATTTGTAAAAATGCAAACAATTAGGCATAATAAGGTCTCCATAACATAACATAAATTAAATTGATAAAATGCTATGGAAAGATTTGTTCTCAGTGCCATTTGCAGAAGAAACTGCTTCAGGGGATAGATAGCAGAGTATTAAATATAAAAACCCAGTAACCGATTTAATAGAAAATTATATGTAAAAAAACGTCACATTGATTTAGCGACATCCACTTGAGTATGACCAACTCATAAAATCAAGATAATATACGCAAAATGGTGATTGGACCCAAGCATGCAAAAGCACACCAGGAACACTGGCCCTGATTTATTTAAGCTCTCCAAGGCTGGAGAGGATACACTTTCATCAGTGAAGCTGGGTGAAACAGAAAACCTGGAATGGATTTCCTAAAAGTCATTTGCTATTATCAAATGTTTTGAATCTTGGACCACATCCATACCAGGTTTGCTGGGTCACCCAGCTTCACTGATGAAAGTGTATTCTCTCCAGCCTTGGAGATTTTTAATAAATCAGGGCCAATGTCTCAGAAAGCTCTGGATTGGTGTCAGCAGTGCCAGGCCAGTATTAACATGAAAGTCCAACAATACCTGAAAAGGGTGACAAGAGCACAGAATCCCAGAGTTACTCTTGCACCATGTCTGCACAGAACATTATTAATTCAAATACTTAAATAGAAGATAATATATCATTTATACACCTAAGAACATAAAAGCTTAAAAGAAAAATTTAAATCTAAATGAGCTTGGATGTGCCTTTTGCTTGCAGACTTTGAAAGGTATCCTCCTGTTTCATCTTAGTGACTCTTCCTTCCATGGCATAAACACCATTTGCTTTGGTGGGAGTTGCATTAGGGCAGCCAGTTAACTGTTCAACCATATACACAAAAAATAAATAGAAATGTGTATGCTGTACTTTTAAAATCAGAGTGCACAGACATACGTGGTAGTGCATGGATGCAGGTTGCCATTGGGGTGGCATTGAAGCAGAACAGGCAGGTTGTTTATTGCAGAAGGGACAGGTGATGGCCCGTTTATAATAAAACATACTTACCTGCCTGTTCTTAAACTTCTAGTAATACACAGTATAGTGTAGTATGCCAGGAAGTGCTAGATATCCCAGCATAATGAATAACATCATCTCCATTCAGCCAATCAAAATGTCCAAAGACCCAACATCAGGATCAGGTAAAAATAACCAGAACAAGGACAGGTGGGTGCAATTAAAAAAGTGTAATCAGACATGTAATTTTTTTTTTATCGCAGATTGCCTGTCCCTTTTGCAATAAAAGACCTGCCTGGCCACACATTTTAATTGAATTAGTCTGATTTAAGGATGAATGGCAACCCATTCTAACACATGGCATTAATGCATGCATTTCCACATTGAAACACAAGAGTTACTCCAACACACCAGTAGGAACAGAACCAAATTTGGGCTTTATGAACTGGTACACTGAATAAAGTGTTTTTTTTTTCCTTTATCACAGGAAGATTTTTTTTTACTGAGATTACGTTAGGATTATGTTATGTGGCCAGTGCAGAATAAATGCTACTTAGCGGAGATCATTTTTTTAAAAGAATTAGATAAATAACTGACCTACTTTCACACACAAAACATGAAAACAATTATCATAGGTAGGAAAGAGCAAAAAAAAAAATCTCATTATAAGTTAGGATCATTCGTGCAAACCATATCTGGCAGGATGGAGGAATTACCATAGAAACATGAGACAATATTTGCTGATGTTACTATGGAAATGTGTCCCACCTACATAAGCCATGGAGTGAAGGACTTCATACTGCGTGATCGGAAATGTCTGGAGGCATTTAATCATGGTATCTTCATCCTAAAGATCATATTCAGTGACAGTATGAGGCCTAAAAAAAATTCCAAACAAGTTACGGCTACTCATAGAAAAGTTTTCTAGAACTTTTTAGTCCTTCCTTAATGGAGATACTATTTTCAATAAGGAGTTTTATATAAGTATATATATATATATATATATATATAAATATTCTATTGAGAAAAAGGAAGTACACCCTCTTCCAATTATAAGGTTACATATCAGGACAACAAAATATATCTTAAAATAAGGTGAATACATTCTCAAATGAACAGCAATTTGACATACATTATACCATATCATCATTTATTTAACAAAGACTAAGTCCAAATGCAGAAGTGCAAAATATTAAGTATTCCCTTACCATATCCTTTGGAACTAGGAAGGTAAGTAGAAGCCGGGTGCTGCTAATCAAATGCACTTCATTAATCGATCACCAGCAAGTGTCACCACTTTTTTAAAAGCAGAAGTTTTGGCAGTTTGCTGGTTTGGGCCATTCAGGTGTGTGATAACACAATGCCATGGAGGAAAGTCCTCAGCAATGATCTTAGAGAAGCAATTGTTGCTGCCTATCAGTCTGGGAAGGGTCATAATGCCATTTACAAAAAAAAGTCCATCATTATACAGTGAGAAAAAATTCAAGACAGTTGGCTAACTTCCCAGGAGTGGATGTCCTGGCCAATTCACCACAAGATCAGACAATACAATACTAAGAAAAATTTAAGAGAAAAAATCAGGAGCTAATTCTCAAACTCTACAGTCCTCAATTAGTAAGCGATATGTTAAAAGTTCATGACAGTACAAGTTAAACATAAAAAGAACAAGTGTGGCTTGTTTGGAAAGATTACAAGGAGGCCTCTTCTCTCTAAAAAGAACATAGCAGCATGGCATAAGTTTGCAAAGCTGCATTTGAACAAACCACAAAAATTATGAAACAACGTGCTTGGCCAAAATACCTTATTAAAGGAGCCTACTTTTCAATATTTTGCCCAAGACTCTCAAACATTTACAGAAAGCTCATCCAGTTTCCTCATATGATTTAGACTGAAGATGAGAGAAAATATTGGGTAAAATATATGTGGACCTTTCAGTTAATATTTGGTGAATATCATATTCATTGCTTTATAAAGAGAACCTTCAGTGAATTTTTACATTATATTTTTTATATAAGTATTCTTCTGGGAGTAAATTAGAAATATCCACTAGTTACAGATAATTCACAGATCTGTATGCATTAAAAATCTGTAAAAATATGTTACAACAAAACAAGTGAAAATCCAGGGTAAATATTGCTTTATAATACACTCAACGATATGACCTCAATGGCAAAAATAATTTGAGTTAAAGCAAGACATTTTATAAAGTTGCAATTACTTTTTATGTCTTCCTTCCATCACCTCCGGACAGCTGCCTGGATTCTTGGTTTTAATTAAACAACTCCCTATCCTCCCCCAATATCTGAAAAATGCTACATGTTTAGTCTGTATATGGCCGGGAGGCTGAATTAGTTTTTCAGACTTTAGTTTTAGGTTCAGTACTGGAATTCTGATTTTCCGCTGGTTTTCGGTGGATGATGGAACCTAATATAAAGGAAGGAACATGACTCAGTTTATGTAGAAATATTATAACTTACAATGAGATTGTGACTTATGCTGATTTTCCCAGCTGTCAGTTCACTATGAATCTGTCAAAATTGTTTCAATGTGTTATTTGGCAATGATTTGCACACTACTGCTGACAGACCCACCACATGCTGTCTTGTGCCGACTGGGCTAAGACAACCTTCATGTAAAATTGAAAGGGAAGACTGGGGTTCTCCCAGCTTTAGAATGAGGGAAATAAGGAATGGCTTGTACCTGATTGAAGATCTTCAATCTAATGACACAATTGGTAGCACATACGGTAGTTGCCAGCTGGTGTAGGGATCTCTCTAGGGGCCCATATTATTGTATGTGAGTCTTTATCAATGTCCATTGTCATCTTCAGTCCATTCTACATGGCCAGAGGTGATGTGGCTCAAATTGGTCCCCTTGGTTGCCACCGTGCCACATGTTGTCCAAATTGAGACGGTAGCCATATCAATGCACATTTTCCAGGTAAGGTCAACTGTTGTCACTGTTATGGATTACCATAAAGTAATTGGTAGAACATAACATATGGCTTTACAGCATCTGGAATTTTAAAAAGAAGTTTAAGGTGGCCAAGTAGAATGGCCAGAAGACATTAATAAAGACCCACACACAATGATATGGGCCATTCCGTCTAGAGCAGTGTTTCTCAATCTTTTTTCACATTAGCATATGTTGTTCCAAGCTTTTATAAAATATTGGAAAGCCTACATGACTAGATTGGAACACAATGTGGAATTCTGAGCTAATCAGAGTTGTGTAAGTGCATCTTTCTAAGAGGAAAATAACCACTTTCATTAGCAGGGAGCGAGACCTACTGACTGCAAACCATCGTCAGATACAATGGTGGAGAGAAGAAAGAGATGAAATTGTCATTGTTAACATAAAGGCTACCATTAAAATACGTGTAACTACAACTGTTAGAATCTTGTAAAAGCTTTATTTTGGCAATGCAGAGTCATTTTAATAGCTGTAAATCTTCAGATTTATTTCAAATACCTAGTATTTCTAGTATCTTAATAATCATGTCTAGAAAGTCCTTACTCATTCACTTCACTATAAGGTGAAGTCACTCCATTGCTGTCTCTTTAATTGTCACCCTGTCCTGTGCTTTCCAAGTTGAGATTCCAGGTGGCCATGTCAGTGTACATTGATCTTAGAGAACCAGCTTCTGCACATTTAAGAGCTGGTATCAGTAGGCAGTACCAATGCCCCCTTGTTTATTCCCAATGCAGCTTTAGCATCTCCCAAAAGGCAGTGAAAACAACACGACCCCAAATATAATGGCCCCAAACATAATACTCCACTAAAAGAAAATCTAAACAACTCAATTAACTTGTCTTTTAAACTAAAAAACAATGTCTATGGTCTTGCATAAACTATTCATCTGTAGTTATAAATCTAATGCATAGTGTTTTTTTTAAATGCAGACAAATGAACTGTCCAATATTTGTCCATATCCCCTTCACCAATTTGTCATCACCATCAATCATTTGAACCACTTTTATGCATTCAAAAGACATCAATAGCTTGGTTTATTTTACATTTAGGTATCTAGGAACAGAACAGCTGAAAGAAAACCCTTGGGATTTTACCATATTTTCTTATTTACCGTCACAAATACAAAAACTAGTGAGATATATACTGTTTTTTGCAACTGAAACATAGATTTAAAATCTGGTTACTGACAATGTCACTAAATGTTATCTTACACATGAAGTTGATTTCTATACCTTTGTATAATTGTAGATGATCCAGTCTCATACCCCCATTATTTGGTCCCCCAAAAGTTATAAATACCTCTAGTTAAGTATCCCTGATATGTCTCAACAATCTCATGTCATCGCAATTGTCTTGGTGCTCCTAGTAATAAAGTATGGTTTTGATAGGTGCAGCAACACCAGATATAGCAGTTATAGAGTGTTTATAGAGTAAAACCTTTTAAGTCATTTAATCAGGTCAACAGAGTCTAGCTAAAAAGACATAAGAATTTCTTCCCGCCAGTGCTCTGAGCATGGTAAAATTACCAGACGATGGCCATATAGAAATAATAAAAAAATAAAACAATCATTAAACATATTTGCAGTTATCTTGAGAGCCTGAATTTTTAGCGATATCTGCTTTCCGTAACCCTCCTGTAATTACAGTGGAGGAAGAAGGGAAAGAAGAAGGAGTCAGTCTAGTTCTTCTGTAGTGCACATGTGCCGGACAAACTGATAGAGGGGGGATAAAGGGAGCAGAAGGAAGACCTCGATTTTGGCTAGCTGTTGATGTGCATTGTGGCAACACTTATGCTAAAGCTCACATTGCTGTACATGTACTTTAATGCAGAATACATTATGAAGCCATTCATTTTAAATTCTATCCTAATGCACTCAGACAACGCATCTCTGACGCAAATGTATTGTGCCTGGTGACTCATTACATTGTGTTGTGGTGCACAGCTTTGAAAAAAAATCTCCATGTGTATTGTTTCATTTATTGTCAGCTACTGTAGCACAACACACGCTACTCACACACGTGACTCAACTCACCTTAGTGTACATGTGTTTAAAGAAAGTCATCATCAAGGTGTAAATGGGCCCTTAAAACATATCCCTTCTTCCTAGTCCCCTCTAACTCTTCATACTGGGTCAAAGCTTATGAAGGAAGATATTGTGTAATTATCTCAATCCAGAGACCAGGTCTTTTGACAGTGCTGCTTCCATGTCCCGGCACCGCATGTGGGCCGGCCCCTTCTACCTTGGTGGTGGTATAATCTTCTGCCCCATTTAGAAACGGACCCTTTCCCAGACAGACAGTAGAAAGCATCCATGCCAGACAGGACCCGATCACAAATGAAGACAGTGGAACTGCCTAGAAAATCACATGATTGTGGTCTTAGAAAATGGGTTTAGGTTGGTGTTTTTTTCTTAGAGGTTAGAGGGGTAGAATTGCTGTGTGGGAGGAACTATGTTCACACAGCTTTATCCATTTTGTGATGATATCTACAGACCTTGGGCCACCACCCTACTGTCCTTTCCAAGTTACAGCCTTGATGTTCCTCTTGTGGAAGAAAATATGGGGTAGAAATTGGGTTTAGGTAGGTGTTTTTTTATTAGTTAATTAGAGGGGTGGAACAGATGTGCGGAAGGAGATGTCTTTATGTGCAGCATAGGTCAACTTTAATCATATTTGTGATGGCCTCATCATACCCTGGGCTTTCACCTTAAGGTTCTTTCCAAGTTACAGCCTTGATGTTTCTCTGATTAATCTATAACTCAGCATACTGGGTCAAACCAAGTCTTACCTTGTGGAAGAAAAATAGGGTGTAGAAATTTGGTTTAGGTAGGTGTTTTTTTTTCTAACTTAGAGGTTAGTTAGAGAGGTGGCATGGACATGCGGAAGGGGGATGCGGGTGATGTCTTTTTGCCTGTAGCTTTTCACTCTAGGCTACCACCTTGTTGTCATTTCCTAGGTATAGCCTTAATGTTTCACTGTGTCTCAATATAATAAAATAAATCAGATATTACTTCAAAATTTACTTTTTAAAATGTGTAAACTAAACATATTTTTATTTCATCCAGTAGGAAATATTTACACAAGATTGACAGTCGTTTTTCAGATGTAAATTTCCTTTCCTTTTCTAACCAGAAACACAACTGCTGCTTATCAAAATAGCTAAATACCTGGAAATTATAGAGGTGCCTCAGGGAGAGTCTGATAGGCGGGAGTGCAAAGCTTGTGTAATTGAAACGTTTAAGATTTATCTCACCCTCACTGTGGATATGTTATACTTATATCAAATTTATAGCTTGCATTTTGCTCCTGCAATTGAATCAACATCTGAATTTGTCTACAGTGGAATAACATCATGTCTTTATTGCTTGTGAAAATGTGTTTTCTCCTGATTTTTAAAAATTGAAAGGAGCTTCAAATGCAGGACATTTTATGTTTTCAAGGGCTGCTTAGAAAATCAAAGTTGGGATAGTATCAGAACTGTGTGCTGATTAATGTGCAAGCACGTGACTTCCAGCTATTTATTACTTCTCACGGCAATCACAGTACTCCCCCTGACATTGCGCAAATATAACAAAGTTAAAATGGTATGTACCCCTAGGATCGGGTCAACAACTACCTCTAAAAAATCTGAAACCACAATATTTAAGTAATGGTAAATGACTTGCTCTGAGAGTGCAAGGAAGAGAATTATGTAAACTCTGGAATCTTTGTTACGAGGTCTTCTCTTAATGCTTCATATGTTTCCCTTTTTTAAATCTTAGCTGTAAATGCTTTCTAAATGCCTTGGCAGTCGCATGCATGTTGTAAAAAACAGAAAAAATTCAAGTTTTCATATAATTTTGGTTGATACAGACCTACAGACTATGGTGTGCAGAATACAGAGAAAGTGCTGGTGAGTCATATAGAAATAATATGCTACTGACTGGTACCAGGCAGAGAGCCATTTGGAACTGTTCACACCTATACTCCAGCACTTTGATGTAGGCTTACATGCTTTGGCGCATTTATTTCCCACGGGCCAAATGCAGTAAGTAAGCAGGTCTATACTTTTTCAACACAACGCTTGTGTATTTACATTTACAAGTTTTAGTATGTTGAAGTAAGTGGTTTACTGCATTGAGATCTATTGGAGCCCCTTGGAAATGAAAGTGACTCGCCCCCAAAAAAGCATGGGCACCATGCAAGACCAATATGCATTAGTGTATATGGTAAAACACATGGAAACCTCCATAACCTTTATGTATATTTGTGAAGCCAGAGAAGGTTTTAGTATATGGTAGTTTTCCAGTATTCTTTACTCATTTATTAAGAGACTTCTGGTGCCAAGTGTATGATGAGCTACTATTATATAAGTGTACTGAGGATTTTTGCCTTGACCAAGAGTCTCCATTAAGAAATGTCTGTTTTGCCTTACAGCATTCTCAAACCTGCAACAGAAAATGACAGAGAACAAATGTCTGTATCTGTTTGTTGCTATAGGGCAGTTCACACAGTTCAAACCAAAGAGGTAAATGATGTGTCAATGTTTCTCTGCGGCAGCTGATAAAACTGTCCCTTTGCAATCCAATAAAATGAGAGCAAATACCAAAATATTGTAGTGTGAAAATTTACATTTTCTGAAACCAATTTCCGTCAGGGCCTTACAAAAAAACATAAAGACCATATTTACAACAAATTTACAAGTCATTGGTTCGAGAGGTGGCGATTGCTTGTATCAGAAGATACAGAAATGGGCAGATTTTTTAAATGCCTTTCAAGATTCCTCAGTTTCCTCTAAACAAAGGGATTTTCCTATTATTACTCTGCCACTGATTCCATTCCATGCCCACATTAGGTACAGCCTGCCAGAGTGGAACGAGTATTTGATCCTATCCATCACTCACTATCCATCTCACTATCCATCATTTAATGTGGTAGAGCTTGTATAGATATGGAAGCTCCATTTATGTAATTGGAAGTTCTGCACTGTTCAAGTGAACCTACAGTAAATGGATGTTTCTCAACCAGGGTTCCTCCAGAGTTTGCTAGGGGTTCCTTGAGCAATGAAAAGTGAGTGCCTCTCAGGTCTATGTGAGACCAATGATCTTTTTGGCTAAAAGAATGATATCAAACAAACACTAATATCCAACCTGGTAAATTTAAACCGGCCACATCCCAAATCGACATAGAAATTTTTGGAGTGAAAGAGCACCAATTGATAATGGGACTTTAAAGGCCACTCACCATACATACAATAAAATCCACTTTAAAATAAACAATAAAAATTGTACAAAAGTCATAAAATACAGTTAAACACAGGACATAACAGCAGATCTCCTATTGAGGTGTCCTGCAAGAGGTTGTACCCACTCAATTGTCTCAACGCGTTTTGCGGATATATCAGCTTTATCAGGAGAAGAAGCAGATATATTCGCTGAAGAAGCGGATATATCTGTGAAACACGTAGATACATTTGAGTGTGTGCAACCTATTGTAGGACATCCCAATAGGAGATCCGCTGTTATGTCCTGTGTTTTACTGGATTTTATGACTTTTGTACAATTTTAATTGTTTAAAATAAAGTGGATTTTATTATATGTATGGTGAATGGCCTTTAAAGTCCCATTATCGATTGGTGCTCCTTCACTCCAGAACGTCCTACAAAAGAATTATATTCTTTCCACTTGCCAGCAGTGTAAAAGACACTTTTCCCATGAATCATGAGTTCCCTGAAGACCTGAAAGTTATTCTAGGGTTCCCCCATGTAAAAAAGTAAAGAGAGACTGCTCTAACTCCTCATTGTTCTTTTGAGGTCCGGAGTCACTAAAATGTGACCAATGTCTAATTCTTCCAGTCTTAAGCCTAGAGCAGAAACATTTTGTATTGAGGTCAGAAGTGCAGATGGTTATTATTTTGCCAAAGTTCAAGAGTTCAGATAAAAGGAAGAAAGTATCTAATATTTGTTCAACCATCTGATCTTCTTTTTATTTTCTTTCTGACCTTTTTATTTTCTTTTGCATGACAGATAGAAGATAGTGGCATGTTAAAGAATTGCTCCATGCATTAGAAGAGTCTTGACATCCACTAATGTGTTTGTAGATGTTCGGATACAATTCCCATGTACTGCTTGAAATGCTTTCTTTGATGTTTTCTCTAAATGGAGATTTGAGTGAGGTTTTCATTAAATAATTACTCATTCTGTTTTCTTACTGAATGGATATGAGAACACTTTACTATCCCCTCAGTCCATTTAAGTAGGAAATGTTCAGTCAGTAGTCCGGCCGACATTTTCTGATTTGGATTTCCATTTGTTATATGCTGTTTTCATGGAGTAAAAAGTACCGAATGAACATGTATATAGGTTGTTATAGCTGGATGAAACCCAGACACCAATCAGAATCCATTTTATTTTCCACCTTGAACCAGTTTAAAAAGTTTTATGCCCATAATGTTCTAAAAATACAGTTTTAAAATTAGTTGGTCATCTAACTATTTTTTCCCACTTTCTCCAATGTTAGGTATTGAAGCCTTACAATGGAGCTGGAGCTACTGTTAGTTATTTAATATTCCCCTACCTCTTACATTTGCTGCTCTTGCCCTTGATCCATGTCCCTTGAAGTGTTAAATTTAGAAGAGGGAGCCCACATGGTTTTCAAATGCAAACTACAAGTTGCAGCTTATTGACAAAAACTAAATGCCAAGCTGCTATAAGCAATCAGCAGCAATGAAACGTGACTTGTCAAAGTTCAGCCAACTAGTTTAAGGCTATGTACACATGTAAGATTACTGTAGCTGGAAATGATCTTTTGTGAGGTTTTCCAGTGACAAATGATTGGATGAGTGCTGTACAGCTGTACACACGTACTGTTCTGTTCAGTGGGAAGGGGGAGGAGGAATGGAGGAGCACCTTGTTGTGCTCTCCTCCATAAGAGTGAACATCGGTTGTTTCTTCTTGGTCATTCGTTGATCTGCCACAAAGGAATAATAAAGCATATGGATGCTATGTCTATTGGTGACGTGCTTGCTCTAGAACCTTGTAAAATGTAAATGCTTACAAGCTTGGAAAATACAATATATATCTGTCTTTAAAAAAGAAATTCCAGTCCTTAATTTACATTTTTGATCAATCATGGTTATACAACTGATTCAAAAGTAATACTGAATTCAGAATTATGTATTGTAAAACTTGGCATACATGCTATTTGTTGGCTGATGGATTGGGCAGATGCAACACAAATATAATTTACAGGGTGTGAAAAGATTCTGAAGTCTGTTGATCTATAGCAAACTAGGATAGGCTTTTACCAGTGAATTTGTCACATTCAGCACCCCAACCTCCGTGCACCTTGTGTGTGTACAGCATCCGATCTTATTAAAGCAGAACTAATCTCCTGCAGAAAAAAAAACACATAGTTTACATCAAACATTCTTACTATAACACACTTACTCTTCTATTAATGCAGAGACAACTTGAAATCTTCTAAAGTCTTATTTTTTTTGCTTCTGTTCATTGAGTCCTGGCACCCTCCTCTGTTCTGGACACAATCTAAAGATCATCCCATAGCTAGGAGAGAATCTCTTAGCATCCCCTAAAACCATATCCGCAAATGAAAATACCTCCCTCTTTTTTTTTTTTTAAGAACCATTATAAATAATACAGTGGGGAACATTCCCACTGACGGATGGTTTTCGTGTAACTCTCTGCCTTAAATAGTGATGAGCTGGGCATTATTTTTGTAACCAGCACTGGCGTTGATAACCAATCACATCTTACTACATGTTTTTCCAGCATTTTATTTACTTTTAAATATAGTTCCTTTTTACTTTGATATTAATCAGGGTTCTCCCCAGGCACTTTTAGCTGGTTGCACCACCCGGCACTTTTCAGCACCCACCCGGCTGTTTTTTGGTGGTTACCAAAGAGTTTGTTCACAATACACGGGCTGCCACCCACCTAAAATTTCTTCCCACCCAGCTTGAAAAAATTTCTGGGTTGAGCACTGCTAATGTTGACAAGTTGGGTAGGCTAATAGAGTAGTGAGGCACAAACAGGTGGCCTATGAGGACAGGTATAGTGTAAAGCTGGCTCTGATGTTCGATAGTGATCCCAAGGGGTGGCTTTTTTTTGTTTATCCTTGTATAAATACACTGCCACAAGACCACCATTGGAGAGGTGGGGAGTGGACAAGGGGTATTTCTGTACTGGGCTCTGAAAAAA
This sequence comes from Pyxicephalus adspersus, assembly GCF_032062135.1. NCBI lineage: Eukaryota > Metazoa > Chordata > Amphibia > Anura > Pyxicephalidae > Pyxicephalus > Pyxicephalus adspersus. The sequence continues at coordinate 18,577,410 of NC_092858.1, forward strand.
GAGCTTGGTTTTTGCAGTGCTGGAAGGAAGTGGGGAGGAAGTTTACCTAGTATGGAGCACTGAAATTCCTAATTATGGCCCTGTACTGCCAACATCCAAGGAATCTCCAAACCAGATGACTCAACCTTCAATGAAGTCTGTAGGGGTTGATGAGACATTTCTAGGCTTTTTATGGCTCCTGCAAGCTCAAATAGGAAAGTCATAAGGAATGCAACCTCTCTACTCAACAGCCTTTTATTTTTTGTGTTAGCTTGGTGTTAAAGTCCGACTGAATCCATCTTCTTCTCAAACATCCCTTTAGACCATACTCTATAGTCCTCCATACTCCTGTCCTCCACATCCTAACTCCCTTACTTCTGCACCTATCCGCATCTCCAGACTTTGCTTCCACCAGCCTTTTATTTTCAATACCAGCTCAAGACACATGACATAATAGAGCCTGTCCAGACCTACCAATCATATACTGTATCATAAAAAGTCATATGATAGTCATATGATAGTCCAGACCTGCCAATCATAGATGTGTAAAGACCACCGATTTACAAAAGCAGCAACTGTCTGATATAAAAGTGAATATGCTGTATAGACAAACAGAAGTTCTTGTTTTTTCTGTTTTTTTTTATCTTTATCTTTAGCTTTTTTAACCCCTGTGCACAATGGTCAGTAAAAAAAAATGCATTAGGAGCCTGATGGTGTGTGGCCTGAGACTTGCTGTGTCGGCAGCTTTCTATGTGTGACAGTGATGGAAATTCACTGATAAGCGCAAACCTCTACCACTGAGTCTTTCATGAATCATTGATGCCACAGTAGACTGCTATATCCCTGGAGTAAAAAAAAAATATTGATTGTATAAATGATTATATAAAGCTGCAGATTCCAGAATCAGCAGGGACTTGGCTTTTGGTTTCGTTATCTATTAAATTTTAAGAAGTGTTATCAGTATGTAATACTATGTGACATCGCCAGCTTTCCTTTTAGCAGCAAAGTCAGGATGTAATGTTAGAGATAGATGGGAACATTTCATTTTACAGTGATGTAAGAATACTGGGTGTACCAATGACCAGGCACATTGGGAGCAGAAGGTTGGCCCTGTGACGTCTTGCTCTTAAACCAATGCTTCATCTTAACATGCATATTTATCTCAATTAAAGTCACAGGAAAAAAATATGCAACTAGACAGAAATTGCCCTGACAGCCTTGGTTTTCAATGGCTTGCCTCCAAACTCCAGTAAATCTATTCTTTAAGGATTACGTATTATGATTGTATAAAATGCAGGGCACAGGACTAAAAGAAAATAAAGAATGTGAGACTTGAGTTGGACACTAAAGGAAACCTTTCCATTATCTAAGAATGTAAATGTGGTGGTTCAATATTAATCTGCTACATCAGCTGTTTTCCACAAAACATGCTGCCTAAGCAGACCTAACGGCAACTTGGATTGAAGATGAATTCTAGACACATATAAAAGACATCAGTTAATTAGGGCAAAATATCTACATTAGCCTGGTATTAGTCTCTCAAAGTCCCATCAGCCGGGCTTCTCCTGGTAATGTCCATTCACTGTCTGGGGCAGGTCCAGCATGACCTGGACTCAAAGGATATGGATTGAATAGAGATGGAAATCTACTGGCAGAGAAGAAAAGTATTGTGGGGAAAATCTTTGGATCTTAGAGATGAATGTTGCAGTGAAAGCTGTTTTTTATTTTATATTGTAATAAACAGGAAAGATGTCTTCACCCAGTGGTGGAATAACTAGAGTAGGGTTCTGTTCATGGATTAGGACCCATTGAATTTTTCATAATCATAACAGTTTTGGCATAATTTCCTTGAAAAAACTTTGCTTTGATGGACAACTTTTTTTTGTTGCTTGTCATCATTAATTTACCCTTGTACTGGTTACCCTGGGTGAGGGGGTGGATATCTGAGAGACCAATATTTTAAGGGGGGACCCACACCATTCTTTCCAAAAAATACCATAAGAGCATAGATTTTAACACCCTAACCCCAATTTTTCCCACTTCCATACAATATTTTTTTAAGTCAGTTTGTGGATAAAAGTATAATTAATAAAAATACATAGCATCAACTCTTTTGGTCTACAACTATTGTAGATCAAGTCATTGTAATCAGCTAAAATTTCCACCAACATATTAGCCAATTTTGGTGACTTTAAAAGTTTGGAAAATTAGCAAATACCTTAAATAGATTGTGCCCATAGACTTAAATACAAATGGATAAAATTGGCAATATCATTTAATTTTCTGAAATAAATCTAATGAAAGTTTGTCGTTATTAAAAACCTCAAAACTCAAGTTAAATTTTGTTTGGCAAAACGTAAAAACCCATAAGTAATAATTAGAATAAATAAAAGGATTCCTCCTTGCCGGTAATCCACAGGTTTATTCCACAGGTACATGCCACTTTGTTTTTTTTTTTCTTTTTTCTTTTTGTGCATTTGTGTCAAATACTTATGTAAGCAAGCACAATGTCACTCTGAATCTTAACAACTGCAACCTGTGAAAATGTCATTAAGGTAACTTCTGTTCACGAAAACTGATTCCAACGTCTCAATAATAATTTACCAATTAGGGTATTTTTTTCCTGTGTGTGTGATATAACATTCTATAACCAGGTAAAGAACCTTAGGCAACATAACTAAATTTTTTGGCCCTCTCATTGTATGTGGCCATGCCTCTATAGTCCTCTATGCTTCCAAGGTTGAGCACTACTATTTAAGTCATGAGGTTTAAATATACAGTAAAGTCCAACTTTGTTTGTTGTTATGATTCCCTTTTATTATTGAGGGGTTTTTTTGTTTTGTTTGTTTAGGTAATACCACAGATTCCTGTTCACATTTGCCTTTTCTGTTCTGATACAGATACATGAGCACTGGTCAACTGTGTTCTGTGTGAAGGAAGTTCTGGTGGAGTAGGGGGCACCTACAGATTTAACTTTTACTGCATCCTAATAAATAATACATTCTGGGAAGTTTGGACAGCTTGTCTCCACATTCAATCTAAACAAGTATGTGGGACACCAGCCCAAACATTTACAGTATTCAGCAAGAAACCCATTAAAGACAGAAATCCAGAATACAATCCTTTTAAACCTGTTTTTTTTAAGTGGATCCAATTTACAAAAATGTTTACTTATCTGGGACAGCAGGGTATTTTGTAATAACGACTATCACTGATTATTGTGATGCCACAATTCATTCATCTGCAATTATAAGATTACATTAACATCTGCTAAATTGTGCAGATGAGTTGATAGTGTGGTGTATAGTACAGTAATCTTAAAAATAAAAATCTTATACACTGTACTTGATAAGTCTTGAAAAACATTTTCAGCAAATACAGCAAATATCTGTTGATCTTGCCAGAAATTGTGTGCTCTTGTCCTTTACTGTGTGCTGACCTGTGTGACCTGAAAATGTACTGGAGTGGTAAACTACTGTACACTAAAAGTATAAATCATGATTTTCCTCCCTAAAATGTCCTTAAAAACAATCTCAAATTTGAACAATTCACCCCAGTAGATGGCACTGTGTTATTAAATATTGGACACATTTCAGTGAGGTATACCAAGAATTATAGGCCTACAATGTAAAATAAATTGCCATGCAAAAATTATAACACTTTTTGGGTAGAAATACAGACAGAATTTAGAACGCCAGGGGGGTAAATAAATCAGACTGAATGGGCCTAATTTACTAAAGCTCCCCAAGACTGGAGAAGATAGACTATCATGGGAGAACCCAGGTGGTCCAGCAAACCTGGGATAGATTTCTTAAAAGTCATTAGCTATTATTTAGCTCAGGTCCATTCCAGGTTTGTTGAATCATATAGGTTCTGCCATGATAGCTTTTGTTCTCCAGTATTGGAGACCTTTGATTGATCATGCTCAATGGGCCTGATTTATTAAATCTCTCCAAGGCTGGAGAGAACACACATTCATCAGTGAAGCTGGGTGATCCAGAAAACCTGGAGGGGATTTAATAAAAGTCTATTGTTAGCAAATGTTTTTATTCCTGGACCAAGTTTGCTGGATCACCCAGCTGCACTGCTGAAAGTTTATCCTCTACAGCCTTGGAGAGCTTTAATAAATCAGGCCCAATGTGTTTTCAGGAAAATTGTGTATAAGGATTATGGTGGTGGTCACATGTCATAACAAATGGAAGTAAATCAGTATAGGTAGGGGTTTTAGTGTGGAGTAAATAGGGGTATTAAGGTTTCTCTTGAACTTACTAGAAACAATAGGGTATACTATGCCTTGCACAAAGGAACTCTACTGCAAGGTCTGGACCCCTTCTCTTTGTGTCAGTGGGACCCAATCACTCCTAAATTTGTTGAGGCTGAGTAAATCTACAAAGCAAGTATGATAATGCAAATATTTCAGTAACTTTTTGACTTGTACTTTTTATTGGCTCAGAGCTATCGGGATTAGTTTTTACATAATGAGAAGATGTTTTGTCTAACTTTAATGAAACAGCATTCTGGCAATTTGTCTGCACAATCATGTTCTCCAACCATAGGGTCCTGGGAGCACAAGGAAAGTCTTAGCCTTCCTTGCTGGATGGTAGAGATAACCCAAGCCAATTGCCCCACTACTTGAGTTTAAGGTGAAACTTTCACTGAAATAGAGGGTTCACTAACACTTTCCTTGCCCCTTCCCATATCAATTACTCTTGGTAAGTGAAAAACGTCCCCCCTTGTCTTCCTCATACTTACATCACCATCCTTCTAAGATGATTCCTGCAGAACACAGATCTGGTAAAATCTCACGGGAAGATAGTCCAGTCCATTTCAAGATCATTTTATTATTTCAGCTGTTTAGCATACCACTTGAATCCATCCAGAACAATATTGATAATATCTCTACCTAGGCTTCATCAAGTATCCAGAATAAACAAATAGAAAATCAAGGAAGTGTTTGCCTCAACCATCTTTCTTTTTGTATGACCAGTTATAACTTCTATTGTTTCTGGTAGCTCCAGAAGTAACATAACAGGCCACATAACAGTTGTGGAAATAGTCGGTAGTCCTAGTACCATATGGTGGGTATCATTAACTTTCATGTAGAATATCTTGTATAAGGGGATAGACAGACTGGTTGGCAGCTGAATCACGTAAGGTTCTTCATGAATCTATTGTTGAGATGTGTAGACCAAACAGTAGGAATAAAGTGCCAAACCAGGCTTACTTATGTCATGTGTGAATCAAGGTCAGTGTTTTTGACCATTTTCGGACACAGTTGCTTGACCAAAAAGTTCCTTGGATCCTACTAACTCTTACATCTAATAAAAATATTGTTACAACTTATAAAGGCAAAAATTAACTGTAGAGTAACACTGATAAACAAATCATGCCATAGTTGTCCCACCGTGCAAACCTTTTTTGTTTTTTGTGGGGTAAACCTTGCTTCTGACAGGTTTCATTGCATTTGATTTATGAAAGGTGTTTGGCTATTAACTTATTGAACAAAATTGAACATCATTCTGCAAATGAAAATTCACTTAGCTTAAAAAATTCAATTTGCAAATAGTTCCTAATCACATATGAGGACATGTAAAAAATACATACTTTGATATGTGTCATACTATGAGGATCTATGATGCACATGTAGTGTTAGAAGCATCTTCTTATTTTAACACTACTTGATGTTGATGCTCACTATAATTATATCTTTGGTGTATTCACCAACATAACTAATACTATCAGCCCCCAAGATATGTTTTATCAAGGTGAGATCTCTTTACAGAAGGGCCTAGGACTGGTTGGAGGTTAGAGCACTAGTGCCAAGTAAGGTAACTTCTATTTTTTAGATGTAAATTACCCTAAGGTAAGTGTTGGTGGGTAAAAGATTTTAGGTTTAGGTTGTTGGGTGACCTCTATTTAGATATAAAAGACAAGCATTATTGTAGCTCTGTTTTTATGAAAATGTCAGCATTTATTTCTAAATGGGATACCTGAATTTTATTTGGTATAAGCCTTTTCTACATGCAATATAGGTGTAGAGAACAGAATGACAGCGAAATTGGTCTCTGTGTGTTTCTTCTCCTACAACATACCAATTACATATTAGTGGAGTAACGAGTGGAGTAACTAAGTGTTACCTAACTGCAAAAATATATCTCCTGGTCTGCCAGACAGAGCGGTGATTTGTGGCGGGACTACTTAGAAACTGTATGGACAGAAATACAAATCCTTTGGCAACTTGATTATTTGCTGAACTTCACCCACCATTCACCGTTGACTACCCTGACCTTTCAGAATGCTTTGCTTCAGATGTAACCTTTTACGGTGCCTTGTGTCTGAGGTCTACATGCCACTGTACATTCAATATGTCCACTCTGATTATACAACACTGTTCTACATATATACTTTTTCTTTAATGGATGTGGCTTGACCCCATTGCTTACTGTCCAAGCAGATTCCTTCAAATTTGCAATTGTCTCATAATGTTCTTTTACTCCTTGACATCAAGAAGCAAGTCATCGTGCTTTCTCTATTAATTTGGAGAAGTCACACATGTTATACTCCATGAAATATAAGCAGCTGGAAGAATTGGCAACGTACGGGATGATTTTATGCCCATATTTACAATTTAAATGGGACATAACTCAGCAGCTAGGTTTTGCTGCATCCACAGTTGACTTGAATAATCAATATGGAAGGAAGACATGATGCCATATAGACTCTGAATTATTTTTATTTGCCGCTTTCTCAGCGTTAGCCAACTGTAATCAAATCCTCTATGTTACGGCTGTACTGCACTTAATGGAACAGAAATTTGCATCAATTTTGTTTCTATTTTCATCCCTGTTATATAGACAGAAAACGTCTTTACAACTTCTCATTTTAATGCTCCTCTTTGAGGATGGAAGTTTTATAAAATGTTAACTCAAATAATGTGTGAGATAAATTGTTATTTAGGAAAGTGGCAACTGCTCAAAAGGTATATATGTGTATGAGAATTGTATAAATTACTGGAATCTGGCTGTGTAATAGAAAGAAAATTAGTATAGAGAATTATGGGGACAATTGTAAGAGATAGTAGACAGCAGGAGGGGCACATTATTGCCAGATACTTTTCAAAGCACTCTGTAAGACACTTAGGGAGCAGTTTTGTGTTCTTGTGGTGAGGTGTGTAAAAATGTAGGTTGTTTTCAGGAGAACTTTATCAAGCAGTACAAGTAAGGAATAAGGTGTAGTGCAGTAAATAGTAAGGCGCAGCACAGGACACAGTATGGAGCCAGGCAGAGCATGCACAGGAGAAAGGTAGAATTCAGGTAAAAGCTGTACAGGATACACTAAATAGTAGTGCAGGACACAGAATAGTGTAGAAAATAGTGGGGAGCATCACATGAGTATTGGGTATTGTCAGAAGCAGTACAGGACATACTAATTAGCAATACAGGGGACTGTAGGCAGTGATTCCTAACCAGGGTTTCTCCAAAGGTTGCTAGGGGTTTTTTGAGCAATGAACAATTTGTGCCTTTCAGGTCAGTTTAGTGACAGCAATGATTATTTTTGCCATCTATAGAGGTGACATTCTTCCAAATGGCCAGCAATATAAAGGGCGTTCTTCCCACTGACTACCGCCCTAATGTACTTGCAAGTTGCAGTGGCTTTGCAATAGTTATGAAACCCCCTCCAATCCTGACTGACTCTGCCATCCTAACTTACCCTGTTTGTCCTGCCTACCCCCTCTATCCTGACTGCCCTATATCACTTTATCTCTTTATGTAACATATGGGGGGGGGCTGCTGGTATCTTTTTGGCATGGGGGAGAATAGTAGGTGTTGGGTTGCCAGAAGTGTCCATGGGACACCCAAACCCTTGTTGTAACCCTGGATGTTGAGATGCCTATAACAGACCTAATCTAATGAATGGCTTTCCAATATTAGAAAAGGGAAGTCTGAATGATGTGAAAGCGACCAATAGAACTCTATAAGATATCTTCTTGAGGTGATGGTGACAGTGATTGCTGGTAATATCACAAACCTTTTATTTCACTTTTTTACTTTGTGGTTTTTCAACGTTATACTGCATATTCAGTAAAGGGATCACCCTAATGAGTGTTTATGGGCCATTTGATTTTTTTTGAATATTATTAGAATTGGCTGTTCAAGTACTGAGCATTATATTTTGTTTTACATTTTCATAATTATCTTAATAGGATTATTGGCACAGAAAACTTTTAGGGTGAGGGTAGTGTAGAGTGTTTTTACATTTTAAATATTGTTAATTTGGCCACTTAAGAAATATTTGTGCACAAATTTTGTTTAGAATATTTTGCTGTATTTTTGCATACTGCACCCCTTGATGCTTTTGTCTTTTAAAGCCATGGCAGATTAATGCTACCTATGGACAGTAAGATTTAGTCACCGCACACTTTAATTCCATGGCAGCAGAAAAAAATTTGACTGTCCACAGTGATCCAAAGAGTATGTCACATATATACATTCCATGCATGTGTCAAATGACCATATAATGTGGCCAACATGCCAACTATTGAAGTTTTTTCCCAGAGCAAGATGTCAGTGTGTCTCTTGGCTGTTCTGGAGTGTGTTTAATAGACTCCCAGGTCGGCACATTTGCATCAGTTATATTTGTGCTCTGTTCTCCCAGCTGGACTTAAAGACTAACAATGGCATTCCATTAAAAAAAATGCACCTAAATATAGGAGTGTCTATACATACAGAATTCTTTCACTGCAAAGTATCTCCAATACATGTTGAGACTGCTAAAAAGGTTCAATTAATACACCTACCCAAGATGGCATGGAGGCAAAATGTTGCAGGGGGTATTCACTTTCAGCATTGTCACTGCAGACAGTCGTTGTCATTGTGTTTAGCGCCAACGGAGATGGCCGCTTCTAGAAGGGATCATCATTGGGTTGCCTATTTGGACATCACCAGACCATGGAAAGGCAAAAAGTAGTAAAGAATTAGTAATAAAGATTTTTTTGTGTGTGTGGTGTCATTTTAGAGGTTTTTTAACCCCTTACGGAAATATGTAAGGGCACTATGTACCCTTATACTTATTCCCCAGGTGAAACATTCTCACCTGTCACCATTGGGGGTAGTGGTGGGTCCAGATTAGCATTAAGGAAAGGGGGTGAAATATGCCCTCTTACTTTTTTGGCAATCCAAATTCCAGAGGATGCGTTATGGATAGTAGAGAGAGAGGAGGGGGCACACACACTTGCTGCCCTCAATTTTCTATACAAGAGGATAAACCTTAAGAAAAGGTGACACAGTGGTGAAACAGGTTGACACACATTTATTGGCTTCCTGGTGCATGTATACCACTAATATCCATATACAGCTTGTAAACTAGATCAAAACAGCAAATGTCATTTCTTTCGTTTAGGTAAAATCCAATTTCTTATGTAAAATAAATGTGTCTTTTCCATTCCATCTTATGACAGCAGGGTGCCTAAATATTTGCTTGTGGGTTATTTATCAAACAGTAGGACATTTGATACCCAAGGTGTCCTGAGATGACTATAATTGCTGCTGTAGGTATAATGTGAAAGGATCTAATGTATCGGCCTATGATTTTATTTTCAGTTGAAGAAACATAAAGAGAATATATATTGATGTATGATTTATGACCCCTCACTTTGTAGGCTGGTCTTTTCAGTTTTCTCCATTTCTGGTCCTTTTTACAGGTTTTATATGAAAACAAAATGTATTTGCCCTGTAACAGTTGTATTAGCTAATGCACCCCAAATAAACAAATAAAATAACTGAGCTTCCTACCTATGGTGAAATACTTTAGCAAATCATCGTCACACCTATAAATTGGTTGAATGATGCCCAGAATAAATGAATCCATTTCCAGGACATTGTGTGCACACTGTTAGGAGGTAAAGATATGGATAACTGTACTAAAATTATCATATGAGTGCCACCCAGTACTAGAGAAAAAGCAAAAAGGTACTTAATGTGAAAAACGATGTAATGGGGTTATCCAAAGGAGAAGAGGGAAGAGTTGGGCTGCTAAGAGGCAAGAGGTTGCCAGTTCCAGATTGTAAAAAATACCATTTGCATGACATTCATGCTTATGGACCACAAGATACAGTTAAACTTTATGGTTTATGAGGCCTGCCCTTCTGTTACATACCAATGTGATCTACACAAAACTTGTTTCTTTTATGACATGGTTATCATTTTCTTTAGCCATCAATGTGATGCAACTGACTGAATGCAAACATTTACAGGACCGGATTTTCTGTATACTTCCCAATTCCTGAAAATAGGTAACACAGGAATTTAACTGGCACACTTGTGTTCTGTCCACTATAAGGCAGTACATGGCTCTTGTCTGTCACACAGGCTGACTTAAGTCAATACATTTAATTCCGTTCTAGTCACTGTGATAATGTATTAATGCATTTCCCTTAGCTGTGCTTAAACAGCCCAGAGCAACGTACAGTACATTATGTCAATTGAACAAGAGCTAAACCAGACACAATCCATCAGGATGTACACCGTGTAACCTCTCTCTCCAAAGTTTTATAACGAAAAAATATTGTAGATTAGCTGAAATCCTGTACAAGAAAACAACTATATAAATGAATGTGGGGTTAAGTCATGCTGAATATACACAATATAGGAAAAGGAAAGAATGGGAAATATTCAGTTTGTACTGGCTGACAGTCAGTTCATAGATAGATAGATAGATAGATAGGACCTATTTAATAACGGTCCATTGCTTCTACTTAAAGTCCATGACGGTAGTAGGGGTGACAAACCATCCCTGTAAGCTTACATGTGGTGTCCAAAAAATGTATGCAATGCTGCCGCCTCCTACTCCAAGCAAAGGATAATGAACAGACCCATCTGAGCCATTGTTGACCATTTTTTGCTTTGGGTTTTGAGTGGTAAAAACTCTTGCACAAATCACTAGTCTGAACTTAGCCTAAGGGTGCCATTGTCATTGTTGACCTTCCTTCAGTAGTACAAGTTACCCGTCCTATGTTATGGACATGAAATTAGCATGCTGTAAATAGGTGTCAGAATCTTTTATCTCTATGCTTGTTCCAGGTCAGCAACTCAGAAAGCATCAGCATGAGAGCCAGAGATCATCAATGGCAGCTTGCATAATTTTTATGATAGGAACACTTTAAGTTAAGATTCTGTTTCTGAATTAGAATGAAATTCTTTAAACGCTCTGATTAAAGTAATAGTTTTATGTTCTGTATATCTTCTGCACACCATACAACTCCTTTTTTTTTATTTTCTGCGCCTGCACTGCACAATAGCTCGTGGCAAGGTCTAAGCCAGTTGTTTATTTCTTTGTTAAATTTTGCTGCTGTGGAAAATATTGTACATCATTGAATAGACATAAATAGGCTATGTTTTATGCTGGATATTTACTCTGTTGAGTTTATGGATTATGACTTCACATTTATTATACCTACTAGATTCACTAATGTATGTTGAGGCCCTTACAGAATAAATGAAAGAATATATTGCTTACTAGTATCACTGAATCGTTTGATGTTGTCAGGACATGATTGATGATGAAAGTATCACTTTCGAATGTATAAGTGATTATCAGAGTCAGCAGCTCTTCTGCGTTTGTTGAACTCGCAGAAGAGGCAGCAAGATATCGTATTTCCCCTTTGGCAAAAATGATATGTTACCCTTCCTGAGCAGGAGGTATCAAGCAGACAGTGTTAGTTTTCAGTAACCCTTTTGTGATGAGAAATCATCAATGCCTGGATGTGCAGACCAAATATAGCATCACCGGTATGTGTTGGCTATAGGGTTTGTGAAATCTGTATAACAAGCAGACTGTCATATCTGATACACTTTTGTTGTATATGCTTTTTACCCCATGGTCTTGTGTATGCAAGGGCTCCATTCCTATTCTAAGGATGAAGGGGGGAAATGGTTACATTTATCGCCCATCCCATAATGAAGATGTCGGCAGAGAACAACCATTATTCAAGCATCATCTTTTAGGTAGAACCCGTACATCAACCTAGGGGATTATTAGTTCCCAATATCAAGTCAACCTATGCCGCTCTTGGTGACAGTATGGGCACGGAATAGGCAGTGTGCATTTCAAGTGTGAGCTTCTGATTCCATAAAAGAATATGGATTAATGTTCTCTTATCCTAGGCCATTGTGCAAAGTGTTGTTTTAAATGTCCATGTTTCCCACACACTGTTGCATTGCTGACCGTTAGTAGCCCCAATTTCATTGTGTACTTGTAAAAATTAGATTTTACAATAATGTAAAGTTTTGTGCATTGCTAGACATGATGTCACTCTCATTCTGGTGATATTCGGTAAAAGAAGATATTGAATTATGAGTCACCTTTCATGAGATTTGGGATGCTTTGCATTCCCTAGGATCGCATTGGAAAGAACTTAATGTCACACTTGCCTTGGCTTCATGCAGAATATGGAGGTAAGGCATGCATAAAATCTAACTTTCTTTAGCGAAATACTTTGCAGCTACTCAGGGTAGCTGCAAAGTATACCGCAAAGTATACCACAGTATACCGCAGGTCAGGGTAAGGTGGCTCGGACACTGCATAAGAAAATGTTGTATTTCATACCTTATTGTTTTTTTGTTTGTTTGTTTTACAGCCTTTTTTTTTTACCATTAATAGAAAATCATAAATTCACAAATGCCTTAATTCTGTTGAACCTATGATATAGGATTTGCATAACTTTGGGTTTTCCAACAGAATATGCCTTCATATTCCCTTTCTCTGACTGAACCTTCCAAAAGACAAAGCAGGGAAGGGATGAGGGGGTGTTAAGTCATTATTCTCACTTTCTATTAATTCTATTTATTAAACATTTTTCATATTACAATTACACATATTTATATCTCAACAAAGCTATCCTGAAAAATGCAATTCTCACTTGTCCATCATTTATATATTTGGATTAGCAAGTAAGATTCCTGGGGCGTATCTCAAAATTTCCATGTCCTATAATTATAGGAAAAAAATTATATTTGTGTTTTTCTTATTCTATGTCACTAAAGTTGGGCAAATATTCAGAAATGTAATCTCCCTGGACCATCAACAAATTAAATTCTGCAATATGGCAATTTTTCAATGTGCACTGCGGGACCAGCGTGGGTTATTAAATAGTGACATGAACTGCAGTTTTCTTGGTACAAACATGCTGACTAAACCAAAATTAATGAGATGCAGCCCTTTATGTCTTATGTTATAATGTTATAAAAAAGCTTCTTCATTTATAACGAATAGATCTATTTCTCAAGGCTTTCTTTTTTCTGTATTTTTATTTTTAAATACAGCAGATTTCCCCCCTGCAGCAGTGTCCACCCTGTGGACTTTAAACCACCTAATATGTCTGGGACAATCACATCACAGCTATCTGGTTCCATCTTCATTGGCTTAGCACTGTTGTGTAGGCTAAGGTTGCTGTTTGCAACAATTTCTTCAGAAATTACAACTAAAATAGTGTTTATTTAGTTTTGCATAGAGTGTGGGAGTATTAGACCTGCTTGCATATTGCAATGTGTGACCCAGTAGAGAGATTTACCCTCACTTCCTGCATAGGTAATGTCATCGCTGTGATGGGAAGTGAGGGGAAAAAACAATTAATAGAGCAGAGTAAGTCTAGAATCACCACCAGCTTTTTATTGTTGTCTGTATATCTGTTTTAGACCAGTCCTCACGTTTCCTGGTTACTTTGATGGGCCAGTGTGACCGGGGTAATTTTGTTCAGACTTTTTGGATGTTGTTTGCCGTTTGCCAAACTGGATGTTCATATCCAACCCCAATGAAGTTTATGGTTGATGAATCTTTCACTTTAAAGTTGGATCCAAAGTCTGGCAGGTAGCTATTGCAGAAAGGGACAGGCACTGGCCCTTCTGCATTACCTTTCTTAGCTGCCTGATCGCTGCCCAGGTATCAAAGTTTGGTGAGCTGAGCATGCAATCCCAGCTTCTCTTGTGTGTGTTGTAAATGAATGAAGTCCAGCTCAGTTACATCATACTATGGCTAAGCCAATCAAGATGGCTGAAGATTGTAAGGAGGAAGAAGAAAAGATAGAAGGTGGCGGCTCCCTTCTATGGAATGGGTAGCATAGGTTTAGTTTCGCTCTAAAGTTAAAATGTTCTCAGGTTGTTTTCTCCTACAACTGAATGATCCTGAAATATTTCCTCTTTTGATGGAATAGTGTTAGGCTATTTCCTCTTAGAATCAAATGTTCTGAATATATTGGATCCAGTACTGCTTATATTCAATGGAGAAACCCATACATTGTAATTATTTAGATTTCTCCATCAAATAAAAGCAGTGCTGGATGCAATATGTCCTAACAGAAAATAGCCTTTCACTCTGTAGAGAAAATTCTCCAAGTACATTCAGTCATAGATGAAAATTTTCTAAGTACACCTAATCCCTAAAGTGGAACATTGGGTACAAAAGAATGAACATTCAATCCTAAGATCAAAGCCTAAAAGAACATTCACTCAGAAGTGGTCAATGTCACCTAATAGAAATGTGGCTCAAATTCACCATGGTACTGAAACCAAACCTCATTGTTATTGCTGATAACATTTTCACAGTAACTAAGGAAAAATCGCCTCAGTGGGGCCACAGGCAGAAGTATAAATCTTAAAGTATTTTTTCTCATTCCCTTTCCCCGGTCCAAATAAAATAAATAATGCCTGAAATATTGATTTGATTTAGGCACTGTGCAGATATGTTGTTCTAAAAATATATATACTTACTTTGATCTTCTTGGGGGATTAGGTTTTTCTAGCCTCCCTTGAGCAGCGAGCACCATTGACTTAAATGAGGATGCGTTCCATCAACATTGAGCTTTGGTTGCACATGGTTGACTTGCAGTTGTTGCTAGAGGACAGGAAGTGATCCATATTGCTTTGTAGTGTTAGTGGACTGCACTCAACCACATGACAAAGTGTTTAAAAAAGCACTGACTCTAAAAAATGCACCGGGTGCATATAAGGGTATCCCGGAGCTGGTAACTAGTGTTGGTTGAATAGCTCACTATTCGATTTGGCAGCTTTTCGCTCGAATATAGCAAAAAAATTTGGGTGGTCGAACATCGAATTCGAACACCATTAAGGTCAATTGGAGAAAAATTTGGATTTGTTTCAGCACTGTGTAGAGCTTCTACAGCCTCCAAACAGATGTAAAAAGATACATTATAAAAGGATACATTATAAAAAGATACATAACACTATTACATACCCCTGTACTTCACATGAAGATCAAAGAGCACCTGTCACATCAATATTAGGCTAAAGCTAGGTACACACTTCCAATAATCATTGTTAGAAAATGAACGATCGTGACTGATCAACGATTATGCACGATTATACTTGAACAATCATATTGTGCACAATTCTGTACATGCTGTAACAATATGATTGTTCATATATAATCCACCAACAGTGTCCACACACTAGATACAATCGTTTGAACGATGCAGGGAGGGACATGTAAAGGAGAAAGTGTACCACAGAAACATGCACAATCACTGAACAACACGATACTGTACACACGATAGATAGTGAAAGACCGTCGGCCAATCAGATCCACCGTGGCGGTCGTTCATTTCCAGGGACAATCCTCGTTCGTTGGCGTCCTTGGTCACCAATCGGTTGCTCATCTGTCGTTTCTAACGATAATTATTGAACGTGTGTATGCAGCTTTAGTCTACACGGACTGCATTCCCATGGGCTAATCTACACCAGGATGTTTCCTTCAGGCACGTTTTTGAGCGTTACCTTAAACGTTGCTTGCAACATTTACAAAATTAAATCGCTGGATAAACGCAGGAAAACGCTTCCATTGAACTCAATGGAGGCTTTTTCAAGCGTTTTTAAGCTTTTATGAAAGCTTCCATTGAAAACAATGGGGGCTTTCATAAACATTTTTAGCAGGACTTTGGAATCTGGAAGCCCCTTTTAATAAGGAGACTCCCAGATAAAGTTCCCACGGTCCAGGAATCCCACAATGACATTATGATTCATAATGTCATTGTCGGATAACCTGTAAAAAATAAAAAAGAACAAGTTTAAAATAAAAAAACATACAAAAAAAATTTAGAAAAAAAAATGTTTTTTTTTTTTTCCTCCCAAATTTTTGCTGTCGAATGCAGCAAAATTGCGGGTCGGGTCTACCCGAATTCGAACAGCCATATTCGGGTCGAATATAGGGACAACCCGAATTCGAACATCAACACTACTGGTAACCATGTGGCTTTAGACCACATGTCTGAAGAAGGCCTGAATAGTGTAAATCCAGGGAAGAAAAACGACAGCATATGATCAGCCACAAACATAAAGCCCACTTTTCAAATAATAGTATATCACTCCTCTCAGGTACATGATGGAAAATCCAAAAATATTGAGCCAGGTCAAAACACTTTTATCCAATTACTGAAAACATAAAAAAACACCCAGAAGCTTTTCTCTAGTAGGGGCCAGTCTGTTTCTGTGTTCCAGCTAAATTTCTGTTCATGAGTTTTCTTATTTCTCCTAAATGTGTCCCAGTGGATCTATAATTACTAGACTGTAACTTTCCTATAACTGTACTTAGCAGCATTCTGTGTTATGGTGCCATAGATCAAAAGCCCGTTTCCTCGGGCCTTGTACAGTAAGAAAGTATTATACCAGCTGTATTAGTCTCAGGGAAAACTCGATTGCTTCGAGATGTCACCGCCGGCAAATAAAAATAGATAGAAGCTGCAGGTCTGGATCGCATGAAGAATAAAAAAAGAGTGATATGAGTCCTGTCGGCAGAAGGTAAATATTAATTTCTTTGCAGTTTGTGTGTGTTTTATTTTATTCATGCAAAATGGACTGGAAGGATTAGCAAGCAATTTAAATATTTAGTTTACTATTTTTTATGTCTATCTCTGCCCAAAGAACGCCAAAATCAAAGAAATATGCAAAATGGTGAAAGCCTGAGTATAAATATGTATATTACATGGGCGCATTACTTTTATTTGTTGCAGTTAAAGTAGCAATAAACCGCAACAAAGCTATTTTTTACTTTAAATTCCACTACTTGATCTTTATGGTACATTTTGCAAAATGATCCCCAAAGACCCATTTACTATTCCAGTGTCGCCTTCTCCGTATCAGCATTGCTTCCTCCAAACTTTCTGTTTTGGGGTAGGGGGTGAGGACTGATGGCTTCACTTACCTGTTCACATGACTGTGGAAGGTATGGCACAGTCGCTGTCATTTAGAGAATTGGTAGGTGAAGTGAAAGAGTTTGTAGGTTTAAGCTCCGGCACGCACATAGGGATGGCTATGCTGGGGCCCCAAATGTCCCAGCAAGACATAGTACCCACTCCATAGGCAGAAAAGGTGCTACCAGAAAATTTTGGTAAAGCGTGCACAGAAAACAAGAACATTAGGGAATAAAGGAAATAAGGTATGTGGCTAGATTTATGTTTTATAATAAGAGTTTTATAATAAAAATCCAAAGTTTCTTAGTGTTCCCTAAGCAATGGCAGGTTTCATATCTTGTCCATAATGACCATAAATATAATTTTCCTCTAACACAAAATATGGGGGCACTTGGCTGACCACCAGTGTAGGGGTGTATGGTGTTTTTCTAAGGCAATTATTATAATAATTTTTATATTAAGATTTATTGACACAATGGGCCTGACTTAGTTCAAGGCTGTAGAAGATAAACTATCATGGGAGAACTTGCATGATCCAACAAACCTGAAATGGATCTGGTCCATGAATAAAAACATTTGCCAACTAGTAGCTAACGATTCTTAAGAAGTTAATTCCTGGTTTGCCTAATCACCCAGGTTCTCCAATGATGGTCTTCTCTAGTCTTGGAGAGCTTTGTTAAACCAAGCACTGTTATATGAAAACAAAATCTCTTTACAATACACAGTTCTTTAGCCAAATACCTATAAATAAATGTTTGTGGGAAGGTTACAACAGTCACAAAAGATAATATTTAGGTTGTGAGCTCCAATCATAACTAGCTTACATGATACATCCGTGTCCTTTTGGCCCTTTAAGCCAGAACGCTCACCTGCGTTTCTTTCTGTTCCTCTGGAGGGAAATAAGACTGAGATGGATTTGCAGTTATTTCTAAGTTATTGTCAAAGGGGACACTTGACAGATAAGCTCCATTCAGTAATGTGATGGCAGGTAGCAGATGTCAGAATATTTCTAGACAGCAGAAAGAGGATTTCTTGAAAGTGTGCAATCTTTTTCGACACATCCTATAAGGAATTATTTATCAAAACAGACGCAGCTACAAAGGCAATATAAGGCCAACGTTTCTTCAATCAGTGTCCCTTTGCCTATATTTTCCTTGACTATTTGTGTAAACAGGAAAGGGGAAAACATCATTTGGAACATCTAAAGCACCTGGTGGCAAAAGAAAATGTAAACGTTAATATGGAGAGCAATGTTGATGGGGAAATGTAATCATAAATAAACCTGGAGAAGAACTGGGAAAAATGGTACATTGAACATCATAGGTACTTACATGTTCTCAAGTGCCTACAAAGGTTTTTATTTATGTAACACATATAGTCCTTCCACTACAGAAATAATGGTAGATAGGGGGCTTGTAAATGCAGACAGTACAATCAATTGTAACCAAATTGCAACTCTATATCCCATGCAGCCCCATATTTAAACCTCAGTCTGTTTGCAGTTAATAAATTAAAGTCTGAGCTTCCAGTGCTAACCTTTAAAATCATTACAAAATGTATTTATTGAAATGATTAAACCATAACCTTTTAAAAACACATTCTTGCTCAGTATAACAGCTGCAACCCCTATGTACTTTATGTTACTATTATATTATTATTATATTTATATACAGGCAGTTATTATTAATACAAATATATAAAGTTCCAGCATTTTTATGGTGCTTGAGTTATATCTCATTTTAAATTCAGCAAATACTTATATTTATTTACAGTTCAGCAAATATCCCTTTTTATACAAAACTTTTACAATTTTAGAATATTGCCATACTTGTGATCTCAGGGCTGTTTAATTACAAGGGTTCATGTATTCTTTTTTAATGCACACTTGATACTCTACAAGTTATATTTTTTTCACTGGCCCTATGAAGAGTCTTGCCCTGATTCTCGAAGGCTGGAGAGGATACACTTTCATCAGTGAAGCTGGGTGAACCAGGAAACCTGGAATGGATATGGTCCAGAGTTGAAAACATTTGCTTACAAATAGCTAATGACTTTTAGGAAATACATTCCAGGTTTGCTGAATCACCCTGCTTCACTGATGAAAGAGTATTTTTTCTAGCCTTAAAAAGCTGTAATAAATCAGGGCCAGTGGTTCGAACTGTAAATGTCCAAAGCACAAAAGAATACCTTCACCAAGAGTTAGTTGAGCCAGAGAGTAGTGCCAGCACCATACACCTCTATACAACTAAAATACACAGGGCTATGGGTGATACAAATAATGACTTTTATACATGAATAAATGAAAAAGCCTATTGAATTGACAAAATCAGTAACAAAAGAAAGTGTCTGGAGTGACACAAGTAAGGTCAAACCAATAAAAACTGGAATAAAGGGAGACAGAATTTAGGTACAGTTAATTGTTGTTAAATGTATAAAGTAATTCTCTACACTATCTCACTATTTCCCAAAGGTGACTTATACTTTGTTTTAATTACAAACGTTAACTCACATTTCAGTGTAGCATGTTTTTCTGTGCTTTGAATTCCCATTGTCTACAATTCATTATATTGTGACATTGCTGTATGTCTGCTGCAATCATTAAAGGTTGTCGCTTTCCAGGATTTGCTTATGCACATTCAGTTTATACTTTGTTCTGCAATACCATGTAAAATGATTCCTTTGTCCTCTTCAATGGCATATTGCACCATGAGCTGCCAATTTGAAAGTTTCATATGCATGTTTGGACTGAATTTGAATGGTAACAGTTGTCTGAAAATCTTTTGTTGTCATTTTGTTTAACTTTTGGTGACTGTGCTTTCTGTGTACAAACAGATTATATTGTGTCCATCAGGTCTTTGCAATCTTTGCATGTCCACCCTGGCAATACAGTTTATGGATCATGTAAGCTGATTCTCATTAGAACTTTACTTAAAGTATGAATACCAAAGACCTTTTTTGTCATTCCCATTCCACCTTTTCATTAAATCTGGGAATCTGTTCCTTCTGGACTATTAATAAATGAGGTCCCTTCAAACCACAAACATAAATGAAATGTTTATTTAGATCCAATTTTTCATGACATTGCCAATTTTGAATTGTAGTTTATGTAATAAAGTTTTGAATATAAGGACATCAATAAAACATACTATTAAAAGATCATTTATATACATATATAGATGTAAATATTAAAGCATTACATTTCACAATCATTACAAACAGTAAAGGTACAACAATATGCAAGTAGTATACCACAAGTGCAATACATATGTACTGTATATGGTTCTTCTTAAGTAAGGAGCAAGTTGGCCTTGAAACGTTAGTTCATTAGTTTCTGAGCGTCTTTGAGTTAGTGACATGGACTTTGGACTTTGTAAATCACTGCGTAATATGTCGGCACTGTATAAATACTAGTAATAATAGTAAGAGTAATAATAATATGGCCCCCCTTTTCTTAGTACTTGATGGCGATTGTTTACATCTGCTGGGACATGTTCACATGCTCAAATTTAGAGCAGAAGGTATTTGGATTTTTTGAAGGGATAAATTATTTAATGGTTAATTGAAGTATAACTTTAAAAGTTGCCATGAACATAATCATTTGTTTTATCCTGTGCTAGTAACAGGTTTAAACATTTTGGCCAAGATTTTATTCATCAAGTTAATTTGTGTCAGAATTTTAATTCAAACGTAGAGGCAAATATTTTATTTATTACAGATTAGAAATAATTTATATATTTTCAGTTTAATTGGAATATGTGAAAATAAGATAGACGTTGGTATTTAAATCTCAGTTGGTTGCTCTGCAGTCCTTCAGTGTTTGATGAATAGGAAAAGATGGAAAAGTCATTTTGATACATGGATCCATTTGTGGCTTCCTATTTTATTCTACTAATATAATTTATTTGCTCTAATGCTGCAATGTTTGTATTTGTGTAAAAGTTTATTTAAGAAAGAATAAAAATTAATTACTTATCATAACAAAGGGGGAGGATTATTAAAATTGATTTTATTTGTGTAAGGAGCACATATGGGTATATATAAGCCCACAACAATAAGAACCAGTTCACATTTGAGAGATAAAACTCCACATGGTAATGCTGGTGTGCTGCCATGCCTGATTTCAAATGGCAACCCATGGCTGTTGTATGGGCTGCACTTCAAACATGTCCACCTAGTTTTATAGACAAAAAAGTGGACACTTTGGCCTTTTAGGCTCAGGGAGTGACAAACACATTGCATTTTTGGCAAGATCATCAGGTATTTTTGGGGGAATTGCCAAAAATCTCTAAACATTTAAACTTAATGCAGCTATCACATCCAATGTAAGGGAAGTTTATCTCTCTAGTAAATTGACTTTAACATTACTGACCCTTTACTGAAAGTTTTTTAGTGAAGAACACAAAATAGATTTCATACTCCTTTCATAATAACTGACTGTCCCCCAAAGAATGCCACAGAACAACAATCTAGTATGTAAAAGGATTGTTGTGCTAACAAAGGTTGTCCATGTGAAAATGTTATTTGATGTTAATTTGCTCTCCTCTTGTTATTGCTAACAGAAACACAACCTTGATTCTCATTACTTTAGTACTTTAGAACTTGACTTTTATTTTCAACATTATTTAAATTACATTTTTCCAAAATTAGCAGGATTATGTTGTTCGAGTGTTCTTTCATGTTCTTCTTCTCCCATGGATTGTAGACCTCATTTCCACTCCTTGTGGGTTGTGTTACATTGTATAACTTTTGTATAACCTTGTATAACATCGCATTGTATAACCTTTGCTGAGGCTAAAACATAGTACCAGCTATTTGCTATATCAAACAAAAATGATCATTATTGATTGTTTTAGATGATAGTTCAGTGAGGATTTCTGTATAGACCGGCAGGTTGTTTTTCTGCAGAGACCCCTGCTTTTTGTAAGACCCTGGTCCAGCCAGACACCAGTTCCCCAATCTATAGCCGCACTCTTTGCCTACAGCAAGCCACCGCTCAGCCTCGGGAGGCTAGTTGTGCTGTCCCAGGACACAGTTGCCCCCAGGAGTTTTGTGCACACGGGGTGGTGTCTGGCGAAGGACTGACAGAGGACCAGGGGACCAAAGATAATTCAGTGCCATGATTTCAACAGAAATACAGAGCCAGAAGTAATTTACAGGTAATCAATCCACCAGACAAGGTATTCAAGGGCAAGACAAAGGCAGAGTCGGGTCACAGGCAAAGGGTCAGTCCATGCAGCATACACTCACAGGGTCAGAAACAGGTTACGTCAGCAACAGTAAATCTTATAGATTCACACTCCAGCAAGTCAGCCTAGCTTAATGCTACAACAAGGACTGAGGACTGTGAGCAGAAAGGCTGTAAAGCCCTAGCAGCTGTGTGTGCTGGGGATGCCGATATAATACATCTGATGCTGCACAGCTAAAAGCAAGGGAAGCAGGGTTTGCTGCTATTTCTTTGTACTCCTTGCTGCTGCGAGTGACATTGCTGGATGAAATAAATGTGGTTTTAAATTGCGGTGCCCCATATTACGGAATAAGATAAGTGGCTAGATCAGCATCTCCCAACAGTTCTACAAAAAGTAAGAGCAGGAAGTGCCTCACTGCAGGGGAAACAATAGAATTTACATTGACATTGGCCAGCATGGTGGATCACTAACCTTTTGCTTGTCATGGAGGAACACCTGCCAACTTTCACCTGAGACTTCTCTCAAATGAATATTTTAGGTGATTCATATAGTAAGGAGCTTGAGATTTAGACCACATGGGATACTTTACTCTACTTAGTTGAGAATTTTGTGGACTTGATTGCGATTTATCTACTTCATTCAGTTCCCTAGTGAACCTCTAAAAGTTTGCATGTAGCCACAAATGCCCTCAGTTTGCAACTGTGCGTGATTATGTGTGATTAATTTAGGATGATTGCAGCAACCTTGATCATCTAGAGACCACTAAAAGTGAATGACTGTTATTATTCTATAATAATTCACAATCAGTTACAGGCAGTTTTTAATCACACAGCTCAAGTGGCTGAATATAACTATTTAAGTTAAAGATAGAAGTTTCTTATCTTTATACTTGTTGCAGATTGGCGACTCAGAGTACTGCACGTCAGAATGGCAGTCACACAATTAGGATTTTCAGAAGTGTTTGTTAACAGAAACCTCCAGTATTTGTCTTACTGCAAATTCCTTTTAACATTTTAGTGAATTTTAGATATTTTTTCAAGAAGCTAAAAATATGCCCTGCCAAGCCAAAAAGTGTAAGAGCCCATTCAAAAGTAAGGTGGAGGAGACGCACTGTTGAAATCATGGCAGTGCCACTTGTGTTTGCAATTAATTTCCAGATCTGACGTTTTTAAGGAAATGTAGAGTACAACTTATGTCATCTATTGCATTCTAAGCCATTTTTGTATTTCTCTTTGCAGTTTGCTCTCAGTATTCAAGAGGAGTGTTTGCCATCTTTGGGCTGTATGACAAGAGATCGGTACACACCCTGACCTCATTCTGCAGTGCTTTGCACATTTCCCTCATCACACCCAGTTTCCCAACGGAGGGTGAAAGTCAGTTCGTGTTGCAGCTAAGACCATCATTACGGGGAGCACTGCTAAGTCTACTAGATCATTATGGTTGGAACCATTATGTGTTTCTGTATGACACCGACAGGGGTAAGTTGATGAACAATTATTAAATGTCCTTTCACTTTGCTTTGGGCACTTGTTCATTGAGAAGTCAATAGTTTGATTTCTTTCATTTTTTTATTTTGTGACTTTTTTAATGTGTTTTTGCACATAAACAAACTCTAATCAAAATATAAATGGCTCTGGAGGGGTGCAATATTTGGCACCAGTTGGGTTTTTACACGTTTCTTGAAACTTAGGAGGGAATGTCCCGAATGACCGTGAGAGCTATAAAAAGGACTACTTATTCCTCTTTTAAATATAATAACAGAAAATTACATTTTGGTTAAGTTTTTGTTGGTTTTGCATATGGTAAAGCACTGTTCCCAAAAAGTTGTGTTTAGGTCCCAACCCAATGCTGCATTTATTAATAGGGAACCTTGCATATACATAGTTGGGGTAATTAGTGGCCTGGCAGCTTGGATTAATTACCTGTGTGGTTTCCTAACCAACATGCACTGTTGGTGGGACTTGTGGACAGGTTTGGGGGATAATTTAAAACTCTTGAATTCTAGTTTCCTTTGTGTATTTCTTCTCTATCTGTGCAGTAATCCAACGCTAGACAACAGATACACCTGCACTGAAAGACTGATAGAGCTTTAATGACTATGAAAATAACTAATTATTCTACTCCTCCTGAGTCTAAATGTAAATGTTGGTGAAGTTATTTTCAATCTGAGTATATCTGAGTTTGAAACATTTTTGTTATTTTTTGATTAGATTTAGTTAGTTTAGTGGTGTTTCTAAAATCTGTCTTCAAGCCCAACCTATGGTGCATGTTTTGCAGTTATCATTTTATAGGTTTGGTCTCATCAGTATGGATAAATTACCTGTGTGATTTTTTACAAAACATGCACCTTTGGGGGCATGAGTCCAGGGTTTGGGAAACCCTGGAGTAGAGAATGGTTAAAAAAAACAGATTTTTTTTTTTGGGGGGGGTTGTGTCTGCACTTTGTACAGTAAGGTTTCCTATGGTAAAGACTGGTCAGGTGCAGGGTGATTGTTTTTGTATTTAAACCCCTGTAGTTTTCTACAGCATGGACTAAGTGCCCCCCTTTCACAGCTGTGCTATCCTCACAGGCTTTGCATGGCCCAAAAAAAAAGATCTATTTATGTAATTAGTGTACACAAAGTGGGTTGTATATCATTCATGGCTTTAGAGAAAAAGAAGGAAATTAAAACAGTTGTGGATCAACGTTCAGCTTTAAGTATTGGATTACTCAAGGAAAACTCAACAGGTTTGTAAACAAGCAATCTTTGTTCACTAATAAAAAATCCAAATAAATTATGTACAGATTTAGGATTAATGAATATGCAAAAAAATCAGATCAATGAGCCCTATAAAATCTTTTATAACAATCACTAGTTTATAGGATGGAGTAGTACAGAGTTCCTACTTCATTTTAATGTAATACCGTACATTCTAGCCAATCCAACTTTCAGTTAAAGCTCATAGGCATGTGATGTTCCTACCCTGCTCCAAAGTACATAAAGAATCAAAACATAATATACAAAATATTTGATTTTTATCCAAGTGTTTTTTTCTTCAAATGTGACAAATGTAATAATTCAGCTTGTGTGAAAAGGTTAAGGCTACTCCAACTCAAAGCAAACTTCTGCTATGCACCCTGGAGCTGGAAACCTGACAATTAGTCAATGTCAATGTGTTGTCCTTGCTGTTGTGGATGCAGTGTGGTTCTTCTACCAGTGAAAGAAAAGCAGAATCTGCCTCAGCTCGAACCCCATAGAAAAAACAAAGCAGATGCAAACGCATGCAGAAAATAGTTCTCAACTACTCCCATCTGGTTGAATGTGAGTGGTTATAAGAATAATTGGGGTTTTACTTCACATCTGAAATAGCCCTAAATGTTATTTAAACTTTTAGTATTTAAATAATACATTTTCATAGAGGTCTTTGTATCACGCCACAAAGTGTGGTGGTCTGCGGCTCTGGCCGGTGCGCCCCCCAATGGGGTCAAGAGAAGGACCCTGCTGGGGGGGTGTACCGGTCAGAGCTGCGGATTATGTCTCTCATACGGATTGTAGGCTCAGGGCGGTGGGCAGATGGGCTCAGACCTCCGATGGGAGAGTGTGTGGGTTCTGGTATCATGACGTCACTCTGGGGGAAGTTTTTTCCCTTAACACACGGCTCCCCACTCATGAGCAGTCCAGAGTTTGTGGATTTAGTGGTTTGTAGGTCTGAAAAGGTTGACAACCACTAATCCAAGCTGAAAAACAAAAACCAGAACAGAAATACACTCATGTATTTTGTAATGTATCAAGATAGCCGGTACATAAAGGGGGTCAATGTGTGGCCCCATTTGCCTGGTCCAGGGGCAGTTGATCCCCCTTTGTTGTTTCAGGATTTGACTTTCCTATACATCGGTACACTTATAATACAGCAAATAAACACAGGAGAGGCTGCAAAACTAAATTTATCACTTAGATTGTGAACCTAAATTGTAAAAATTGCCTCCTTCAATGTTCATGAGCGTTAACTGCAGGCTCAAAGTTGTCAGTCCGAGCTGAGAAAACTTGAAGCCGGACTTTTGCAATCAATAATTATAAGGACACACATTTACCAGAGTTTTATAATGCACCACTTACAGGAATATTGTCTCTCTATAAACAGACAGGATTACTGGAGGAAAATTGCAGACAGAATGTTGTGTTCTGTATCAGGTTGTCATGGCCCATGGGAAATATTCCTGTAGTAATAATCCCACAAATTGCTCTGTTATAATATGATCCCTTTGATTTTGTAGAATCTATGTTCTGGTTATGTTTAGGGCTTGCAGGTGCCTCCAGAGACACGTGATTTATATGTCAATATCACAACTAGCAAAGACATCTCATTTATTGGTATTATGTATTTTATTGCCAACTTAAAATGGTTAATTCAGGGTTGGGGGTTGTAAAATTTGTTTGTTTTATGATAGAAATAGAAAAGGAAAGCTGCAGCTGAAATGCTCCTATATGAGAACTTTTTATCAGCAAAGTATATACATCGGGGTTCATATAATGGAAAATATACAAAGTATATACATTGGTCTATATATATAATGGAAAATATACAAAGTATATGCACTGGGGTATATATGAAATGGAAAATATGAAAAGTATATACATTGGGATATATATAATGAGAAATATACAAAGAATATACATTGGTGTGAATATATTGGGGTATATACAAAATGTATACATTGGGGTATATATAATGGACTATATACAAAGTATATACATTGGGTATATATAATTGGAAATATACAAAGTATATACATTGGGTATATATAATTGGAAATATACAAAGTATATACATACAAAGTATATACATTGGGTATATATAATTGGAAATATACAAAGTATATACATTGGGTATATATAATTGGAAATATACAAAGTATATACATTGGGGTACATATAACGGGATATATACATTCAAGGTATACAGGCTCTTCACAAAGCAAACTGAATTATTTCCCTGCAAGGGATATATTACTTAGCCTGATAAATTAGATAAAGCTGCTTATGTCAAATATCCAGTCATTTGCTAGACCTTTTTTCCCATTTCCTTGCACGTGATAGGGTACTCCATCACCACATTCACTTAGCTAGGTGAATTATCCCTAGCAAAGTGACAATTCATCTTGGTAAGTGAACCGCCTAAATACCATTAGAAAATCACCCCACGGTGAAATCTGTCTCCGTTTCAATACCCTGAAGTGTGACTTTCATTAAAACATTTAGAGTTTTTCACTGGATCTTTATATCATTATACAAAAGGGTGGCTAGATTTTTAAATTTATTTATTAATTTTTTTTTATATTTTTTTTTGGGGGGAGGAACCCTCCCTTGTCCAATCCCACAAACAATTGGATGACACCATTTCTTCTATAAAAGTTATACGGTGATGTCAACCTACTGCCATCCTAAGCCTCTTTGGTCGGTAAAAGAGCAGGAGCAGATTGATTAGCCGACCTCTTAATCTACGTACACACGTCCAATGGTTCTTACCCGATAATTGGCTCAGGGCCGATATCGGATGAGAATCTGGTGTGTGTACAGCGCCTGTCGTCCATCGTCCGAACGACCGTCATGGCAGATCCACGTACGATGGATGACGAACAATCGTAATAGAAGTGAAGGGGGAGAGCGCGCAGCAGGGTGCCACTCCATCGTTCTCCCCTTCCCCTCTCCATAGAGCAGAATGGTGCTGTATGTACAACACTCGTTCATGCATCGTGCAGTGCTTAGTCGTTGAAAAGGATTGTGAAAGATCCTTTCTAACGACAATAATTGCACGTGTGTATGCAGCTTTAGTTGAATCGTTCCACCAGCACAGTCTTTGCCAACATATTTGAATGCACAGCAGATTGGCTGCTAGTACTGCCCCTCCTTCATCCGATCCTTCTGTATTAGAAATGACTAGAGGCTAATATCAGTATTGTTTGTATAGTTATATTACTATTGTGTATCTTATTTGAATACTATTTTATTTATACTGGATAACAAAAATACATTAAATAATAAAAAATATAACTAAACCCAAGAATGGTTTTCTTTTTTTTAATCACCTTTATAGCTACTGCTATCTTTATTATTTCCTGTAAGCTGAATTAGGCAAAAATAATGTTATATTTCATTTATGTAAACTACTTACAGTATCTCTTCATCTCCATGCCAGAAAGGTAAATATGTTTGTAGTCCAGCCTGGGTGACAACTAGAGTTAACCAAAATGAATATAACTCAATCAAGAAGTAGATAATCAAGATCAAATTAAGTTTAAAAGCCAGACCAATCTAGTTAGATTGGTTGAGGAATAATTCATATTTTTTTGTGGGGGAAGGGGGTTTAAAGGGCTCATAATTGAAGTCCAATAAATATTTATTGAAGCGACCAATCCAGCTGGCTGTGGCTGACAGCTGTCAACATCCGTTGGCTGGATTGGCTGAGCTGTATGTCATACTTATCAATGACAGGTATAGCTCTTAACTAAGCCAATCCAGCTAACGAGCATTGGCATTTTTGACATGTTTGTCAACCCTCTGTTAAAGACCTCTATAAAAGGCCTGCAAATGCTGGGAAAGTTCACATACCAAGTTCCAATCAGAGTTTGGGTAGCTAAGACCCAGAGATTTCCTCTGCAGCACATTCTTTAAGCCCAGGTTGTCCTGGCACTATGTATATGTAGTTGTTTTGAATAATCATGCTAAGCATGATTGTTTTAAAGAGGAACTAAACTCAAAAGTACCTAAAACAAAAAAAAAATACACTTACCTTCAATACCGCAACGCAGTCGATCGGTCCAGAG
Organism: Pyxicephalus adspersus; assembly: GCF_032062135.1. Classification (NCBI taxonomy): domain Eukaryota; kingdom Metazoa; phylum Chordata; class Amphibia; order Anura; family Pyxicephalidae; genus Pyxicephalus; species Pyxicephalus adspersus. The sequence goes on from NC_092858.1 coordinate 18,606,577, forward strand.
GTGACTTTCATCGGGTTCCATGTCATCCTGGTATCCGTCTCCAAACTGGCACTCTGGGTGGCGCCATCTTCACCTCTTCTTCCTACATCAACCAATGCAGGTGCGAGACTGGATGATGTAGGTTGGAAAAAAAACTTGCCGATATAATTGCGCCATTACTGAGACACACTGACGCTGATAAATTTACTCTGGGCATCAACGCATCTGTGGCCGCTGATCATTAAAGGGTTGCCATACATTAGATGTTATACAATAAAAGATAACTTTAGCTCATTAGCTGTACTTTCTATATGGAACGGGCTGTTCATCCACCGACTTGAGTGATTCCTTTCTCCAGAACACAAAGGAATGTCTGCTTCATACAGAATATAGCATTGGACTGTAATCATCCTGATGAGATTTAATTTGCAGTGTAAAATTAATTGAAATTGAAGTCTACAACAAATTTAATTAAAAATGGACACACACTCTTTATTATATTGATATTTTGTTGTCATTTGCCATTTTTCTTGATGCTTTAGACTGCAGCTGTTGCTGGAAGCATTATACAATTGTAAGGACTGTGCTAAAATTCTTTATATGATATAGTGCAGCCCTTCTCAACCTTTTTAACATGGGGAACCCCTTGAAATAACTTTCAGAACTGAGGGAACCCCTCCTATAATAACTATTTCTTATACCATTAATGTGGTAGTGAGAAGAAAGTCACCCTTACACCCGTACCCTTACAGATAGTCAAAAAGATCACTGATGTTCGTTAAACTGATCCGGGAGACACAAATTGCTCATTGCTCAGGGAATCCCTAGCAACCTCTGGAAGAACCCTGGATAAGAAAGACTAGAGTAGACTTAACTTATTAGGAAGAATCTTTGTCCATGAACGTTTTCTGATTTCTTTAGTTTTGTGGGCATTTGATGACCTGAGAAGATCTATTGGTCAGTGGTGTTTTCCATGATACGAATAGGCCAATAGCAAAGCACTTGGAATAGGATGAGATCGGAGGGGGTGTGGCTTAGGAGAGTTAGGTAGCTTTGGTTTTGATACGGTACCTTTATGTAGTACTATGGTTGCATCTGCATCTTCTCTTTTCTTTGCCCTCCTCCTTTATATCTTTTCTTTTGTTCTTTTTCTCTTTTTTTCTTTTCCTATACAAGTCTATAGGAATGCAAAACCAGTTTAAACCAGGTCAGAGAAAGTCATCTGCAGGTCACATGTGGTCAACTGAAGGTCAGATGCACCTTGAATTGTGTTCAGAATTCAATGAATTCTGAATGCTCTCAGAAGCATCTCAAACTGATGCAATCTACACAAACCCAAATGATTGTCTACAAAGCCACATAGACTGTCGTAAGTTTTACTTTGGGTGCACATAGCTTTACTTTAACCTCCTGTGTTGATAAAGAAGTATACTCCGCTTTGGGCATAATTTATTAGAGCTCTTCGAGTCTGGAAAATATAGACATTCATGGGGAAAACCTGGGTGATCCAGCAAACCTGGAATGGATCTAGTCCAGTATTGAAAACATTTGACATCTAATAAAATTATTATTAATAGGAAATCCATTTCAGGTTTGCTGTTTCCCCAGGTTCTCCCATGATAGTTTATGTTCTCCATTCTTTAATAAAACAGGCCTGATAAATTTTAGTCTGGTGTTATTTGTGCTATCTTTGCACATTTTAATAATTACTCATTAATGTGTCCTAACCCCTCAGATGTGACAATGAAGGAAAAACTATTTTTATTTTGATAGATTTGAACATTGCATTTATTTCTGGACTCCTAGTATGGGGGAGGGTTGTTTGCAAGGGAACTGCTGTGTTGGGAATGTCAGAGATGCTGAGTTGGGAACAAGAGTGACCTTTCAGTATTTTATGCATAGCAGGAGTGATAAGTACAGCATGCGGCATAGCCAGGGCCAGAGGCATGGGGGCATTCTCAGGGACCTCGGGAGGGGTGATCTGAGGTTCCAGCATTATTTGCTGGAAAATTTTTAAGTCTCCAGGTAGCATGTGTTGCACATCACAGTGATATTGTGATGATATATATTGTAAATAACCTGTAATGTTTGGGATGGGCTGTGTATCGGTGTGTTGTCAATGCAGAAGGTAGTTGAGTCCCATAAAAATTAGGCATTAATTGTAGCAATATTTTAGATCGAAAGCGTAAACAAAAATAAACAAAATCCATGACAAATGCAGACAATGCAGTGCATGCAGACACTGGGCCTGATATAATAAAGCTCTCCAAGACTGGACAATATACACTTTCATCAGTGAACCTGGGTGATCATTTAAACCTGGAATGGATCTGATCCAGGAATTAAAACGTTTGCTAACAAATAGCAAATTACTTTAGGAAATCCATGCCAGGTTTGCTGGATCTCCCAGCTTCACTGAAGAAAGCGTATTCTCTCCAGCCTTGAAGAGCTTTAATAAATCAGGGCCATTGGACCATATTTCTCATTGCCAATGCATGCGATGCATATTCACTGACTTGCATGTCATGGCCTGATCCCTCCCTTAGGCACAGTGCGGCACTCTTTGTGTTACATTATTGGGTTTATTAATCAACCCAGCGTAAAGCTAAAGCTTTAGGGTCAATAACCCATAGCAGCCAATCAGATCTGTTTCTGTATGTCAGATCACAGAAAGAATAATTCTGATTGGTAATTTTAGGCTACTGACTTTAACTCTTTAAATGAGCCTCTATCTGCTTGCCAGTTTATGCAATGCACCCCTAAGTCTTCTATAGGAGGCCCTTCCTAATTTTAATCATGTAAATTGGATTTGGTATCTGCCTCTTCCAGTGTATCATTCTGCTGCTTCTTCTTCCACTGTTCATTCAATGGAGTGGGAGGAGTCCTATCAGGGAAAGTGAAACTGCAGTATTGAATGCTCATATTACCTCCTTTGCTAAATAAAACTGTGCTGTGGGCAGAGGTCTGTAAATCTCAGAATTGCATGGACCAAATAACAAACGCGTTGGCAAGGAAAACCTCATATATGAATTTTATCCGTGATTTTGCTGCATGCTTAGAGTTCAACTTTTAAAGTGGAAATGGTATTTTATATATATATATATATATATATATATATGTATATGTATATGTAGAGCCCCTCGATTCCTTCACAATTCGGTTCCAGAAGGTCCTTCCACCCAACTCAATTTCTGACATACAGAACAGCAGGCACTGCCATCTTCTTTTGGGTTCTTCTTCACTTCACCCGATCTTGCACTGAATATGTGTAAGATTGACATGTTTCTTTTTTACATTCTAAGAAAGCCCCTTCTGCGCATGCACAATCTCACTGTCCTGTATTCCTTCGTCTTTCTGGTACACACAGAACAGCGGGTGCCGCCATCTTTTTCTGGGTTCTTCTTCGGGTCATCTAATCTTGCACTGCGCAGGGTCAAGATTGAGTTACATTACTTCTTAAAAATGTAAAAGAAAAAGTAACAAACTCATTGTGCACACCCGCTGTCCAGTTTGCACCGGAAAGAAGAAGTAATCCAGGATTGAGCATTCGCACAAGGGGCTTTCCCAGAATGTGAAAAAAGTGTAGATCTCACACATGCTGTTTTTTTTTAAGAAGTCCAGGAAGAAACATCACCCTATGACGGAGTACACGTGGGCAATAATTATGGTTGGAAAGGATCTTTCACAATCCTTTCCAACATCAAACAACTGCACAATGCATGAACGAGCACTGTTCTGCTCTATGGGCATGGGAGAAGGAGAACCACAAAGCAGCACCCCACTCTCTTCTCTTCACTTGCATTATGATCATTCATCATCCATCATCTGTGGATCTACCAGGATGTTTTTCGGATGATTATTATTAAACAGGATTTATATAGCGCCAACATATTACGCAGCGCTGTACATTAAATAGGGATTGCAAATGACAGACTAATACAGACAGTGATACAGGAGGAGAGGACCCTGCCCCGAAGAGCTTACAATCTAGTATGATGAACAATGAGCACTGTACACACGCAAGATTCTCGTCCGATATCAGCCCTGAGCCGATTATTGGTGACAACCATTGCACATGTGTATGTGGCCTATCTCATGTCTGTGCAGTACAAGATCTGGTGACATGAAGATAAAATTGTAATTGTAAAATTGTAAGAAGATGGCCACAACGCCTTTTTTTTACATACCGGGAAAGCCCCTTTTATGCATGCCCAATATTAGGCATGCATGGAAGGAACAGGTGGAAGCCTCCTGGTAATTTTGACCTATATTTGCAAGAAGGCTGCAGATTTCCCATTCAGTCTTTACTGCCGCAGCACTAAAGACAAAAGGGGAGTGGTCCTCCCCAAAAAATAAAAAAGTAATAAAAAATAAACAAAAACATATAATACAAATATGATGATAGATTTGCTTTAGTAAAGAAGGGTTAGAACCAAACATGTTGATACATTCCTCTGCACATCCAACACAACAGTGACGGTACCTTTGCTGGTGTCATCGGGGACCCCCTCACAACATTTTAATTTTTTAGGAACAAGAGATAAAAATCCTTTAAAGAATAACTGTCAGGACTAAATCATTTTTTGCATGACAATAAATCTTTATCATCTGACATGACTGACATTATATAAAGCAAATAGCATGAAAGTATATTAGAGCTGATAAATTATTATTTTCTTAGTGTCTGCATTCACAGTGCTTAGAACATGGAAAATGGAGGCTGTGCAGCCGAGGCAGCTCCCAGGTCTTCTGGGAACGAATCCACAGACCGCGACGCACACCTCAGTAATACAATTCAGCACTTCTTTATCGAGAGTGATTTATGTGGAATGGTATTTTTTCAAAAGGTTACGTGTCAGCTATATAGCAGATGGTCATATTTTTGTTCATCATTTAACATTGCTGAGCAGCAGCTGGACAAATGGGCAGCAACGCTTTAAGGCAGAGAATCGTTTATTTCATTATAGTACATAATAGAAGCACTTTGATAGCACTGGCGTGTTCATCAGTGTTTTTTAGGCATAATGCATTGCATTTGGTTTACATTTATATATGGTAAGGAATTAGTTTCTTAGTTAGTTGAGCAGAACATAAAATAACAAGATAAAACTAAATAGCTCATAATAGGCTTTTGCTAAAAATATTCAGCTTTAAACTATATCCACACAGTACATTTTTTGCCACTAGATCCCCTCAGTCTGATGGCCAACATCATTGAACCCAGTTCCTCTGAGCCCAGTCCAGATTTTCTCAAGCAGGGTTCCTCCAATGTGATTTCTATGGGTTCCTTGACCAATGAGCAACTTGTGCATGCCAAGTCAATTACCATTGACATGATCTGTCAGGGTGACATACTTCCCACTGGCCAGCAATTTCGGAGGCATTCTTCCCACTAACTGCCACGCTAATGCACTGTAAGTTGATATAGTAAATATAGAAGTGTTCCCTAAGAATTCTAAAAGTTTTTTCAACAGTTCCCCCATGTTAAAAAAGTTGAAAACACAGACCTAGACTATCTGACCTCCAACCCCATTCCCGCCTGCATAGACAGCCCAGTAATATATCTTTCCATTTTCATTCTCCTCCTATCAGCATGCTGTATGTGTATGTATGTATGTGTATGAGTTAACTGGCTTGCAAGTGGCTGATACCACATGTGATTCAGGTACTTTAAAAAAAAGTGTTGCTTTGTTCTTTGGTTGCTATTTTTTCTTTGCTTCATGCATACCTTCCATAGTTTCAATTCAAAACAATTTTGTATGGATATGATTTTATGGCTGGTTAACATCTCATTTACTAAGCTACGGGTTAAAGTTAGGTCCATAAATATTTGGACAAAGACAACTTTTTTCTAATTTTGGTTCTATACCTTACCACAATTAAATATAAATGAAACAACTCAGATTCAGTTGAACTGCAGACTTTCAGCTTTAATTCAGTGGGTTGAACAAAAAGATTGCTTAAAATGTGAGGAACTAAGGCCTTTTTTTTACACAACCACTTCTTTGCAGGGGCTTAAAACTAATTGGACAAATTAAAAAGCTGAAAATAAAATGTTCATTTCTAATACATGGTTGAAAACCCTTTGCTGGCAATGACAGTCTGTAGTCTTGAACTCATGGACATCACCAGATGCTGGGTTTCCTCTATTTTAATGCTCTGCCAGGCCTTTACTGCAGCGGCTTTCAGTTGCTGTTTGTTTGTGGGCCTTTCTGTCCGAAGTTTAGTCTTCAACAAGTGAAATGCATGCTCAATTGGGTTCAGATCAGGTGACTGACTTGGCCATTCAAGAATATTGCACTTCTTTGCTTTAATAAACTCCTGGGTTGCTTTGGCTGTATGTTTTGGGTCATTGTCCATCTGTATTATGAAATGCCTCCGAATCAATGTGACTGCATTTAGCTGGATTGAGCAGACAGTATGTCTCTGAACGCCTCAGAATTCATTCGGCTGCTTCTGTGTTGTGTCACATCATGGATAAACATTAGTGTCCCAGTGCCACTGGCATCCAAGGAATGAGATGACTAATGGGTTCAGCCATCTTGGATGGGATTTCAGCAGCACCAACAGACTGAAAGCTGTCAAAGGAACATTTTATGCCATTTCCTCCCACTTTCTGGGCATATACTTAGGGTATGTAATGAAGAAGGGGTCTAATTACAAACAGTAATTAGCCACTTCCAGAAGAAATGAAGGCTATGACTTTGCAGGAGGGAAAACAAACTCTGGCTCTCGTAAGGAATTAGCTTTGGCTTTTGGCTTTTGGCTTGGAGTGTTCAAATGCTTTAGCAAGTTTGAAGGTATTGCAAGTGAAAAAAAAAAATATTTTGTCTCCATTTTTATAACTTTGTGACAGAATCTTTTAGGCCCATGTAGATGGGGTCATTGATGAACATTTTGCCCATCACTGCCACTTAACTTGTCTGCCAAGTGAAGGAATTGAACATGATGTGAATCAGGTGAAACTCATAATGTTCATCCACCCTACACCCTAGAAGTAAATGCACACCTGCATCTATTGGTTGCCTTTTGGGGACTTGAATTTAAAGTGCAACTGTATGGAAGTGATTGGGAACCACTTTGTGAAAGTTGTGGCGGGGTTGCGGCACAGTTCCTGAGAAGTGAGATGTAATTTATGGCCATGTGTTTTAATTTTCTCCTCTGGAGGAAGAACTGCCACCAAATAAAAGGCAACCAGGAAAAGTGTGCTGACCTATGGTGCGGTTTGCTACTTCTGGGTGCATAGCAGCGTGTCCCTGGGGGCATCTAACCATGCTGATTACAAATCTGAAAAGGGCCTGGCATTTATAGTCTCCAAGTTTGTAGTATCAACATTTAAAAAAATCTAATTCTGACCTTGGAGCTAGCTGTTCATTCAGAAATATTTGACAGAAAGTGCCATACTCACTTATTTTATGTGTACCCAGCTCTACATTTAAAAAAATACATCAAAGTGACCCCATTTCAGTAAATAAAACATGGAGAATTGTAGAAAAGCTGCAGTGCATAACACAAGAAATGTGCAGTGACAGCGCAATCTATCAGCACGTCGGCATAAAAATGTCAACGTTTTATAACTGTGAAAGAAAACAATCACAATATTCAAGGTCATTGCAAAGATCTTCCAGCTGAACTTTTCAACCGATAGGCCGTGCAGCTGACAAGATGATGCTCAGGAAGATAAAAAAATTCTAGACCAGGTTTATCTTTTATCTTTGTTTATTCCACTGCCTCTATGATCTTTATATGAAGGGAAATCAGGGTCTTTAAATTATTTTTTTGAGTAAACATTAAAAAAAAAAATGATCAATTTGTAAATATGTTTATTAATATGATCCAATGTTTTACATGGTGTGGTTTGTATATGTATATATATATACATGGAAGAATCCATATTCACCTATTACATACCTTTTCCTCCAGCAAGTACTGAATTAGAAACACCAACACCCAGATTTTATTTAGAAAGGTTTTGTTTTTAATATTATTAATTTTATTGTTGTTTTTAGCTATAGCTCACACTGGGCATGAACTGAAAAACATATTATTTAACTTAATAACATACAGAAACATATTTGAGTCACTATGTTGATAGCACCATGTGCAGTTGGAGGCCCATTCAAATTATAACCCTGCTGTGTTGCAATGCACTTTTCTTGCAGGTAGTTAGTTCACTCTTTTGGAATTGCATGATTTTGGTTACTTTTCCTATTTCGGCTCATCCGCATCTGTTTTTCCGTAATATGACATTAATTAAAAATCAAGCAAAAATAGGTGTGGGGGCTTAGAAACCTAAGTGGAGAGACCTCACTAATACATACCCTCTATAAGAAAGGGTAGAGATAGGGTATTAGGGTACACTGGCAACTTACAATGCACTATATAAATGGAAGATGGGTTAACTATTTCATTATGAAAATATAAGTAAACTATTGTGTTATAATATATAAGTCCAATGTGAAGTCAGCAGCAAAAAAGGATTCACATATATCAGGGGTGCATTTAATCTTTTTTTTTTTTTTTGCAAGTTCTAAAAAAAGACTTAGGCCAGCTTTATGTGCAGCCATTACCAAAATGTGTTCATGTGCAATGAAGCCAATGTAAACACGTATTGGACCAAAATGTTGAGTATAGAGGGTGCCCAGTTTATATCTAATGGACCCCAAATAGACATCTACACTGTAAACAATGCACTTTACCCCCAAATGTATCACTATGCATACACACAATAGCACATGGGGGTCTAGTTATAAAGCAGTGAATCTGATATTCCTTGGTGGAGAATCTTCTAGGTCTATTTGTTTGAATGGTAGTGATTCATTCTTCACCCGGGGATGTCAGGCTCACTTTAATAAATAAATCCAATGCACTCTGATTCCAAATATGTATTGCTGTCTTTGACCCTGCTGAGTAGATTTGCCCTCTTTATCTATCTTGGTAGTAAAAAATCCTATTTTTTTTTAGTTGTCAAGAGAACAGGAAATGGTTGGGATATCTAAAAGATGAATTTCCCTTTTTTCTTTCCATTCTTCTAAGTAGGACACATGCAGCAAAAAGCACCTTACAACCTATCTAATAAAAAAAAAAAAAATAATAAAAAAAAAAAAAAAAAAAAAAAAAAAGATAGATCCAGATTTATGTTTTTTAAGCCTTAGTCCATTGATCCAAATCAAGGGAGTCAGGCAGTCAATGTTCCTAAACGTCATAGTTGATTCTTGCCTTTTTTTTAGGTACTCACACATTGTACAATTTTTGATTTATTCATCCATACTATTTAGGATGGGATGGGTTGTGTTTTTAGGTTTCAGCGAACCATTAATAATCTTTCCAATTATTATAGTGGAAAGTATTCATGACTTCATTCTACTTTGGTATAAAAAGACACAATACAAAATGATAAAGAAAAAAGAAATTTTCGTTTAGTAATAAAAGCTGATAAGGTTAACATAGGTGTGGAAGGGCAGAGGTCTTTATGTTCCAGGACTTCAATGAAAATATTGTAATAGCAGTTTAAAAGAACCAACAAAGAAAATATCTGGTTGGATCTGTGATGATGACATTGACAGCGGTTGTGTGTTTTGGAGAAACTAATGTCAAAATACTGTCAAAAATAGCAGAAAGGTCATTGAAACTCACAAAGCAGATATGACCTTTAAGTCTGGCAGATGTAGGTCATTAGAGACTATTGTGTATCCTTATTTATTAGAGCAGATCTAGAAGATTGTGAACTTTTAAAGATAAAAAAAACATTTAAGGTAAAACTGCACTATAAAAGAAATATTTTTTTCTTTTAACCAATAGAGCCATGTCTAGCTGCAAGGGGCGACATATACTAAGCTGGCCCAGGGACATTAGATAGGGGTAAGAAACAGCAGCACAAATCAACCTCCCCTCAGGGCAGCGTATACTTCAAGCATTGTGGATTCCTGCAAAAAAAATTCCAAGATCAACAAATGTATATACAAGGGGAAGGAAAGCAGGAGAGAAATGTTAGTTCTGCATACCTCGTGGGTGGGCATTTGCAAAGGTGATTGGTTTTCAAAACCAAAATCAAAAATCAAAATCTCGGGCCCCTGAGCTACTGGCCACTGGATATGTACCTGTAATCATCATAGATATGAGATTAACGAGTTACTTGCCCCACCATACTAAAGTTTATTTAAATATAATTAAAGATTATATTTAATAGTAATGTTTTTTAGCAGCTTTTTTCCTTCTTCTTTTTTACACATTGTGCAAATTCACTGATATATAAAGCATAAATGCATGATACGTTTGATTTTTGCTTCCTTTAATCCTCTATGCAGCAGTGCAGAAGAGAGGGGAGCAGTTATTGCCAGCCAGTAATGCTTTTTCCTGCAGTTTACATGTGAGATCAGAATGAGCAGAAAAAATGCCTCAACTGCATGCTGCTACTTCATCCATCATTTTCCCAGACCAAGCTGTATTATCTAAAAGTGGAATCCACTTCTTTTCTTCTTCATTTTATTATTATTCAATATTTTTATAGCGCTGATATATTACACAGCACTACAAGTCCATAGTCATGTAACTAACTGCCCCTCACAATACCTACCATAGTTATATGTCTTTAATACAGTCTAAGGCCATTTTGGAAGGAGGCCATTTAACCAAACCCCTTTGGGGTAGACAATTATGATTGGAAGTTGCAGTAAATGATGGATTTCTGCTTATAACTAAAGCAAGGTGTACATACATTAGTTGGTGGTTGTTAACCATGAGCCAAAGAAGCTTGCCCACTATGTACTGTAGCATTCAGACAAAAGGGAATGTTTACAATAAAAACCATTCATACTCACCTCCCGTTTGCCCACTATAACAAATCCCCTTCTTTGGAGGTTGTTAATGATCATGTGATCAAATAGTAATATGGAATACAATCACATTGAAGAACATATGTTCACGGAAATTTACACTTTGTGGTTTGCTGCCCAGTACATTCATCTAATTGCCTTTCAAATACATTCACCCATTTCTGTTCAACACCTTTTTAAGTACAATCAAGTACATTCACCCATCTCTAGATAATGGTCCTGATTTATTAAAGCTCTTCAAGGCTGGAGAAGATACACTTTCATCAGTGAAGCTGGGTGATCCAGCAAACCTGGAATGGATCTGGCCCAGGATTCAAAGCATTTGCTAGCAGATCACCCAGCTTCACCTATAAAAGTATATCTTCTCCAGCATGGGAGAGCTTTAATCAAGCCCAATGCCTTTTACATACATTTCATTTGTCTAAATGAGTTACATTTCTCTTCGAAAATCAGATCAAAAAATACTTTCTCAGAATAAAAACATACAATTGTGTTGAGTGTTATTCGTGTTTTTTTTTGCAAATATTACAACATACACAGATTGAAATGTTCATTAATACCCCCACCTTTGTATACAACCATTTTTGCCATAAAAATGATTGGCATAGACTAAATGAAAATATACATATATGGAGCTGAATGTATAACAGGTGGTTTTGTGTTGAGTTGACTGTGGGAGGATCATGGCTTTTAATCTAGAAATTAATAGGTATGATTGCAGAGGCTGCTGTATTCAAACAGTTTGAAGAAAATAATTATTTAGTTTCTAAGCAACCTCACATTTGTCAGAACCAAACATCCATTTGGTCGCTTGGAGCTGAAGCTTCTGCAGGGATAGAATATATGTTTTAATTGGGATGCCAAGGATGTTGATGCTGTAACGGTGCTTCATTCGGTTTGTTGTTATAAAAGACCTAAGATAACGATTTAGCTTCAAGAACAGAAATATCAGAAATTATTTTCCATGTGTACATTATTAGTGCTTCCTCTGCCTTCATTAGCACCAGTTGTATATATTATTACTGTATATAGTAAAGTAAAAGCAAAACTTGTTTATTTTTTTTACTTTTGTATATGACGTGAATAGATTAGAATCCCTATTAGGTTTATTGCTATTAAAAGATGCATTTTCCTTCATATTTTTCAACAGTGACAAAGATTAAGTGAGTGATAAGGACAAAGACTAGTGATGGCCAAATCTGCCCAGGTTTAGTTTGTACATATTTACTGAACCAGGTTCAAACTAGCAGCACTTTCATTGTTTGGTAAATGCCACTGATCACCTGATGGTCCCGTGCCTTAAAAAAAGGCCAGCAGCTGATTTTTATTTTGCCAACTTGACCCATCCAAAACTATGAATAAAATAAGTTTTCAATGGAGATTTACCTACCCAGCCTGAAAGACTTGGCAAAGTAAATCCGCATCCGACCATGGCAGTGCCCATTACTAATGGCTGGAAAGGTAAAAAAAGAAACAATGGCCAGTGATAAAACAGAACCCCAACTGTGAGTTCAAAAATTGTATTAAGTAAAAAAGTGGATTTAAAAGTGAAGCACCAAGCCATACGTGATGTGAAATGCAATGTAAGTCAATCAAGTGAATAGGTAAATATACACTGGGTACTCAACTGTTCCTCTTCATCAAAGCTAAAAAAACATACCATGCCTGCGAATACAGGAAACCTGATTTTCATGGGTATAAACCTAAGCCACAAAATGTGGCTGTCACTTTTAAAACAGTAATCATCAGAAATTAATATGAATAAATACATCCACAGTGTGTATTTTTAAAACATTAGGAGAAAAAATGAAAATCACATGGACTCCGTCTGTATACTTTTTTCCCTTCTAACAGAATCAATTATTTTGTACTTTTGATTTGGTTATGATGAGTCTTTTGCTTTTAAATGATCTTTTATGCAAAATTGTTGGCTACCAGTAGATGGCAATGTGTCCTTATGTAAAGTGTGTAACAAACTGTAATGTTTTAGATAGAAACAGTTTGTTATGTACTTTACATAAGTACCATCCGCAATGTAACTGACTGTAAACCAGGAATATTTTTCAAAATGCATGTTCTAAAATATCTTTGTTTATACAAGAGCACATGTGGTAATAAACATATAGACATTTTGTCAATGACCAGTTACCTGTGGTTAAGGGGCATTTTGAGCCCCCAAAACATGTTGGCTTCTACGTTTACCTACTCACTTAATTGTTCTCCTTGAAAAAAATTGCACTGTACCTTAAAAAATGTATGCTTTGGCCTTTGTTCTCCACTAAGTGGAAACCTTAGATCTTGCCTACCTATAATCCAGATATCTCCTATATAAGAGAACAATTCAGATCTATTGCAAACAGGATCATTTCTAGGGTACCAGAGCTAGCCATCTCTTTTTGCTGAATGATTAGGATATAGGAGAGAATGTGGGACCCATCATGAGAGGTCAGAAGCTTTGTCTCTCTGATGACAGTTATATGATTGAATATTGAAATGAGTCTGTATATATTGCAGTGAGATCGGTGAATCAGTTACATTGAACCTATGCTTCTAAACTGAAACCCCCCTTATCCTGGCTGGCAAAAACTAAAGGACATTGTGGTCCGGAGTTGCATTACCGTCCTGCTAATTAGTATTTTATGTGTATTTTACAACTCACTAATGACCGTTGCCATTGTTCACAAAAACGAACTAACTATATAAATAACTGGAATTTTTAATTCAATAGTACTCCATTACTTGTCTAGAACTCTCTCTGCATAATATCTGCATTATTTTTATCTTGTTCAACAAAAGCTGAGATCATCATGTTCTGAATATACCTAACACAGAATGCATGGTCTGATGGTAGTAAATGAAGATTATTATCATGTAGTGTGTTCAAGAGGCTGCTTATCATATTTCAGTGTTCCTGGCCCTTCAGCTGCTATTTCAAAATCGATGACCACCTGTACTTCAAGCTGAACTCCAAAAAGATAAACAGATAAATTAAAGCAGCTGTGTTTTCATAAATACATCATTAAATGTATTAATTTTTGTTATTACAAGTGGTGTAAGAACCTAAATTTGGATTGGTATCAGCCTCAAGCAGTCCCTGTACAGCAGGGTTTGAGGAGAAGCAGCATAAGTTCATTTTTTTGCTGACAATGAGTTTCACAACAGGGGGAAAAAAGTGGCAGAGAATAAGTTCAAGTTATAGCAGATCCAGGATGACCTGGGCTTAGAAGTAAGTGGAGTGAATGATGTTTACCATCAGACTAAGGACATATAGTGAAAAAAAGTACTACTAGTAAAACTCCAGATTAAAGGAGAATATTGCAGCAAAATCTGCATTTGTTATGTTATCATTTATTGAGCTATTCATTTAAAATGTTTTTATTTTTGCCTGGAGTTTTGTTTTAATGTTTACTATCACCCTGGTTGTTGCTATCGTACTATATTTATCCCAATATTTAAATAAACTGCCTGGCACCATTCTCACCCCTTAGAATGCAACCAGTGGCTTGGGTTTGGTCCTTACCTAGCGTGCATTTTGGACTCTATTTATAAATTAGGGAATCTGACATTCCCTCATTCCCTAGTGCCAATGAAACACGTGGAACTGGAAAGTTTGAGGGAATGTCAGATTCCCTGTTTTTTGAAACGAGCTCCTTCCCCCTAGTTTTAAAAGTAAACTCCACCTGGCACAGCAAAGTGAGCAATGCTCAGGACTGCTATTGTGATGGCCAATTTCTAATGCAACCTGGAGCCAAAAGCGCCACTCTCTTTGCACACATCACTCAGCAGAGGTTAGAATGCTCCCTACATACCTAATAAATAATGCTCACTGCTATAGTTGCATTGTATGAATATAACATTTACAGTTCGAAGATTGCAATAACATGCTATTTACTCAACATCTTTAATATATTTCATACTTAAAATAGGTATAAAAGACCATGCAGCAATCAAGGGTCAAATACTGGTTATTGTATTTATGTTTGTAGGTTTGACCTGCTTTTCTTGGCTTTTTACTTCTTTGGACACATTGCGTCATATTAAGACATTTGCTTTTCAAGAAAAGAAGGTGTAATACAACTGTTTGCATGCATTTGAGCAAAATAATAAATAAATAAATATGAGCTGCAGTGCTTTTAAGTTGGATGTGTCAGACAGTGGAAAAGAAGGAACCTAGCTATGAACAATATTACTAGAAGAGACTTCTATACTATATAATGATGCAGCACTATGGTCAAAAGTATTGGTGCTGTACTAAAATCGTTTGGCATTTGAAAGAGACCTGAGGGCAGTTTATGATTTGTTTTTTCTATGGCTCTGTGTAGCTTTTAGCATGTCCCATATGACCTACATAGGTGATGCAAAATGCTGACTGTGGCCATCAACAAGGGGCAAGTTTTGTTTTAAAGAAACTGAGCAATATTAACCAATCTGAAAATCCTAATCAGCTGTAAACCATGCACAAGGCAGAGTTACCCATGAACAGTTTTAGCAGAATTGTCCTTCTCTTTTATTCTAGGCAAGAAACAAACACAATTTAATGTAGGCATACCTGTACAGTCTATAAAAGAAATAAACGTCTGCTATAACTAAACTTATATCAGTTCCTGGCTAACAGTATGTCCTCTTATAAATGCCCCAAAACAGGTAGCACTCGTACATTTTTATTGTATTGTCAGCCTTTTCTTCCAGCAGCAGGCTCCCACAGTAGATAGACCAAGAAAGGGAGTTCTAAGCATCAATCTTACTTAAAAAGGCTTGTAAACAGCTGAAACTAAACACAAGGTCGAGCTACCAATTAAAATGTGTACTTAAGAATGGAAACTTTTTTTACCCAAAGTTTTACAAAGACTCTATCTCCAGAACCCAGGACAGGGCTCCTAAGAAGTTTCTTTCTGACAATGCCTAATATACTCCCTTTTTTTTTATGAGATGATAAAATTCTTGCTTGATTTTTAATTTACCTACGGTATATTCCAAAAACTTTTACATTCCCATCACATACATCCCAATATAAAGTTTACTCGGGAATTTCAAAGGGACTTCCACCCTATTCACAAGTCAGACCATTAACAAAAAGGAAAAGGGACATTTAATACACCCATCAACCTCCCTTGCCAACAATTCAGTGGTGGAAAGAAGGAAGTCGTCTATACACCGAGACGCTTCAGTATTAAAAACGCGTTTCACTTTTGACATCTGAGTCCTGCAGCTGTTGTGCGCGTTCTTTTGTGTGCCCACAGGTGCTGGCAGGAACACAAGAGCATGTGGTTTAAAAGACAAAAGAGGCTGAAACGAAAACGCCAGAAGCTGCTGGCAGCTCCAAGCAATCACAGAAAGTTTAGGCTGCGTAGAATTGCCAAAGTGTGTTTTTATTTAGAAAACATTAACTTCTGTTGTGTAAAGAGTCTTGCACAGATACGAAAAGAAAAGTAAAAAAAAACATTTTGTTCTTCTCAATAGAGAGTGTTGAAAGAAAAAAACTAGCTTTTACAAGAAGAAGGTTAAACAGAAGATTAGAAGACTGGTGCAAATGTGCCAACAAAGCTTGAGTACAGAAGCCTTAAAGCAGGGGTGTCAAAACTCAAATACACAGAGGGTCAAAATTAAAAACCTAGACAAAGTCACGGGCCAAACTTGAAACTGAAATAGCACCGCTTCTACAATTCCCTGCATCAAGAAAACAGTCCAATGCGGGGCTTAATGTTATGAGTGGCTGGAACTCCCTCTTCACTAAAATAGCACCGCTACAATTCCCTGCGTCTAATGCGGGGCCACGCATAGGCAGAGAGGCCGCTGGTCTATAGGTGCGAGTGATGTCGGGAATTGTAATAGCGGCGCTATTTCAATGTAGCGGCGGACCAGCTGCAATTCATATTTAGGATTCCTTTGGGGGCCAAGAAAAGGCGTTGGGGACAAATTTGGCCCGCGGGCCAGAGTTTGACACCCCTGCCTTAAAGCAACCCTGTCTTTAGATTTATGAAGGAATGTGGTAGCCTTTGGGAAAATGTTTAACATCAACCCCTTTAAGGTGTATCAGATACCTTTGTCCTCCACTGTTCACTGCCGCTCCCATAGTTCTACATTATACAGTAATGAACCAGGCAGCATGCAATATTGACCATGGGCACCTGGAACACCCAGAAGCAGTGGATGTTGAAGTTTCTTCAGTAGCAGTAAATATTTAAAAAAGTGAAGATTCCATAAACAGGCGGGGGACAGGTAAAAATAAAACTTCATTTTGCAGGGTTCTTTCCTAGGACATTGGATCTCAACAGAGTTTTAATCTTCCATGTCTTCATTTTAGTTAAATAACTTTAAAGGTTAATTAAAGAAAACTTTAGCTATGAATTGAAGCCATAGGTCCACAAAACCCAATTCGTCCATCACTGTTGATGAGACTCCCTTTTGTTATTTTTTCAAACCAAGGAAGATAAATGTAAAGTACCCAAAAATGTACTTTATGACTTAAAGTGCACTCTCATGTCATTATAACAACAAAATACTATATGTCATAAAATTGGAAGTGTCACTACAGAGGTGTCCTGTCATCTGCATAGTCATTCTTGCTGGTACGCAGCTGCAGATATTAGTATTCTACATCAAATAGCACGTCATTCTATTCACTCTCGAGAATTCTTAATTCCTCCAAGAGGAAGTTACATACAACTGAGAATTCAGATCAAATAATGATCATGCCAGAAAGTAATCAGCTAAAACATTGAATTTACAGCTGTTCATCAAGACTCTACAATGCAGTCCACTTTATATTCGCAATCGTCAGTCTCCTCTGCTGAACTAGACAGGATCCTGCAGAATATTACCGGCAAACCATAACCGCCGACGTTGGGTTTTAACTATATCATTAGTCTCTAAATAAGGATCTCTTCTTATTTACAAAATGCTAAATAATTGTTGAATCTGCCTAAAGAGATATTCATTAAGTGAAGAAATCCATTTGCATATTGTGTTGTTTAGAAGCAAGCCTGTGCGGTTATTCCAAACGTCTTGAAATTATTGAAACTTTCAGCTTTGCTTCACTGAACTGTTTCAAAATCTGCCTTTAGCTTTCCCATAAATCCTTGTTTTTATGAGGTTGGATGTTTATGCCACCAGAAGTTTCAGCTCAATTAATCAAGTTTTGTACAACTGACAATTCTGATGACTGGATGTCTTAATGTTTCATTGTTAGAGCAACAGGCTTGTAAAATATTACTAGGAGCGCTGAAATGTGTCTTTGATGCCAAGGCCCCAGATATAGTGATGTCGGTGCTTAGGTACATCAAGGACATCTGCAAATAAACAGCGGAATGGGGCTGTTCTAATGTTTAGATGGTGGCTAGCACAGATTGGTGGGTTCCCAATGAACGTACCAAGAAACAAGGCCCATTAGTATAAAATATAATAGTCCAAAATATAATTTTGGAGGGTGATGTTCCCCTTCTTTTGCTTTCCTAAATTCCCCACTTAGATCCCTATTGGCTCTTGAAGATGACTGGCTTTCAGAATGTAAAAAGTTTGGCAGAGGAGACAGGAAAGGGCAATCCATATCTCGTAGGCTTTCCTTGATTTTTGGGTTATAAGGCATTTGGACAGAAGGTGCCGGAGCTTTATTAAAACTGAGCTCAAGGCAGATATCATGGACCTAAATGCAAATCTGTGATCATTTTTACACTTTTTTTTTACATTTTAAATGTAATAATATCCTAATCCTAGAATCAGCTCTTTGCAATTTACAGCAAAGCTCACAAAAGGAAAGGTGTGAAGCAGTTCAGACAGTCAGTCCGGTATTATTACTATCCATGTACTAGAAGCACATGGATAGGAGTAGACAGCAGACAAAGTTCTGTTTGTATTTCACTATCCAACCATTAGAATGGAGATGCGGTGGAGACCAAAACCAAAGGGGAAGGTCAAGTCCCCTCCCCAACCATATAGAACAGCGATTTGTGCCAATGTAAATCTCAGGACTGGATATATAGAAATACATAAACTTTTGTCTGGTAAAATAAATCTGATTTTTGTATTTAGATTTGATAAGTTCAACTTTAAATCGTATATTTAAAGCCAAATCTTTTAAACAATGTATGTGGGAAGGCTTATTATATTAAAAGAAACTGCTAGGTTTCTATTGTTGCTCCAAGGAGTCAGTTTAACATTTTTGTTAATTCTACCATCAAAACTTCTTAAACCAGATTCATTTTCACCTTTATGGACCATAGAACCTAAAGATTTAAGTAGAAACTGCTTGCGGTGTTTATAGGTGTTTCGGGTGTTTTTCCTTAAAAAAAATGGCTTGTGGGTGTGACCGCTCTAGTATTCATAAAATGTGGGTAGCTTATCTGGAATCTGTAATAAATATCTGCCCCCTCAACTTGGGAAGTGAGCAGGATACATAGTACACCTTACTAAAGCTACATACACACTTCCAATTATTATCGTTGGAAAACGAACGACGAACGTTCATGCACGATATATACTGTTTGTATTTCACTATCCAACCATTAGAATGGAGATGCGGTGGAGACCAAAACCAAAGGGGAAGGTCAAGTCCCCTCCCCAACCATATAGAACAGCGATTTGTGCCAATGTAAATCTCAGGACTGGATATATAGAAAAACATAAACTTTTGTCTGGTAAAATAAATCTGATTTTTGTATTTAGATTGGAGTTGAAAGTTCAACTTTAAATCGTATATTTAAAGCCAAATCTTTTAAACAATGTATGTGGGAAGGCCTATTATATTAAAAGAAACTGCTAGGTTTCTATTGTTGCTCCAAGGAGTCAGTTTAACATTTTTGTTAATTGTTTGATCCTTTTTTTTCAATATTTTTTTCCGAGAGATTCACCTTTTGCCAATTTCTACCATCAAAACTTATTAAACCAGATTCATTTTCACCTTTATAGACCAAAGAAACTTAAGGTTTAAGTAAAAACTGCATGCGGTGTTTATAGGTGTTTCAGGTGTTTTGCCTTAAAAAAAAAGGCTTGTGGGTGTGACCCCTCTAGTATTCATAAAATGTGGGTAGTTTATCTGGAATCTGGAATAAATATCTGCCCCCTCAACTTGGGAAGTGAGCAGGATACATAGTACACCTTACTAATTGCCAAAAGGGGTTGAGACCACATAAGAGAAAAATAATTCTGTATTGTTCTTTTTTTAATCATATACTTACCTCTGCAAGGTCCAGCAATGTCTTGACCTGGGTGCAGCTGTTATCATTGTGTTCAGCTGATGAAACTAGATATACTGCAGTGAGCAGGCCCATTTGAGCCCATCAAAAATATATTCTTTCCACCATTTTTTACACTACTTCTTTTCATGTATCAACCTGATTGCTATTGGAAATTGTTGTGCATTGGTGTATTTTGTATAAACTGAAGTCAAGGAGTCCTACAGCAGCCCAAGGTTGAATAAAGTCATTTTTTTTATTGTTGAGAAAGTAAAATGGCACAATATCCCTTCAAATGAAGACGTATACAGTTCTTTCTCTCTTGAATCACACAGCATTCAGTTTGAACATTGTGGGTTGTAACTGCAGCACAAGAATCTGAAAGAATCGGAACATATAAACGTTATTTATAGTTTCTCAGATTGAAGTTTTGCTCTTGCCAGGAAGCTCGAGTCAGTTATCTGAAAGGAATATCAGAATGCTCAGCCCCATGTCTTAGGATTAAGTTATGAATCATACATCATGTACACTCAGTAACACATTTTATTCATTTGGTGAAGCCTTGAAAAAAAAAAAAAACAGGCAGATTTGTTAAACGCGATTTTCTTTCACGGAATAGTAGATTTACTTTGTCAGTCTGATATAATGGTTGATGTCAAACGGAGAGAAAGATTCATCCTCTGAACCATCTCCTTTAAAAGAAAGTGTTTTATGCAGTTTCTTTGTGTTGTAGTGCAGGATGGGCTGCATTCTTTGAGAGAATGTGAAATGACAAGCATTACATATAGTGGATTTGATGGACAGTTACAGAAGACCTGTTCTCTTTTACCTCTACTCAATGGATAAAATTATATTGACACCTGAAATATTTACCTGTCTCTCCAGTATCCCAATTGCCAAGGCAATTAGACACACAATTGTTCCTAAAAAAGGGAGAGTGGATTAGCTGATCACCAACCCCCTGCCCAGCCATCCCCTTAATTTGGAACTGAATTACTATCTTACATTTAGAAATTGGTTAGTCTTTAAAAAAAATCTAACTTATGACTTGAATTTCTGCTGAAAAAAGCGGCACATTTCCTGTACGCCGTATCTCATAGCTTTATGTGTATACTTTTTTCTTAACCAAGGTTCCTTCAGAGATTGCTGGGGGTTCCTTGAGCAATTAATGCCTCTCAGACCAATTTAAGTGACACCAATGATTTTGGCTATATCTAATGATAACGTTCTACTCATTGACCAGCAATGTAAGAGGTATTCTTTCTACTGATCATCACACTAATATACTGTGAGCTTTGGATATAGTAATTATAGAATGGGTTCTCTGAAGACCTGAAAGGTATTTCAAAGGGTTCACCCATGTTAAAAAGGTCGAGAAACACTGCTCTACAATGTAAGATCATCTACAGTACTGTTGCCTTTTATTTGGTCTTACAAGACTTGAAGTGAGATTTGGTGATGCCACTACCATGTTTCTCCTTGTGCTCCTTATTCACATATGCACAACTTTCATCTACTCTTTGTAGAATCTGTGGTCATGTCACTATCAAGTTCTCAAAAGGCCAGTTTTGTCTTGAGGACCCAAAGATTTGCTTCTTTGCCTAGATGACCACATTCACCCGAAAACCCAATGCAAACCATGGTGGATAAGTTGTGGGATAACCCAACACATTAAACCAACACACCTGTGTTGCACTGCACTAAAATGCATGGTAGTGGTAAACAGTGGTATGCTGGCAGACTATTCAAATGAATAGGCTGCCCTAACTCAATGTGGGTTACTGCATAAATGTAAATAAGGACTAAAGGACTACTAAAGTACACTTAGTAACTCTTTTGTTGCCTTTGCTTTATACTGCCCTACTTACCCCTTAGCAGCTTATTAAGCTAAGTCTGCAGTAACCTGGCTCGACCCATGCATCTTGTGCCTGCAGTGTTTTCGGCTGCTGTTATATAATAACCCCAAAAACTTCTATGGGGCTTTGTCCTGAGACACTGAACTAGCTACATAAAAATCCATGGGGGTTGAAAGGCTTGACCAGCAGGAAGGAAGACTGAGCTGCAGGATGATAATGTTGATGAAGTCAATGGAGTCTATGGAGTTATAGCAGTGTAGCTAAGTGTATTCACGTGAAATGCATTTTTTCTTAAAGTGATGTTTGCATGATCAGGCAGGTCAATATTACAGAAAGGGTCTTGTCTGTCTGATCACTCAGGGTTTCTGGCATCAAAGCCAAATCCTGGTTCTCCTTGCATGTGCTAGGATGAATGGCCAGTCAAGATGACTAAAAATTGTGCTGGAACAAAGATAGGTGAGTTGCACATATTTAGTTTTATTTTAAAGCTTAGTTGATCTCATGCCCTGAGATCTTATAGTAGGAGATTCTGCATCAAAGTATATTTGGGATTTCTCCGGTACATATAATATTATGTTATCCTATATTTAAACTACTTGCACAAACCAAAGTCCAAGTATTTTTATTAGCCCCCCAACAAGCTCCCATCCATTATGCAAATATTGATTGATACTCACAAGTCAGGACAATAAACCCATCTTTTCTGTGCCTTACCATTGGGAAATAGGGCTGCCTATTAGGACCAATATTAGGGCATTTTCTGTGGCAAATTCTGAGATTTACATATTAGCGGCTTCTGGGACAATATTTTTGCCTTTTTGTGTTTTTTTTACATAACATGACCTAAATTTAGATTTAAGTAGAGAAAAGCTTGAGTGCTTTACTGCGAAAACGAAACTCAAAGCAGATATAAAATACAAATATATCGAAACTCTGTATTCATTAATCATTTTAAATCTGTTCCTAAATTCCACCCCCCCAAAAAAAAACACTCTATAGTAAGAACAATACCAAGTAAGCTCCTCCGAGTGGCAGTTGGTGACTTGGGTGACAGTGTAATATGTTGATGCTATATAAATACTGTTACTGTATCTTTCGTGCATTTTACATATCAGTACATGTTCCAATGGTTTTATACTTGCTTTATTTATAATTGCTTGGAATTTATTTACATTTCTTCCCAAAAACACATGGTGGCTATTTGACTTACTTAAACCACATCAAGGTTTACTCTTTTGTCATGTCTGCTTCAAAAGTCTATGTTGAGAAAGGATAATGGTTGTGTGTTTATCCAACTTCATATAAAAACCAACATCTGCTACAGAAACAGCTGAATTTTTTGCACCAATATTCCCAGGGGTGCAGACAAGCTTATATGTGTACAGTCATGCTGCATTTATTTTAAAACATACATGTTAAGTTTGCATGCATTTTTACATTACAGATGGTTTAGGTTTTGCTAATGGCGGGGACTTTGCAGTTGAAATGAATAACACTTCAGAAACACTTATAATCTGTGTCTGTTTTGCACTGGTTAGGGTATCATTTATGACGTCTTACAAGCTATTGTTAGAATGGATTCCTGGGTCTTTGCAAAGCACCTACAATCTCTTCCTTTGTTCAATATGACATTGAACAGGTAAATTGGCACCAACATGCAATAATTAAAACATAACATTAAAGGGTTTCGTATGCCTAAAGTAGACTATAAATAGTAGGAAATATAGCCGTGACTCATTTGGAATTGGAATGATAACTCTTTGTGATTATTATGTCATAGTCCTGGTCAGCAATGGTGACATATGATGCAGCAAATGAAGAGACTCTGGAACACAACTTGATCTACTAGCTTGTCACAGAAATGTCAGGCTTTATTATATTTCCAGATTCATTTAGTTGCTTACCATAGCACATTATAGCCAAAAAAACAGGGATATGTAAAGCACGGGTTTTATAGAACAAGGCTGTACTGCAGGCACCAACAGTAAATATAGTTTTAAAAACACTGATAAATACCATAAATCTGAGCTGTATTTGGATGAATGACCACAATGCCTCCATCATTCTTGGTGACTTATTAGGCCATGTGAAAGCTGCTGTGCTGTCTTACTGTCTGGTAATGTTGCGGCAATCTCCAGATCCAACTTGGTGCAGGCTGATGATGGTCATGCTGTGTGTGGGCAGGAGACTTGGCAGTCCCCATACAGAGTTCAACGCAGTGGGGTTATAATGCCTAAAGTGGAACTATATTCACATGTTCAACATTTGTGATTATCCCTTTTTATGTATGTATACATGTCTGAAAACTCACAACTTTCTTGGATACTGCTCCTTCTGTCCATGCCTGATGTCGGGCGTGCATCATCAGTAGGCTTTGCTCTAATACAAACAAGTGTTTGGGCTCACACATGAGCAGTGAAATTGGCGCTCATTTTTTAAAATTTGAAGGAAGACTCTCTTCCTCCAAAGGAAACTCTCTAGATTTTGCGCATGTGCAGTGCAAGATCAGGAGACTTCAGAAAGTACGCAGACAATGGCAGCATTGGACGGAAGTCATGAAAAGAGCAGAGAAGCCAAGACACCGCAGGACTCGTTGGGTGTAGTTTGTAAATGGATCAAGGGCTTTTCACATGTAAAGATTTATAATTTTTAATTATATTTTACGTAGCCTGTAAGTAATTTTGTCACCCATTTACAAATACTGGCAGATGCTGGCAGAATCAAGAGGTATGTATCATTACTTAGGACTGGGTCTGCTCTAAATTAGACTGGGTTTTTACCCTTATAAGTGTAATACAAGAAACTGGGAGATGATTATAGTAGATTGCACTTATACTAAGCATTCTGAAGCTGCTCTTTTACCCTACTTCATACGCCATCCACTAGTTTGCCATATTCTGACATACTCTCTATTGTTGCTATACAGATGTAGTTATATATATTTTGTGACATTTGCCTACCTTTTCCATTCTTTGAGAAGTGTTTCAAATGGATTTCTTTGTAGTGGTTAATTTAGGTGCCTACAGGGCATTTGATGTATTCTTTTCCAGAGAAGTTTAACTATCAGACATGACAACCAGATATGTAGCCGGGAACTCTGCACAAGCTCAGAATTATATGCAGGTGTAATCCAGGCTACAGTGAGCTATACAGGTAGCAGGTAAATACCATTGTCACTTAATTAGTCAGTGTAACTGGAATAAATATGTATTCATTTTTATGTTAGGCAAATACATCATCCAGGAAGATAAGATAACGACAATATAAGGAGATTTATGTGACATGTACCCTGTGCTAGTTTTACTTTCATCCTTCAAGCTTAATTCACGTTTTTCACTGCAAAAAATGCTTGTTTTGAGTTGGAAAGCCTCTCAGTCCCTACACTGTAAAAGAAAGCCTAAGGATATAACATTGAATGAGTTTGTTACTGCTGCATAGGTGTAGTGCAGAGGTACCGGCTTAAAAAAGATGATCAACTAATGACTTTTGAAAGCCCAACCATTGACCTCTCTAAGGTTAGATGTGCCCATCGCCAGTCATTGGCCATGGGAATTTGTCAGGGTGCAACATATTTGTTGTAAGTTGTCATCAATGTGAATGGCACATCTGTGTGTTGAATCTGATGTCATTGTACAGCAGGGCAAGATCATACAAAAGGCAGAAATACTGGAAAAGAGCTGTAAAGTTTTACAATTTCAGTTGACTCTTTGTGGTGCATCATACTCTGAAAGATGACCAATTCACCCAATAGTCTATACAACTAGTGGATTATCTGTAAGACAGTCTTAATATTTTAGTACTGGACACTATGGGCCTGATATATTAAAGCTTAGTAAGACTTGGGAAGATAGACTATTGTGGGAGAACGTGGGTGATCCAGCAAACCTGGAATGAATCTAGTCAAGGATTGAAAACATTTGCCAATTAATAGCAAGTGATTTTTAAGCAATCCATTCCATGTTTGCTGGATCACCCAGTCATAATATCTATCTTCTCCAGAATAGGAGAGCTTCAATAAATCAGGCTCTATAACTTATGATTTATTCACATTACATAATGCAGTCTGTTTTGCCAAAGCTTTCATTTCCCCCATCAATATGCAGTAAAAAATATTAGGTTCGGCAGGGGATTTCAGATAAGTGGAGTGATATCATGAAATGCTTCATCATTTAGTAATCACAGGACATAGAATTCATTTACAATTAGAAACCCCCTTTATAGATTTACAGGAAAAATCCTGAAATTGGGGTAAGGATAATACCAATATGTGAACCTGTAACATTTTGTTCACATTTTGCTTTTGTATTGTACATTTATGAAGGCAGACTCTCGACATCAAACATTGTAAGCGGTGACCCATAACTGTGCCTACACAGGCTCATAGAAATATGGATTCCTCTGCAGCAACATAAAAGGGAATTATTTAAAGAATATACCATTTCCAGGTTGATATTTTTATCTTGGCACCGCAGAGACCTTTCCTGCTAGTCTGTGAACTGTGGAACTGAAAGTTGTTATCCCCGAGGACACGGAATACATTGCATGCCTACAGGATGTCGGAACCAATTTATAATCAAGGAGGAAACCGCATGTTTAAATTACAGGCTAAAATGGCACAAAAAATACAACTGAAAGCTTTCCGTTTTCATAGATATGTTTCTAAGGCCTAGAAGAGATTGAATTTGCATTATCTCCCCAGTTTGACAACTATTGCAAAAAAAATGCACAGTAGGAGCCATGTTTTATCTCTCTACGAGTGTGTACATACATGGGGTATTTTTTGTATGTTAACCCAATGAAGCTCCATGGAAATTGAAGATGATTTATGTGACAGGTACTCTATGAGATACCTGCGTGTATAATATTGTTCTTTCGTGACATTGGAGTGGATGTGTCCAAGAACTGTCTGATGCAATAAAAAAGGGATACCAACAACAAAATAATATTAAACACAATTCTTCGCTTTAATGTTTTTACTAACATACACCAATTAAACAATTATTATTATTTTTATTAAACAGTTTTTATATAGCACTGACATATTACGTAGCGCTGTACAATAAACAATAACTAAGCATTTTGTTAAATGATGTGCACAATCTGTACACTTTGTAGTCTTTACAACATCCATTGATCCTTCTGCATCATTTCCCCCAATTTCTGGCCTAGAGAAGTGCATTGTACCCTACAATTATGTCATCATCACGCGTAAACGTCCCATTATCCCTATGCATGTGTTTCCCCTTTTCATAAAGCTTCTACTAGTGGCTACAATAGTGTTCCATTGGACCCTCAAGGCAGTGTAGCCACCTACACTGCCTTGCCTAATGCAATGTATTGTTAAAAATTAAAGCCATACATCAAACCGAACGCTACGGTTGTGGGTTCACATGCGACCAACAAATCAAGATGGATGAAGACGCATTGGCTTGAAGGTTCACCATATAGGACAAGTATGCTGTGCCTGCTTGCACATTATGGCAAAATCCCTGGACAACAACAGTGGAATTGAATTTCCCTTTAAATGTAAATGTTATAACTCTCTACGAAGTGTGCATATGTATACATGCCTATGTTTCAATCAATGTGAAAAGTCTAACGACACAAAAACAAATGTACGGTTCTCTTCGCATTGTATTGGTTTTATGCAGACACACAGAGAACAGAGAATATAACACACCATATGGTACACACAGTAGGCATATCTAAATTCTGTGAATGGAAAGCAATGAAAATGACAGTGGTGCCGCATCATTCAACCTGGTCCCTACAGTGTGGAGTGTGTACGGTGTTATCTGGAACTAAATGGATAGGAAAGGTTTCTCCCTGGTTTACAAAACTAAAATGGCACAAAAAATACAACTGAAAGCTTTCCGTTTTCATAGATATGTTTCTAAGGCCTAGAAGAGATTGAATTTGCATTATCTCCCCAGTTTGACAACTATTGCAAAAAAAATGCACAGTAGGTGCCATGTTTTATCTCTCTACGAGTGTGTACATACATGGGGTAGTTTTTGTATGTTAACCCAATGAAGCTCCATGGAAATTGAAGATGATTTATGTGACAGGTACTCTATGAGATACCTGCGTGTATAATATTGTTCTTTCGTGACATTGGAGTGGATGTGTCCAAGAACTGTCTGATGCAATAAAAAAGGGATACCAACAACAAAATAATATTAAACACAATTCTTCGCTTTAATGTTTTTACTAACATACACCAATTAAACAATTATTATTATTTTTATTAAACAGTTTTTATATAGCACTGACATATTACGTAGCGCTGTACAATAAACAATAACTAAGCATTT
Organism: Pyxicephalus adspersus; assembly: GCF_032062135.1. Lineage (NCBI taxonomy): Eukaryota > Metazoa > Chordata > Amphibia > Anura > Pyxicephalidae > Pyxicephalus > Pyxicephalus adspersus. The sequence goes on from NC_092858.1 coordinate 18,634,731, forward strand.
TGTTAAATGATGTGCACAATCTGTACACTTTGTAGTCTTTACAACATCCATTGATCCTTCTGCATCATTTCCCCCAATTTCTGGCCTAGAGAAGTGCATTGTACCCTACAATTATGTCATCATCACGCGTAAACGTCCCATTATCCCTATGCATGTGTTTCCCCTTTTCATAAAGCTTCTACTAGTGGCTACAATAGTGTTCCATTGGACCCTCAAGGCAGTGTAGCCACCTACACTGCCTTGCCTAATGCAATGTATTGTTAAAAATTAAAGCCATACATCAAACCGAACGCTACGGTTGTGGGTTCACATGCGACCAACAAATCAAGATGGATGAAGACGCATTGGCTTGAAGGTTCACCATATAGGACAAGTATGCTGTGCCTGCTTGCACATTATGGCAAAATCCCTGGACAACAACAGTGGAATTGAATTTCCCTTTAAATGTAAATGTTATAACTCTCTACGAAGTGTGCATATGTATACATGCCTATGTTTCAATCAATGTGAAAAGTCTAACGACACAAAAACAAATGTACGGTTCTCTTCGCATTGTATTGGTTTTATGCAGACACACAGAGAACAGAGAATATAACACACCATATGGTACACACAGTAGGCATATCTAAATTCTGTGAATGGAAAGCAATGAAAATGACAGTGGTGCCGCATCATTCAACCTGGTCCCTACAGTGTGGAGTGTGTACGGTGTTATCTGGAACTAAATGGATAGGAAAGGTTTCTCCCTGGTTTACAAAAGATGCCCTTCAGAATCTAAAGGCAACCATAGAGTGTCAGAGGCATTGGTTGACCTTCGGAATTATCCTTCAATAGCTTTGTCTATGTGGACATTACACATAGCCTGGAATTACATAAAATCTGGGTCACCAAGATTCAGATATTTTAGCTGTGCTTTTATCCTCATGGCACAGTATATTCACATATATAATAAACAGACAAAGTTATCACATATTTAGTTCACCAATCAAAGTGTTATATTGTTATTTCTCCCCCTATACATAATAAATCTATAGCACACATTTTTATTTTATCTCAATAAGGCATTTTTATCTTCACCAAAATTGTCTCTTCTTGCTTCTATCCCGTACGGCCCATGATCTGTATGTAAATTGACCTTTGCATGATATAGCAATAAACAATGTGGGCTCTATTTATAAAACAGGAAGTTTGACATTCCATTGAACATTCCCCTGTGGGAATCAATTACTACCATTGAAACAAATGGACCTGGGAATGTCTGATTCCTTGTTTTATAAATACTATGGTACTGTGTGTGGCTGCTGGATGTCAAACCCAACTGTTAGGAACAGGAGCAAATAGGTGGTCACTGATTATATGATCATAGTAAATACATACCAAGTAAAGGCTTTATTCAGAAATAAATACTGCCTCCTGCAGAGGTCAATGCAGCGTGCAGATGGTAGCATGCCTTTGTTTAACACTGTAATAGTCTTATGCAATTTTAGGATTAAAAAAATAATATAAACATTTACTAGTCACAAGTGTTGGCTGTGCACTCCCTCCGCATTTTAGAGAGCTTGGTAGCTTTAGCTGTAATTTACAAACACTCATTTAAAGCAGAGCTTTACAAAAATTGTAAGCTGGCAGGATTCTTATTGAAGAAAGGACAGGAGATGTCCATTCTGAAATAGAAAATCCTATTCACAATTTTCTTTTTGTAGTATACTGTACAGCTCAGTATAGGATCCTGGGTTAAGTATGCACGTTTGAGTTACATCATTCCGACCGGGCCAATCAAGTTCCAAGACCTAGAAGGGGCATGGAAAAAGAGGAATGACGAAGCATGGACAAGTGAGTTTTTAAATAGAAAATTGCTAACAAGCAGGTAGGTTTATTTTATTACAGAAGGGACAAGTGATTTCCCTTCTGCAGTATAAGATCTGTCTGGTTAAATTTTTTTGTTTGATGGTTTAGTTCCACATTTAGACTTTTAAGACAGCACTGACCATTCCCTTATCACAAAAATGCATTTGAGATTTCAGTAAGACAGTTTGTGCTTCCAGGCCAGCAGCCTGTGCTATTCTGTCTCTAAAATACTCGGGGAAAATCTTTGTCATGTTTATATGTAAAACAAACATTGCATGCACAAAGATACAAATAAATCTATTTTTTTTTAAATCTTACAAACCTAAAAAAAGCAATTAAAATAAAAATGATCCAAAGGCTTTACAGTTTCCCTTTAAAGATAATACATTTTACTACAGTATTCTGATCTTTCAGCTGCTTGGCCTTTTGTAAGAAATACATTGTCCAGTTGCTTGCTTGCTGATAATTGGGCAGATAAGAATAGAAGCTGAATAAACTCCAGGGTCATGGATTTTTCCTTTCTTTCATCATACCAGCAAAACCTTCTGTGCACAAAGCAGCTGGCTTTGGGAAAAAGCATTGTATTTAAATCTGTCACACTCTGTAGAGGGAAAGACTTTGAAAAGTTATCTGAATATAATCTTGCCCTGGGTAACATTCAGTAAGTTTAAGTTATTGTTTTGTCAGGTCTTTGTTTAGTCACAACACATTGCAAACACATTTGTATTTAGGACTTTGTGTCCTACAAAATTGGATGAATAGAATATCTTAGGTTATGTTATGTGGGCAGCACGGTGGCACAGGTTTGCAGGTTCTCCCTGTGTCTGCGTGTGTTTCCTCCGGGTACTCCGGTTCCCTCCCACATCCCAAAAACATGCAGTTAGGTTAATTGGCTCCCCCAAAAAATTGACTGTATAAATGACACATGGCCATGGTAGGTACCTTAGATTGTGAGCTCCTTTGAGGGACAGTTAGTGATATGACTATGGACTTTGTACAGCGCTGTGTAATATGATGGCGCTATATAAATACAATGTATTAATAAATGTTCTAGAGCAGACTTTCTCATCCTTTTTAACATGAGAAACCCCCTGAAATAACTTTCAGATCTTTGTCGTATCCTTGAATAATGACTGTACTTTGAATGAATGAAGTACAATGAATGTACACAGCTCGCAATATGTTAGCATGGTGATCATGGAAGAATGCCTCTTACATTGCTGGTCATTGGGAAGAATGTCACCCTTAAAGAGAACCAAAAATTGCATTGGTGTCACTTAAACTGCCCTTAGAGGCACAAATTGCTCAACCCCTAGCAATCATTTGAGGAATCCGAGTTGAGAAACCTTGTTCTAGAGTCTACAGTCACACAGGAAGATTGTTATATGTAATATGTATTCTTCTATCTGCTTTTTTGGAGTTTTTTTATGTATTTCACTAGAAGCAATGTTAGTCTTCCACCTTTGCAAAGCAAAACAAACAAAAATGTTCAGCACATTCAGAAGCATGCACATAGGGTTTTTGTTTATGGAAAAGAACACACACCAGGCTTATGGGTTATTTTCTTTTAACATTGGAAACAAGTCCCATTGTCACCAGCCAGGAGGCAAATCTACGTACATGTAGAACAGGAAGCTCTTCAAGACTGGCGCAGGTAGACTATCATGGAGGCGCCTGGGTAATCCAACAAACCCAGAATGGATTTCCTAAAAATAATTTACTGTTAGTTGGTAATTGTTTTAAATCCTGGGCCAGATCCATTCCAGACTTGGTGGATCATCCAAGTTTTCCTATTATAGTCTATATTCTCCAGTCTTGGAAAGCTTTAATAAATCAGGCCCAATGTAAAACATGTCTACTACCCCTTGGGTTAGAGATTCCATGTATTGTAATACAACATGGGCCTTAAAAAGCTTTACAAGTCAAATACGTGACGTAAGATACAACAACAGCAACCTTTGTTTACAAAAGCTCCACATTTTACCATTAAAATACCATATTGGCATCCAGTAGCTCCTCCTAAGAGATGGCATCCTCAGTCTGCTGCTGGAAGGACAAAGCACTTCTTCACCTTTCTTTCCTGCAATAATAAAATCACAATATTGTAATTATAATATATGCAGAAAGGGCTAAGGTATACAGCAGCCAGGACTGATCCTTGTCAAACAAGATCAAAAATTTAATGGACACCATGTCTGAGCTAGCTTTCTACAAGTAAGAAATGAATGCTGATGTAATGCGCCTGGGCACACAAACCACAACCAACTCCAGATATCCTTGAATCAGGTTTATTCAAAACAGCACAGCACAGCAAGGGTTAATTTCAATCAAGCAAGGTACAGAAGGATAAGGCAAATGCAGGTCAGTAACAATCCGAGGTCAGGGCTGGCAGCAGGCAGAATGGTCAATAACAATCCGAGGTCAGGGTTGGCAGAGTTCAATCAGAGTTAGTTTCAGACCAGGTCACTGAGGAGATGACAAGCAGATAAAGTTTAACATACACAAAGACACACCCAAGCACACTGTGGTAACAGAGGCTATAGCGGGCAATGGTGTAATGGACAGGCTCTCCTTAAATGGCCAGGATGACCAATCACCTTGCGCCACCTGGCACTGTCTGATAGGAGACTGAGTAAATCCCCTGCAGCTGATTGGCCGCAGGGAATTCAAACTAACTCTGTCCCGCCCTAGGGCGAGGCAGCCGAGTGCCACGCCCTCGGGGGGTACAAGAGGGACGCATGGTGACACGCGCACCTCTTCCCACAGTATCCCTAGGACGTGCACTACTTTGCACTTGCAAAGGAGTGCTGGGAGCAGGAACCACATTCAAAGGGATGCAAGGGCTGCTGCCTGGCTGAACAGTACTTTGGCCAGGGCGGATCCCTCCGCCTGTAGAGACAGACAAGCTGGGAGCAGGGCAGCAGCCTCGGCCATGCTGCCTGCTACTGTGGCGTCCCCCTCTGTGGCTGGGAACCCCAGGGACACCGCGGGCTCGCAGGGCGGGTAAGTTCCTTACAGCTGAGCTTGGTTTGCATGGGAATAAAGATGTCACTGGCCTTGTGCAAAAAGGAAACAATGTCATTAGGCTCACTATAATCACTGTGAGTGGTAAGAAATACTTATGTTACACATTATTTAACATTGAATGTTACTTGTAGTGCACAAGATAGTATGTTGAAAAAGATATAGCACTTATAGTCTTATAGCAGATCAATTTTTGCTTTTTAAAGCGAATACTGCACTGATACCATAGTGCATTATGGCGTATAGATGCCTCATAGCAGAGTATTGCATACTTATTAGTCTTAATTTTCTTGTCGTTTGAATAGATTGTGGCACAATGTTCTTCTATAACGTGCCTGTTGTGCTCCATCACATCGATTACTTAGAGTTTTTTTTTTTAAGTTTTCTTATATTGGAAAACACTGCGATGAGTCTATTTTCTTTTCATTTTGGAGACGCCAATAAAACTTGTTCTTGTGACTTTGCTGTGACTAAATAATGAACTTCCAGAAATAAGTTTATAAATCACCTGCCTTAGAAGCTTTTTTTTAAATTAGAATATTTTTTTTAATTGTTATGCTTTGATATTCTGCCATTATTTTACCACATTTGCTGTACATCAGACTTGCAGTAGATAAGGAAGATGGTAGGGAGATAGACAATCTTCTATAACAGCGCTGATCCCATACAGTTTCCACAGATCTGGCATCTTTTTTTCACAGGCACAGATCCAAATGCTTTTGTCAGTACGGAATTGGTAAGCTTCCCGCTGAAATCTCAGGTTCAGTCTTATATTATTCTCTGAAGCTTTGAAGATGTATATGCTTGTACTGAGAATGCTTTGTCTTCAACTTTTTTTGTATAATTTCTATTTTTAAAGGCATTGTCATTTCACTTCTAGAATGTATTAAATTTATTTAAATACTGCTTTGAATGGAATATTTTTTAAAGAAACATATTGTTCTTTTGTGGCTGAATATTGGGTCGTGATAACATTGTCCACAATGGACAGAAGGCAGGTAGGGGAGGACAAGCTTTGTCTCAATTAGGAAATGTTGGAGCTTCTCCAGCAAAATAAATTAAAGCGGAAGTAAACCCAAAACTAACCCAAAACCAAAAAAATGACATGAGAGAACCCCTGAAATAACTTTAGGGTCTTTGTGGTACCCTTGAATAATGACTGTACATTGAATGAATGAAGTACAATGAATGTACACAGCTCGCAATATGTTAGCATGGTGATCAGTGGGAAGAATGCCTCTTACATTTCTGGCCATTGGGAAGAATGTCACTCTTACAGAGAACCAAAAATTGCATTGGTGTCACTTAAACTGCACAAATTGCTCATTGCTCAAGGAACCCGTAACAATCATGGGAGGAACCCGATTTGAGAAACCTTGTTCTAGAGTCTGCAGTCATACATGGTCATGGTCTCAGGTTCAGAAGTTTTAGAGCTGTTAGGGGAAAGAATGCTGCAATCCTCATCCCTTTTTTTTCACAATGGAAGTTCATACTGGACATATATATTGTGTAGATATGGTCAAGGTTGGTGTACTTGGGTGATGAAAGAAACTTCCAACTTAGTATTTAGTTGCTGATGTTTGCCATAGCTGTGTTCCTATTTTCCTGCATTTGTGTCCTGAAAGACACTCATTTAAAGGTTGCCAGGCACAAAAAGGTGTATCAGTGCCATGATGTCCTATTTCTAATCGATTTACTCAACCACTTACTAGTGCTTAATGGAATTTCTGTTTTAAGCAAATAAATGATTGTTTCATTGTTGTACTAAATCAATATTTGTTAAGGTTCTCCTGTAAATCTATGAATGATCTCCGTCAGCACTATGCCGGTATGATCCTGTTTCCATGGTCAAAGAGTAATTAAACTCAAGGTTTTGAACAGACCCAGAGTGGCGTGACAAAAATGCATGGCTTTATTATTTTTGTAAAAAGATCATTCCTAAAAAAAAAAATCTCAGTCATTTGTAGCACATGCACCCTGATGACCTGCTCCCTCCTTTTTCACATCCATTTACAATAAATTACATTACATTACAAGTCCATAAACTGAAAGCATTCTCAAGGTTTACAATAGATCCAGCAAAATCATGTGGGATGGCAACCTGCTCCTTCAAGTTATTTGATCAAACTAATTTACTGAATGGAAATATAATTAATAAATATATGTAGAATATATTTAGAATTTCAAAGATGAATTAGTTCTCTGTATCTGCAGCTAGCAAGGTTAGTGAGGGCTTGTTTTTAAGTAATTAAGTAAGTACTATTAAGTAAACACATTCTACTGTGTTAAAGATATGTAATATCCTAACCACAGTTCTACTTTGCAGTTAAGATAAAGAAGAAAAATGAAGAAGAAAAATTGTTGTAGAACAGTAATATGTAGGACGTATCTTGTAATATAGGCATCATAAGCAGGTCAAGTGTTGGTACAGAAGGAGGTAGCTCTGAAAATAGCCATCTTTTAGGATCTTATATAAAAATCATACAACAAAAAGTGTTGGTGAATAAGATAATTAAAAAATCACAGATATTCTTAAAGATGTTTGAAGATGGTAAAAAGGTTACATCTGTGAAAGTGTAAAATCAGGAGGCTTAGCTGTATTTATCTTTTAACAAGGATTAGGTGCTGAGATTTCTTGGAATAAGCTTTTGGGCTTCTGGCCTTATAACTTAAGAAAAGCCTTTTTCAGCACTAGGCGAGAAAGTCATTATATTTTTTTTGGCTTAAGAGGAGAAAAAAAATAACGTCTTGTTTTATGCTCAGTGCTAGAAATGTCATAACCTTTACTTGCACAGTATATCAAAATGTTATAAATCACATAGTGTGATAACTGATCTTTACCACAATGACTACCTACATGGTTGACGTATTGGAAAAATATCTACTGCAGTAAAAGTATTAGACTGAGATAAGTAAAACCATAATTTCTTAATAGGCCTAAATAATTTAATTCATATTTTAGTTCATATTTAATGTAGGCCATTAGGGGACCAACTGAGTACACACGTTTAAACATCCCTCTCCCTAATCATGTATTCTGGCTTCTTGTCATGCTTGGGGAGACGGAAGCCTCTAGGGGGCAAAAGTGTAGAATCTAAGCAGCAGCCAGGTCTTCTCCATAGCCTCTAGTGGTGAGATTCACGTCTGGTTTAGATTCTTTGGGGTTCCTTCAGAAGTTGCTGGGGGTTCCCCTAAGCAATGATCAGTTTGTGCCTCTCAGGCAAGTTTAAAGTGGAACTTTCATTAAAATAAAACAATGACACTTACCTTTACTTCTGCAAAGCCCTCAATGCCTCAACAATTTTCTGCGCACTGTCCTGGGTTCTTTCGGCCCAGCATGGAGGATCATCCAGGCTTTGCCTACATCACCCTATTTCATATTGCACATGCGCAAGATTGGTTAATGTTTCCTCCTGTAAATGTAAATAAACAAAAAAAATGCGCTGATCTCACTGTGTAAGCCCCTTCTGCGCATGCCCGGGGAAAGGCATGCACAGAGTATATCTGCCCTTTTATGTAAAGTAAAAAATGTGGTAATAGGTCCACTTTAACTGACACCACTGTTCTTTTTAGTTATATGTAAGGGTGACATTCTTCCCAATGGCCACTGCAATAATGTACTGTGAGCTGTGGATATAGTCATTATAGAATGAGTTCCTTGAAGACCTGAAAGTTATTTCAAGGGTTCTAGAAACACTGTTCTAGAGGCCATGCCTGGTATGGCTCCTTGGAAGTACTAAACCTTCACCTTACATGGCTACTAAACCTTTGTCTTAAATAGTATCCCTGGGGAAGCAGTGATTGTACTCAAGACTTGAAAACATCATACCTATTACAGCCAAGTAATCCTACAGACATCTAGTTTCTATGCTTGTCCATTCACAACTTGGTTATTTAGGCCCTACTTTTCTGTTAGTACCTCCTAACCATCGGATATTGTTCAGTATGAAATACTAATAATGAAGATGCCATTGTACTTCATGGGGATGTATTTCTGCTATTAAGGTAAAAAAAAGAACCTTTGTGGAGCATTTGATCCTTAACGCAGGTTATGAAAATAAGAAGGACAAGCTACACAAAGGGTTGTAATGGTAGCTTAAGGTTTGGTGGAACTTTGAAATGATGTAGAGCAGTGGTCGCCAATCTTTTCGGTTATGCAGACCACTAAAATCACTAGCTCTTCACTGCGCATCCGCGGGAAGCCGAGTGTCACTCAAAGGGGGAGAAACCTCCCCCAGAGTGACGTCATTATGACATACCCTCGCCCACTCTCCCGCTGCAGATCTGAGCTTGCAATGGGAGAGTGGGCGGGTTGTGTCCAGGGACACAGCCTGCCCACCTCCCTGAGTCTAGGAACTGCACAGGGGACAATCAAGCTTGTTCTATAAAAAAAGACATTTTTCAATAATTGTAAATTAGTGGGATTCGAGTAAAGATCCTCTATTCCTTTATTATTTTAAATCCAAAGATGACAAGTAAATTATAAACTCTACATCCTCATCACCACAAAACCCACATTTGACCCAAAGGAAAGGAGAACACCCTGTTATTACTGTTCTAACAGGTAAAATGTTCTTTCCTGGTCTCCAATGGCAATCAAATTCTTCCTAGAATTGCAATCTATAGTGTTATTTTCTCCATTAAATAATAATAGGCAGTTATTTTGAGCACTTTTAAAATCCCATCCAGCCTGGTTTGATGCAATCTACGAGTTGACAAAAAATAGCTCCATTGGAAGCCTATTACACATTGGCTCAGATAAAGCTACAGTCCCCAGCATTGGGCACAATTCAGAGGTCATTCTGCTATTTCATTTAACCATGGGGTAATTTGTACAGTCAGGATTGTATAAAGGTTAAACAACCACCACAGCAGCAAGGAACCTTGCTTCCTCGACCCTACAAACCTCTTTATGGCTTTGCCTTTATAGCACTATAAATAGTTATTGTGCTGCTTGTCATTGATCTGTGCTTATAGGAAACATATCCCATTTGTCACAGTTTTCTGATTTTAATTTTGCTATAGCTATGTATCCACCATTATCACCTCTCCACCTCCAGTGTACCCATTAGAAAATACATTGTCTGTATCACACTGGTATTCAAATCACTTGATAGGTGACATAGGCCACAAATGTGCTATTCTACTGCGTGTTTAGTTGATTGCCCTGGTGATAAACATATATAGTTGCCAATATTTTTAATACTTTTGTGATGGCAATTGTTGCTAAGCTGTCAAGTGATTTACTAGTAAACCTAAAATGAACTTACATTTTCCATGTTAAAATTTCCCTAATTTCTACTTAATTTGTAAACTTTTAGAACTCCTAAATTAAGTATCTTTACAAATGAAAATCACACAGGAGATTATATGTATTTAATGTAAGGAAAAGGAAGGGAAGTGATGGGGTAGTGATGGTGGCTAACATTATAAAACAGATACATTTTCGGGGACAAAGGATCCAGGTATGAATCTTTAAAAACTGGGACAGTCCTCGGAAATATGAAACCACCAATGGCTACCTCTACAATATGCATTCATAAATGATCAAGACTTTCAATTGTACGCCAAGAACAAGTGTTGAAGACCAAATGTAGAGATGGTATATGCAGAACTTTTGGTAGAAGTTGTTTATCCATGTCTATATTCTCAGCTGTGTGATCCAGGCAAAATGAAATCAATAGTACCTAAGGTATAATTAATGACTTGGAAAACAGGGGGATTTCCATGCTGTTATTCTCTAATTATTTTAGGCATTTGGAAAATGTAATTGTTTCCAGGTTGGGCTTTGAGTTGCCTTCCTTAACCAGACTTGTGCTTATCCCTAACAAAAAAAGTCGAAAAAAAAAACTCCGGGGGCTTATTGAAAGCAAGAATTCTTTCTTAACCAAAACTGCTTTCCAATACTTTTTTCTGCATCCCAGGTTTGACTTTCATTTTGATGCAATATTTGTCAGAAAAAAAAATACTGCTCCCAGCATAGGTGTGAAGTCCCCACACATGCCAAGCCAAAACTTTACCTAACCAATTAGATGACGGTCATACTGAACAATCCTTTCATCTGTAGGATAATAACTTCCCTAACGCTAACATTTTTAGCTGAATCTACACTCGGTAACTTCCTCACTCTAACCTTGTAATGCATCTGTGTCTGGATTATGAACATTAAGGTGTTTGCATAGTTTTATTATACAGTAAAACAAATAATTCCTGAGCTATTTAGCTGCAGTCACTGTGGAATAGTTTATCCTCAAATAACACTTTTGTGTTACAGCAACCAGGACACTTTTGTGAGACTTTAAATTCTGTTTATTTTTTGTTTTTTTGTTTGTTTTTTTTTTTAACATCTTAGTAGCTGTTGATTTTTAGTGTCTCTTTTGTGTCCCTTTTAGTACCTAAGGTTCAGCAGAGGAATGATTGGTTGGGGCAGCATGGATAAGATAAGCATCATTAAGTGGGAAAATTTCTTTCAAGAGAACCAATCGCTTGGTCCTGGATGGGTTACGTGATATAGTCTTCTTAACTACTAGCCCTTTAGATGAGCTCTAGTCCATTTCTAGTTTGACCCACTCCACTTTGTACCATCCTAAAAGCTAAAAATGTTAAACTATGCTATGCCAAGATGGTTAGATGGTGCAAGGTGGTTATATACATAACCCTTGAAATCACAGTTTGCGACTATACTGATGCACTGTTGCTATACAGATCTTTGCTTTGAATTGATATGGGCGAGGGGTAGGTAAAAGAAACAGCCACCTTGGCCACTTAAGCAAGGTTTGGGGGGGTTGCAAAAAGGGCAAGACTCCAATCTATGCTAAAAAACCTTGTCCCAGCACTTCCTTGGATAATTCAGTATGCTGACCAGCACTGATTTTTACGTCTGTCATACGCAATCTGCACACTGACAGCAAATTATTTTCTCAATATGCAGTTAAATGTGATTTTCACACTGAAATAACATTAGGCATATGGTGCTGTACAATTACAGCCAACAGCACAACATTTACCCACCAGGAGGTGGAATATATTTTTTTCTGCAAATTTTATTAATGTACTTTTAAAAGCCATATGGGAGATTTTTGTTACCCAGTGAGTTAAATAGCAAATCTTTGTTTAAGTAAATGTATTACATGCCGATCACTATCAGTTTCATAGAATTCTCCAGATTTTTGGTTTGTGTAAACCCTAACAACAAACATCTTGTGTCTGTTAGACATCTGGGTATCAGCACTGGTGGTGTCCATTAGCAGGGCTGCCATCCGAGGAGGGATAATGGGTCCTTCTGTATTGGGCCCCGATCAAAAGTGCTTGACTTTTGCAATATTGAAACTTTGGAAATGAGAGAAGGGGGCTCAGGAAGTTTATCTAGTATGGTGCTCAGAGTTTACTGATGTTGGTCCTGCCCACTTGTCCTGACATCTGGCCATCAATTTTTATTTAACCACCCTTGCCACAGATGCCAGGCCTTACATCCTTTGCACTACATCCTGTTATTTTATAATTTGGAACAGTATTGTAATGTAAAGCACAGCATACAAAGTGCATCAGAAACTGGAATGTTGACTGGGCACTCCTTTTATGCATTTCATGGACTAACCTTTAGCTGTATGAAGAATGAACCTTTATTTGGACTATTCAACAAGATTCAGCAATCGTTTTACAATATTTTAGGAAAGAACTAAAAACTTTTTGCTATAGAGTTCAGGTTATAAAAAATAGAAAACAGCCAAAAAGTGTCATGGATAGGCACTACATTGAAATGTGGCTCTGACATTAACTTACTAATACAAACCTCATTAATTTACTCTTTTCTACCACATGATAATTCTCGCTTTCAGATTTCCCCAAAGTATTTCCCAATGCAGTAACTAGGGCTGACTTAATTAACTGCCGTTAAATGTATTTCTTTAAGATTATTTAATTAATTCAGCTTGGGTTATAGCAATTAAAGCAATCAATTGGGAAAAACTGGAGCATTGCTATGCCGCAGATGGAGGTCATGTTAGCAGTTCTGATAATAGGTGTTTCGGGTGAGAGTGTTAGTTGGTTCTGATAAAACTGTGATAGAGATTTTTTTAATGTACGACTATTGATGGCACTTAACAGATGTTCTAAAGGCCATGTGCTTACTTTAAAAGCTATTTGCATGGCTGAACTTGTGGTTTGGAGTTTCGGGTGGCTAAATATGTTGTTTTCTCTTTTTAAACCCAGAGTGTATTAAACGGCAATCACTGGGTTGATTTATTAAAGGAGTTTAGACTGTTCAGTTAGCAAACCATATTTCATTTGGCTTGGAAAATGGGGCAAACCAACAATTTTTAAAGAACACCCAATTAGGTGCAAGGACAGATAGTCAGGAGAGCTTCACCACATTCACTAAGCTTAGGGAATTATCCATTGCAAACTGATATTTGACTTTGCTAAGTGAACAGCCTAAACCCCTTTATTTAAGGAATGCCACTGCTTTCAGTCGCAATGCATCATTTATATTAAAAAATACACCTAAAATCAGATAGAAGTTTCATCTGAAAACACAAAACGCAACTGAAACCCCCAACTTCAAACTCTGCTACACCCCCTCCCTACCCCTCAGTGCTGATAAAGTCATTCGTTCTCAAGTATGCTCAGTTGAGTTAATACCTTTTTAGTATGGTTTTGATTATACTATGATACAGACATGCTACATAACGAATCTTAAAAGTATTATATCTACTGAAAGAGAAGAGCATTTTCATTTTCATTCTCTAGGAGAATATTCGATTAGCATAGCAAATGACTTGCTCTTGTTTTGATTTCAATCATCTAATTGCATTCATTTTTAAAAAAAAGTTTTCTTGCACACTATTGGATGAAAATTACTTTTAAACTTTTTAATTAATAAAATATGGCTGTTTGCTTACCAAGGGCAATTATCACCTTGCAAAGGATAACTCACTCAATGAATGTGGTGATAGTTCACTTTCCAAAAAAAATCCTACCCTAATCATGTGCAAGGGAAAAAATAGATTTTCCTTGTACATGATTGTATGGTTGACGTCAGCAGAGCTTCATCATATATTGCTTGCTAGGGGATAATTTACTGTGCTATGTGCCTATAGACTGTTAATAAATCAACCCCAATGTCAAAGTTGGTCCTATGTACTTCATTGGAAACAACTGGCTCCGTATTTTATTTTTTTGTTTAAAGTGAAGTTTAGTTCTGAAAAAAGCAGTGAATTAGAATTTTTTTTACAGTTTTAAAGAACTAAAATTTGTATTCATGTTAATTTTTTCCCCTAATGATCCTGGTAAAATTATTACTACGTGTCCCTTTATAGAAATTAGGACCTTCTTATTACTGATGATGTGTTCTCAATTTTGAGTTAGAAATTTTTTTTCTAAACATCTTGGTAGCAAAAATATAAATTTAGCCAATAAACATCTTCTTGGAGTTTGTTTGTATGCTTCTACTAATATTTTATAGGCTTTCTACAGATTCCTAATTTGGGTATAGGGATATCTTTTTTTTTACATCTGACAATACGAAAATACCAATAGGTTACTTTTTTTACCAAAAATTTGACTTTTTTAATGTGCTCTTGTATTACTAAATTGGGACAATGCACTGTAGGCTTCACCAGGGCAGGCAAAAATTAAAGTGGTGCTATTTTTTGTTATAAGCTAGCAATTTATAAATTTACAGATACAATATTCTCTAGCAATTCGCAGCCAAGGTTCCTCCGGATGTTAGGGGTTCCTTGAACATTGGCTGATTGACCTGCCAATTGATGATGTCTGCAAAGTTTTGGGGATGACACCACTTGGTAGAGCAATCTGCTTGACTCCAATTATGTTTTGAACTGTTGTTGGTGTTGTTGTAGCCACCATTGTATTCTTTCCACTGGCTACCAATTATTTTTTTCCCATTGACACTTAACAAATTGGTTTTCAAGACCCTAAAATTATTTCAAGGGTTGCTCAGAGTTAAAAAAGGTTGAGAAATGCTGCTCTAACCTGTACAAGATAACCCCACAAATATGGGTCTCTTGTAAATGTCTCATGTTCCCTTTTGATACTTTTTCAGAATCTGCCCTAACTATAAATTTCTTTGATCTCCTATGTATTTCCTACAATTTTGTTATTAGTGATCCGGTTCCAGTCATCAGGTCATATCATTTTTATTTTTAGGCAATCTTTTTCTTTATTGCCTGCAAATAGAAAATGTATATCAATGATCGGTTTTCATGTGAACTAGGTTATTTTTACCTCCTGGGGAAATCTCTTTCCATCCAGACTATACCTAGTGTTTTTTTATTGATTATATATTATATCAGTTTTATGTTATATTAACTCCATTTATATTTTTCAGGCACAATATTATGGATACCTATTAGTTTCCTGTTCTTCATTAGGGCAGACATATTGGTCCTGATTTTTTAAAGCTCTCTAAGATTGGAGAAGATCTAGGAATGGATTATCTGAAAATCTTTCCCTACTAGTTGGCAAATGTTTTTAATACCAGTTCAGATCTGTTCCAGGTTTGTTGGATTGCCCCGGCTCTCCCATGATAGTCTATCTTCTCCATTCATGGAAAGCTTTATTAAATCATTAAATGCAGCCCTCACAGATATCTTGCAGTGTGAATATATTAAATAAAAATGTTGTAAATTATTGCCTTGGGTCTGTTAAATTTTTACAATGATGTTACTAGTTTGTGAGGTTTCTTGGGTTAGATATGCTGTGTTCCTTGTTCTGATTATTTAGGACATATGTGGCATTTCAGTTTTCTTCATCAAATGTATTACTAATTACTAAAAAGTTTCTTTGTGTTACTTATCTGCCCTCAGGATATTCCATACTTCAGGCCATCATGGAGAAGGCTGGTCAGAACGGGTGGCAAGTGAGCGCAATATGCGTAGAAAACTTCAATGATGCCAGTTACCGACGTCTTCTCGAAGACTTAGACCGAAGGCAAGAAAATAAGTTCGTAATAGACTGTGAAGTAGAAAGACTTCAGAATATTCTGGAACAGGTAATTGCTAGTTTTCCAGCTTTCTATTTTTAACATTTATTTTAAACTTCATGGATAATTTTTTTTCTAATAGTAAAAGACTCTTTTTTTCCATGTCAAGGTATTGCATGGGTTTACAGCTATTATAATCTGGGTTTTTTTGCTCATTGAATTAGTTTTTTTATATATTTTGCTGCACACGGGCTAATAGGTGGACATATGGGCACAATGTTTCTTATAAAGAAATGATTTAGGAAAAACTTTCAATGCCCTTCCCCCCCACCCACCCACCATAACAAAATTGGTACTCCCATTTACGTTTTTTTGGGCTGTCTACAATAAATATTCTTACAATCCAATCCCAGGAGGAATTAATGCGTCATGACCCATCACCTGTTTGAATGAAGATCTGGGTCTCTTTTTAAACAAGAATATCTTTGGAATATTGGATATATATATATATATATATATATATTTACCTAACTACTTCACAACATTTATAAAACAAACATTCAACTCAAAAAGATTGCCACCCTTAGCAGGATCCCCACTTTCATTAGCAAAAGATCTTATATGCCATGTTTATAATGTGATTAGCCCAATCCCACTTAATACTTATACATGAAACATATCCACAATAGCAGCATTTTTAAAGCATCAACTAAAACTCATAAATAATTTGTTCATAAAATATAGGTTAAATTAATTCATAAAGGCAATTTTGCCAAATCAAATAACAACAAAGCTTTGCTTTTATAGTAGCAAAAATTGTAAATCTACACATTGTCATTGTCTCTGATAGCGTGATAAAATCTCATACTCGATGTGTTTCGCAGATAACTGATCCACTTCTTTATAAAAGACTAAATGAAGAATCACATTTCACCTCTTTAAAAAAATATAATATATACAGTAACAAAACAAAATCCTACTAATGTAACGCATCACAAGCAATTAAAGGGTATAACATGTCATACATACTCACAACAAGTAGACATCATGTAAAACAAATGATAAATCCAATCCATGAAGACCACACAACTTCCTCAGATTGTGGATCTACTATTGTTGATCGGTTTCATGTAAATGTATTTGATTAGGGATGTGGCATCTTTGGTCTCACTCAGGATACTCTCTCCACAAAGTGCTGCCTTTGGCAATCAGTTACTCCATCCAAGTAGATGAAGTAATGAAGTGTTGATATGTTTTCCAGTCACATCTAATCAATAAAGTTTGCCTGATCAAATGTGATCCATTTAAACATGGCACGTGAGGTGTACTTACTTTTTTACACGACATGTATTGTGTGTTCCATTTTGACTGTAGAGGACAAATCCTCAAAATAAATTTGCTGACAATCCTTGGGGATTGGTAGCAATTCTTCTAGAACAAGGTAAAAGCTTTCCTCTTGCTTTTTACGGAGTTCGGTGATTTATTAATCTGCTGTCAGCTCCATCACCCACAGTATCATTTGTTTCCCAGTTGTGAGTAATCAAAGTGTCCTGACTGCTGCAGAAATATTTGCAGATATAGTTGAAGATTTTTCCAAGTTCCATGGATTTTTTGATCATTTGGACCCACAAGATGTTAGAAGGGATGGAAACCATATATGGTGACCAGCGTTAGTGTTCACATTATTTAATTCTATTCTAATAAGCGCCAACATATTACACAGCACTTTACAAAGTCCATAATCGTGTCACTAAATGTCCCTCCAAGGGGCTCACAATCTAATGTCCCTACTATGGTTATATGACATTACCAGTCTAAGGCCAATTTGAGGATAAGCGAGTTAACCTAACTCCATGCTTTGGAATGTGGGAGGAAACCCATGTCTTGGAATTTAAAGTCTATTATATATACTGGATAGAAGTAGGCTTATGATGTCATTGGTGGGCCAAACGCTGTAATACACAAATCAATATATATGGTATCCATTGTTTAGCTACATGGTAAAAATGAAATATTGTTTCTGGCATAGAATATGAAACATTGTTCCCAGCTGTGATGTATGTAAGCAGATTGTCCTAACAAGATTTGTCATTTGATATAAATGATCTAGGTACTTTTACAGTTAAAATTGCAAGGTCTGAATATTGCAAGCAAGAGTGTTAGTTTTATCGACCTACAGGAAATAATATTAAACCTACCATTGGAACACCCCAATGTAATGGATGCAATAAATAAATTATTACAATTGCATATTAGAAAAATAAAAGTAAATAAAGTAAAAGGAGACATCTTCCTGTTTTAATTTCTTTTTTTAAAACCTTTAAATCTCACTCTTGAGTCAATATTCAATGGATGCTAAGTGTCTGGAAGGCTCAGATCGATCTTTCCCTGAAGGACACTAAAAGATTAGAGGAAGTTGTTATATCTCTTCTTTCTTTTTCTTTTAATATCATAAGAAACATGGAAACGATTAGAAATCGCCCAGTAAAAAAATGCATTGCTCAGTATTTTTTTAAGACTTTATCTGTGTCGCTGCCTCTTACACTGAGATGATATCATCGAGAGTCTCGTTATGTTTGCACACTTTCATTATTAGACCAGAAAGTAAATAAAATCCCTGACATTCAGCTTTGTAGTTTAGCAAATAAACTTGATTTACAGCACAACCATTGGGACTTTAACATCATATATCGTATTGGCATATTATGGTATTATCCTCCATCCCTATGAGTAGAGATAGCGATGGGGGCACCTGTGACCAATCCTTTGTCAGGAGGGGGCTATCAGCTACTTCCTGTCCACCTTTACTCCTTGGAAATATTTGGGCTGTCCAGTGCCGACCAGTTCATACAGGAGACATTTCATACAAGACTTAGGCTTAATAAACACGTCATTTCAGTCCTTGGAAACAATATTTTGTGATTGTTTGTAGCAAAGCTAGATTGAACGACAGCTTTACACACAGTGCTGTCCAGTTCTATGAAAAGTGCAAGGGGGGAATGATGTGTACTCCCCAATAGAAAATGACAGCAGTCGTTCCTGGACAGTAATTTAGCTTTACCTACCAGGGGATCACTAAATGACATTGGGGACCACTGGACATATTCTAGGTTTTTCACCTGAAAAATATATTTCTATTTTTTTATCCCATATGTACATACAATAGTATTACAAAGAAGAGCTGTAAGGTCCTGGCTCAGCAACAGTACTCACCAGACACCAGTCCCCAGCCACACTCTTCGCCTATTGCACTCCCCCTAGTTAGTTGCTCCGCCCCAGCACACGGTTGCCCCCAGAACTGTGCGCAAGGAATGCTGTCTGGCGAAGGTCTGACAGAGGCCAGGAGCTCACAGATAATGTAGTGCCAAAGGTCATACACCGGTTATTCATCCATGGGATGAGGAATTCAAGGGCAAGATAAAAGCAGAGTGGGGTCCCAGGCAAAAGGTCAGTCCAGGCAGCATACACTTGCAGGTTCAGAAATAGGCAAGGCCATCAACATTAAATCTTATGAAACCACACGCCAGCAGTTGGTCAGCCCAGCTTAATGCTACAACAGGCACTGTAAATTCCCTTTCAACTGTGCACAGCCTCACAGTGGGTGCTGGGCATGCCAATATTATACATCAGGCTGCATGGCTAAAAGGAAGCAGGGGCTGCTGCTATTTCTTTGATCTCCTTGCTGCTGCAATTTACATCGCTCAGAGAGTGCTTTGATACACGAATAGCTAAAGCTTAATCTCAACTCTAAACAGGGTGAGGGGAGATACAATAGTATGTAACCAAAGGGGCAGATGTTGGTTTATCAGGGGGCTCCATTCAGTCCTTTGAATGATATGGGTGATTGTATTCAAAAAGTGTGGTATTCAATCAAAGCTGCGCATAACTACCTAGCATTATTTCCTATCAATGGAGATGTATCCATTTTTTATATGTCTACCCTAATGATATATATAAAGAGATAGATCGAGAGAGAGAGCAAAAGAACAAAATAATAACATCTCTATACTTAATCTGGATGGTTGGTCTATTGAAAAACCTGTGTTAGGAGACATCTCAATGTAAGATCCTCATATTGTGAAGAGGGACAAATTGACAAAGATGGAACCTCATGGGAGACGTGTGATATATCTTCCAATCCACAATGACACTGCCAACATTTAGTGGGGGTATACATTCAGCTCCTAATGTAGAGATGATTGGATTGGATGATGGAGTGTATGGAAGGTAGCTATATTTAACTTCTATATTAAATTGATGTTAAAAGTAACATGTCCATAGAGAAATAAGTAACTGCTGTAGCTGATTCATTTGTCAAGGTGCGGGTTCCGGTAGTCCGGGTTTGTCTTGTTCATAATGTGTTAGGATGCCAGAGCTTACTCCAAACAAATGACTGTCACCAATAGCAGGGCCATTAAGGGAAAGTAAGGTTTAGTGAGCAAATGGTTTACGTTGTCATTGCTGTGTTCAATTAAATTCTTTTTTTTATACTAAAATTTTACTTGCTTGATTTTTACGTTTTATCATTTATAATTGTATATTTATGTGCCTGTTCTATAACCGGCAACTTGAAGGACACCCTGCCTCTATTACTTACAAAAGTGTTATATACAGTGTCAAAAAAAGTACTTCTCCCTGAGTAAACTAACTTAGAAAAGTTAATGTTCCTGAGCTTAATTATTAAGGTGGAGCACTGTTTATTAGCCATCTGATGTTGTGCATCAGGGGATCTTAACACTGCTGAAAATGTGAACGTTCACATTGATAAATCAACAGTCTTTGCTCAATCTAAATGTGCACAAATATTTAGTTTTTGGTTCAAGAGATGAGGTCTTAAGGATGAAAGATGTTGCATGAAGGCCACCATCAGTCTCACCAATCTGTAAGATTTTTTTTTTAATTTTGCATTAAGCTGTTTATTTGACCTCACCCTGTTAGTAGATCATAGCTGTTCCCCACCCATGTTGTCCCTTTTACACATCTGATTCAGTTTGATCGAATGATTGAATTTTACCCTTCTTCTTTTCAAGCATTTGTCAGAACTGTCTAATTGTCACCAAATGCCAGCAAAATCCCTGAGGTCCAAGTCACATGGGCAAATAATTGGCAGTATTTCCTTCCCCTATCCCCCCACTAATATCTCTCAATGTGATTGCTAATATGCTAATTTGCAACATAGTTTCACAGTGATTGAGTTTTAACAGTATTGGTAAAAGAATCACCAGCAACCAGTTCTTAATTCACCTCCATGGGCTTAGTTACCAATCACAGCTATGCCGGGGGATTGGGGGAGCGAGGGAACTAAATTGGTAGCTACACGTTTAATTCACCTCTATAGGCTTCTAAAAAATCGCTAGGCTTAGCTACAAATCGCAAATGAAGAGATTAAATCACAACCTGCAAATCGTTAATTGCTGGCACTGCAAATAATAGCAGCGATTACTCCCTGCAAAAAAAATTGCCTTTGTGAAATCAGCTTGTGTGCAAGTGTAACTAGAAGAATTAATGTGGTTTAAAAGGAAAAGGAAAGCATATTAAAATTTAGTATTGAATGGACAGTATATTATCCTTCAATTTAAACACATTTTATTTATCGATTATGTCTAGGTTTGAAAATACAATAGCTCTGTCCACCCCTCGTAAAATGAGCAATGCCACCATATTTATGTATTGCGACTTTGTTCTCTGTGATGGCCCTACAATGACTTCTGTGCCAGATCTCACGCATGTGCATTATGAGATCTGGTTTGGTTTGTGTTTTGCCTATGATCCCTATTTGCTGTGATAGTGACATAGCTTTCCCAAGAGGCATCATAAAGTTGCATCAAATGCTAAAGAGATTCTCAAGATAGAAGTATATTTGAGGAGTTTTCCAAGTTGCAAGAGGAAAAATTCAATGATACTTTTTAATCAATTTACTAAAATGTGCAATTTAGTCCCAGAGAGGGAAAGGTCCTCTTTAAGTTCTTTGTACATGCCTGGTGAAATCAAAATCCAGTATTGCATGAAACTGTTAAGATGACCGCAAGATAATAGTTTAATTCTAAAGTACTGTCAACAGGAGCTTAGTTGACAAGGATCTTGTCCAGTTCTTAGCATTAAAGGCTTCTGCTACAAGCACTGCTTTGGAACATAATATTATTACAAAGTGGAATTACTGACAGCCATTAATCCAAAGATAAATAAAAATGACAGCCAGCACCACAGTAGTGCTCATGAAAATTGATGCACCAGATATTATACAATAGGGACAGTTATAAAAGAAAAGTCCCCGTTAGGAGTCTTTATTTTTTTTTTTGATGTCTTCTTATTAAACTGCTGATCCAAATACTGGCAAAAGGAAAGCCTCGTAGGGGATACGAGTAAATGTGTTTGGTAAGTTGTGGGTGATCAGAGTTTTTAGCTTTGCAGCATGAAGCTTTCCAATTTTAGATTTCCAAAAGTAAATATGTGTTTTGCATGTTGTAGGCGATGACTCACTTTCTTCTTATAGCAGAAATGGTAAACAACCCTTTATTACCTACCAAGTGCTTGTTTAGGAGCCATGCCTCGATAAAAAGATAACCAGGCGAGGGGGTGTGCTATGGCAGCACATCGGCTAAAGGAAGTAACATAGGTTGCTTTTTGGCGCAATCATCTCATCAGACAGGGCTGCCATGAACATTTTTACCAATTTGCACAATCATTTGCTGCTCATAACATATTCCAGCATGAAAATTCAAAGTTTAACAAATTTTTTAAATATTTAAACCCCACTTGTTAACTCCTAAGGGGTAGGTGTAAGAGAACTGCCACCTATGGTGGCAATAAGTACAAGCCTGACGCTCTGTAGATCAGCGGTCGCCAACCACTGGTCCATGGGGAAAATTTGTTGGTCCGCAGCTGTGGCCGGTTCTGCCTCTGAGCAGGGTTAGGAGAAGAACCCCCCTGGGAGGACGCACCAGAGAGAGCCTTTGGACAAAACCCGTCTATTCTGAGCCTGCTATGGGAGATTGGGTGGGTTCTGGCACTATGGGGGAAGTTTCTTCCCTTTTGAGTGACACACGACTCCCCGCGCATGCGAGGTCTGGAGCCGGTGAATTTAGTGGTCCGTGGGTCCGAAAAGGTTGGCAACCACTGCTGTAGATGACAGTTAACTAAAAGAAAATAATGTATGAAATCAAGTATAAACCAATACTTTTCTCTATACAATCTTCTTTCTTTTTCTTCTTCATTTGTCACCCCATCTCGCACTGCGCAGGCACATGATCGGGTGACGTAGCTTGCAGTAAATGGGGAAAAAAATTGTGCCGATCTCACTGCGAATGCCTAAAATCAGCAATTTTTTTTCCCCATTGAAGAAAAAGCTCTTTTCCATTCAAAATGCCATTAGAAAAATAATCTCTGTTTATATTCGTGTCACACCACTAGATGGTGCTTTGTCTTCATGTACAGTATGAGACAAAAGAAATAAGTGTGTTACACACTTTAAATAAGGCTACAGTGCTATCTACTGATGATTTTAAAACAGCACACAATGAGTTTGATTTATTACAATTCCACAATATTGGAACGGATAGACTATCATGGGAAATCCTGACTGATCCAGAACACCTATAATGGATTTCTTAAAATTCTTTGCTAATAGCTGGCAAATATATTTAATCCTGGACCAGATCCATTTCAGGTTTGCTGGATAATCCAGGTTCTTCCATGAAAATCTATCTTCTCTAGTTTTGAAGAGCTTTAATAAATCAGATTCAATTATTGTATTGATTACTGTTTTAGATGTTAGCAAAAATAATTACCTTGGTTTATATTTGGTTTGGTTAAATGAATGTATATACATACATTTTTCTGAACTGTAAAAAATAAAGTCACCCAATCATAGACAATCGCCATTGACAAAATATTTGTTTTAATACATTTTTTCCTAAATTTAGTGAAAAAATTGTATACTGTATTACTTTGCGTGCAATTACACATGAAAGCAACTTTCATGGCAAAAATGAATCATATCATAATTAAAAAAAAAAAAAACATCCTACGTGAATGCTTTTTATTTTTTGCATAGAATGTTTCATGTATAAATTCTTAAAGCATCATGCCCATGGGTTAGTTGTGCAAGTGGCTTGTTTCTGTTATAATAAATAAATTGTACATACAATGGAGAAAGCTGGAAATAAAAATAAGCACTATGTTGTATCTATCAGAGAGTGTATATTGATGTTCCTGATGAGCTGCTTAGTGTTTTATGAAGGTTTTATGACGATCTGGACAGCTTGTTGATGTATAGCCTTTGTGGAGCCCTTACATTGTTAAACAATATTAGAGAATTTGGCAGATAATATTTTAGAGAGATGATATAAAAGTAGAACAAATACAACATTTTTATTGGCTGTAAACACTTTGACTTCATTTATAGGAATTATTTACAGGTATCAAGCTACACAAAGTCAGTTTGCTAGAAGCATGTGAGCCTCTAAGCATGTTCTATACTGTTTAATACTATATTTTGTTAATACAGATAATATAATATTTAGAATCTTTAGGGTACTAATAGCCTAATGCAGTTGGGTTCTTTAAGCAATAACCTCCTAGGTCAGTTTAAATGACACCAATGGCCTTTTTGGCCTTTTGATTTTAAAGGATGTCATGCTTCCCAATGGCCAGCAATAAAAGGGCGTTCTTACCTCTGACCACCTCACAAAAAGGGTTAGTTTAATCAATTTTTTCTTCTGAGAGCACCTTTTTTTATTTTTCTTTTACCCTTATAAAACCCGTTAGTCATCCTTCAGACATCCATGTGTAATAGTAAAGGTTATGTAAAGTCATATTTAGATTTAGCTTTATAAATAGTAAGGAGTGATTAAGCCTATGTTTTTTTTCTGTAAATGTCCCATTGGAGAAATTTCTCTCTTACTTTCTGTCCACAGCAGGAAGAGATCTCTCCAAAGCCACAAAGACACAAAATCATGGGATTCTCACTGGTAGATTCCCCTCAAAATCCTGTTCTGGTGCCAGTTCTAAAATTTTACTGTTACTTTCTGTTGGCTTTTTAAAATGCTTGTACAATTGTACAATTCCAATATAGCCTGGAAGGCTCCTTTAAAGCAGAACTAAACTAAAAAAAAAATCTACTCAACTTTACTTCCACAGATTCCTTTATCCCTGCAAAGGTTTCCTGGATCAGGTCCCGCCTCAGGTTACCTCCGTTTACTCCCGGAGGAAGCACCAATTTTTTTCCCCATTGAAGAAAAAGCTCCTTGGGATGCATGATGTAAGTATCCCAGGAGGCTCTGCACAAGGCTGCTCCTTCTGCACATGCCTGATAGCATACATGTACAGAAGGAGCAGCCAGAGTTCTCCTGGGATGCGTGATGTAAGTATCCCAGGAGGCTCTGCACTCCCATTCTGTCTTTATAGTTGCAGCGCAATAAACAGAAGGGTGTTAAATACCCCCTCCAAAAAAAAGAAGGTAATTTGTTATTTTTTTATTCTGTGCAATTGCATATCAATGATAACAAATCAGCTGTGAATTGGAATATATAATTCTCCACCATTAAACCTGTATTTGAAATACTTAATACATTTTTATATTCTGGATATCTTTTTATATTCTTTTTACATATTTAATAAGGAATTTGAAAACTGTTTTTGATTTGTTGGCTAGTAAAATGTTGACTATGATTTGATACTCAGAATTTAAAAGATACGCAGAACAATTTTTTTTTAAGTTCCACTAAATATTTTATTTTGAAATTTACATTCAGAAAGTCAAATCTTATTTTCCCTGTAAACTCTTTAATTTTGCATGCCTACACAAGGACAATAGCTATACACGCAGAAGGCTAAGTGTTCACATTTTATGATTTGCACAGACCATTAGGCCATTATAAAATAAAAGTGTATTTATTCACATGGAAACACTGTAAAAGTGTTTCATAAAATTGTGCAGAATAACGCATTTCTAGTGTATGACCATGGTTAGATCATTGCACACAGGCTATAAAATAATCTCTGTATAACTTTAAGAGTCCAAGCTCCTTCCTCCTGATAAATTTTAAAACTCAGATTACAACATGTTTGTTATAAGAATTATCACATTCCTCTTGGGACATGGCTACTGCAATGGGTATGTATATGCTGTAGATAGTGATTTGTAATATTAGTTTTACTTAGCTTTTATTTTTAAAGTGCCAGCTTATTATGCAGCTCTGTACATATAATAGTGGCTGACAAACACAGTAACATAGTTATTAATTAAAAAAGGCCATCAAGTTCAACTACTAGGTAAAAGAATAAACATATCTCAGATAAAACCCTACTGACATAGTTGATCCAGAGGAAGGCAAGAAACCCCAATGTAAAAAGTCTATAACTACTGGTATACCTGATGAGAGGATGTAGCAGAATTTAGGGTGAGATATAATAGGAACATGTACTAAAGGTTTGGTGGTCTCTGGGGATAATAAGGATCATGTTTGGCTGATGAGAGGATGTAGCAGAATTTAGGGTGAGATATAATAGGAACATGTACTAAAGGTTTGGTGGTCTCTGGGGATAATAAGGATCATGTTTGGAATATGTTGCATAGATCGAAGTGGCAGGACTTTGAGATGTTCTGGATGTGGGGCATATTGTATAGGTCAGAGTCAAAACCAAGAGATATCGGGACGTAATATACTTTTGTTAAACAAATGTTTGGTTTTATGCTCTACATAAAGGAAATTTGTTCTATCAAAGCATTAAAGCTTCCATGTTTGACCTTTTCCAAAATAGTAGGTGTCTACTTTCCTCTATCTTTAGTGAATTTTAAATTGCTGAATTAGGACAAGCTTGCAGACCAGAAAAGTGAAAGTAACCCACGCACTTGTTCTAGTTCAGTTATTTGAAAAAAAATGAAGCCATTTGATTTGCATGACAGCCAGGGGACTGTTTCCGGAGTAAGGGCTTGTGGTAATGTCAAAGACTGGAGGAATGTCTCTCAAGCAGGGTTCTTCCAGACCAGTGGTCACCAAGAACATTTCTAGTCTTCGAGAAAATTTTGGTGGTCCGCAGCTCTGGTGCGCCCCCCCAGCGTGGTCAGAAGAAGGACCAGGCCATAGCCATGGACCACGTCTCCTGTACGGATTGTAGGCTCAGGGCAGTGGGCAGGTTGTGTCTCTGGACACTCTCCCATCGCAGAAGTTTCTTCCTATTTGAGTGACACACGGCTCCCCGTGCATGCGTCCACAGTTCGTGCATTTAGTGGTGCATAGGTCTGAAAAGATTGGCGACACTGCTTCAGAGGTTACTAGGGGTTCTTTGAGCAACGAGCAATTTGCACCTCCCAGATCAGTTACCACTAATACCAATGGTTTTTTGGGCTATATGTAAGGGTGACATTCTTCCCACTGGCCAGCAATAATATATTTTTTTTTAAATGTGAAATATTTTTAAATTTTAAATGTGATTATTATTTACCCTGAAGTTGTTAATTAATAAGTATAACTAAACAGTCATAACCACAAATACAAAAAATAACTAGATCTCTTATGTGATCACCCCTTGCTGTTATGAAAAGCCCTGGTACAACCAAGTATAAACCAGCAAAGCTGTAAAGTGAAGCACTGCAGAAGATTTTTTTTCCAGTATTTATATAAACCTGTTATTCATCTCCAGGCTACAAAGCTTTCTTATTTTATAGAAAATTTCCTTTTCAATTTCATTGAAAATCATTTTAATAGGTCTACATCATCCATGTAATGTAATGTAAATATATGTTTGTGAAGACACAAGAAAACTTTGCTTTCATTATTTTTCTTTGCTGATTGATCCCACACAAATGAATTAATCGCAGGGTGTCTGCGCTTTGTCTCTTCTTAGAAATAGATGCTACTCAGCACGTACATAGTATGAATTAATCAACCTTCACAGTATGCAACTTCAGGCATAAAATAGCAGGCTTGTGCTGCAGAAGATTTTGATTTGAATTCGGAAAGCAGAACATATTCATTATACTTGCAGCACGGGTTTGAAAATAGCCCAACTTTAAATGTATCTGAGAGAAATCAATCTTTTGTCTTAATGATAAAAATGCATCTTTCGTGATGTTATGGGGCTTTGGGTAATAAAAGAGATATACTAGTAAATAATGTGATTTTCAATGTTTGTGAGATGCTTTGGAGGATTTAGAGATTTTACTGGGGCTGATCAGGTCCCCAATTTGTAGCTTCAGAGCCTGTAGCCGGCATGTTAATCCTGCCCATCAGCTGGATACCCCTGAAGCACTAGCCTGATATGCTGATTAAAACATATATAAGCCTTAAATGACATTTAGGGGTCAATTTATAAATCAGGGAACCTGATATTCACTAAATTTATTCAGCATCAATCACTACTATTCTAAACACATGGACCTGGAATATTAATATTATTATTATTATTATTATTATTAATAATATTAACAATAATAATAAACAGTATTTATATAGCATCAACATATTACACAGTGCTGTACATAAAAAGGGGTTGTAAATGACAGAGATACAGATAGTGACAGAGGAAGAGGAGAGGACCCTGCCCCAAAGAGCTTACAATCTAAGAGGTGGGGGAAGCAGGACACACTGGGATTATCTTTTGGGCACTTACATGGAAACTGTCACAATAAAGAAAATTTCCAATTTTATATGAAATTGACTTATTTTTTGCAAGCTCTACACATGTAGTTTGGGTATTTGCTGTATGTTTTTTTAAGTACATAACAATGATAAAAGAACTCAGTGCAGAACGCCACAAATTTCTCATCTTCCTGTGGACATGATTGGCTCCTTGATTTTTCCAGGAGCACCTGAAAAAGTCAAATTGCTGGCACTGTTCAAAATCTCAATACCATCTTCAGCAAGATCCTTTTTTTTTATTTCTTTTACACACATAAAGAAATGAAGTGGAGTTTCTTGTAACAATGTACCTTAACCAGGATTTACAATCATCCTGGCTTTAAAAATGTTCCAATGTTGGTCTTGTTTCTTGGCTAAATGACAACTGTTGACATTCAACCCATTGAAATAGGCATACCACCTGGAGGATCTTCACCATATTGGCCTTGGTTCATTATGCAGTACTGCAGAGAATATCGCAGACACCAAACCCTCAGATCCACTTCCAGATCCATTTTAACATGGAGGAATCAATTGAAATAACTTTTAGGTCTTCAGGGAACCCCTGCTATAATTAATATATTCACAGCTCACAGTACATTAGTGTGGTTGTCAGTAGTAAGAATTCCTCTTACATTACTTGCTATTGGGAAGAATGTCACCCTTACAGATAGCCAAAAAGATCAATGGTGTCACTTAAACTGACCTCAAGGTCACAAATTGCTCTTTGCTGAAGGAACCCCTTGCAACCTCTGGAGAAACCCTGGCTGAAAAACGCTGAAATAAAGAAAAAAGACTGAAGGGCATCATGTGGCTGGCCAAATTAAGTATGGAAGAAAAAATACTGGTGTGTGATGGTTAAGCTTTAGAGAAATAGATTAGAACTTAGAAATGGAACCAAAGGGTACATTTTACCAGGTTTTGTGAAATTTTCACATGTGGCAATTTCAGTTTCATCACTTTGCAGTCAATCAAAGCCATCATCCTATGACTTTGACTGCTTTTAGATTTTTGCAAAATCGTGGACCTAAAGTGTAATCAGCTAGGTATAGTATAGGTATGTAAAGACTTCTTACTCAAAGTGAAACACCATCAAATGGGTACAGCTGTCGGGTGAAAGTGAGAATTTTAATGTGAATGCCTCATGACAAATAACCAAAATATTGTCCCAGACCGATCTATAGTTTTAAAAATGTAAATTTTGAGAAAGACTTTTTATGAACCATTGATTTCTGTCACTGTTCTAGAAGCAAAAGCTTAATTGTTTTATTGCTTTCTTAATGATTTTATTTAACCGTTTTTACTTTCTATCTGTGTTTAACCTTTTTGTATATTGTAAAAAGTTCTGAACTGAAAGCCAGCATATATACCCTGAAATTCATACCAAACCTAAATGTATCATTGTGTTGATTGCTGAGATTATACCCATTGTCAATATTTGTATAGCGTATTGGTTGTGACAATTACCATTTTGTTTTTAATTGTTTAATTATATTTTGTCTCTATTTTTTTGTGCAGATTGTAAGTGTTGGAAAACATGTAAAAGGCTATCATTACATTATTGCAAACCTGGTAAGTACTTGTTCTCATTAGTTTCAACTTATTTGCATTTTCCTGCTGCAGCAATGGGGTAAAATCAGTGGAAAATAAAAGTAGAGCATTCATTTGGTCTTCACTCATCATGCATCTCATTAAATTCTAATCAAAAGAGCATTTATCATCTCCATTATACATCATTTTACATTCAAATAGTGTGCAGCAATTCCATGTTAAAGGCCTACATATTTCCGGAAAACTAACACCTGCTGAAGTATGTTATGTGATTTTTATTTTTGGTGAATAAGAGGTTCAGAATTAGCTTAACATGCTATATTAAAGGGTTGGTTCATCCTAATATATTTTTCTTTTAGCTAGAGCTGGGTGAGCAGAGTCAGCTCATAAGTTCTTACGTCTTGAATATTCTGAATATTCTTGAATATAAGATCTTTGTGACATTATTCTGAGCTATGTTACTTTCCACCTTGGATTTTTGTGCTCCTGCTTAAAAAAAAAAAGTCACCTTCAGCAATGAAAAGCCCATGAACCCTCCACAAACTGGGCCCAGTTAGTCTTATGCCCTCTTGGCTTCTTTCATTTTACCGGCACAAACAAAACAGCGGACACAGCCATCTTCTTTCATCTCTTTTCCAAGTTCTTCTTAAATCACCTGAACTCAGACTGCTCAGGAGCGAGATTGGGTGACATCTCTTCCTGCAAATAAAAAAAAAGTGCTGATCTTATTGCGCATGCGTTAGATTTAGCACTTTTTTAATTATGGGAAAGCCAATGATGACAAGGTTAGATCTTAGATTGTAAGCTCTTCGGGGCAGGATCCTCTCTCTCCTGTATCACTGACTGTATCTGTCGGTCATTTGCAACCCATATTTAATGTACAGCGCTGGTAATATGTTGGCGCTATATAAATACTGTTTTTAATAATAATATTAGTAATCAGTTGCGCAAAAGCTGCCCAAAGCCTGCAGAAATTTGTGACAAAACCAGTAAGAACAGCAAAACAAACATAGGGGAAGAGACTTTGCTAAAAATTAAAAAAAAATTCTCTATTATTTAAAGGGGATAGCTACTCTTTTATATAATGCTAAAAACAACATGATGGGTCTGCCAGGTAGTAAAATGAAAGATGGGTCATAAAAAAAAAAGTGTCAGGCACTTTGGACCTCTTAGTGTATCAAGCAGGCAAGTGCATTGCAATCCCTGGGTGGTAGTCTCACTTTTTATTTATTTGATTTGGACTCATCATATCATCTTTTCAAGCTGCCTGCAAAGTACTTTTAACGTTTTGCAAAGAGACTACATTGCATGGTTACTGTATTAAAGGACATTTATTTATTTATTTTGTTTGGTTTAGATCTAGTGGAGAAACTTTTTTTTTTATTTTATTTAATTGGTTATAACTTCACTGGGGAGAGTTACAGCCCCCTGCCACCAGAAAACGTCCAGAGGTCACCGGGACAGGAAATCACAGACAGCAGTATAAACCTCATCTTCTTTTAGAAGGTAGTTTTAGCACGTTCTATAGATTTCTTTAAGAAAAAGCTGGTTGCTTTCCTTGAAGTACAAAATATAACTGGGTATAAAAGTTTTAAAGTAAAGATAACAGAGACTGTTGATTTAGGGAACATCCGATTGCCTTGTGGGATCAGAAAGTAATTTGTTGGAGTAAATTGAACCATATTTTATAAGGGTTTTTTTACCTTCCTCTGGGTTATCTATGTCTATAGGGTTTTTTTCTGGGATATGCTAGTTTGTAGTATGTTTATTGGTTGAACTTGATGGTCTTTTTTCAACAAAACAATGTAACAAAGGTTTCAGTTCTTTCTGCACCAGTTTTAAAAAATAAATGCATTGATTGTTGGATGTTTATAATGAAGCAAAGCATTATCTGCAGAAAAAATGTACACCAATTCCCTTTTCTTTAATCATATAGACTTTCAGAACATATCACAATACTTTGAAAAGCCAGTCTTGTTTATGTGGGCTGTCTTCATTTTTGTACTTTCCTACTGCTAGGTTTATAAAACCACGGCTTGATTAATCTCAGTGAGAATTCTTTTATGATAACAGTGTTTTGAAATATTTACCCTTACTCTCTCACTTTTGACCTTGAGTCAGGCAGTAGTTTAATAAAACAGACAGCAGCAGTCCTCAGAATTCTGCTTTATGCCTGTGTGCCAGGCCCTTACTAATAAAAATGATCCACCACTCGTGCGAATGCAGTGCTTTGCATTCCAAATGCTCACTTTTCTAAATAAGTGTTAAATGCGATTTAAAAATGCAGGAAAGATAAAGCTGATCTGTCAGAATAATAGGTCCGGTTATTTTTAGAGCATTTCATTTTTTTGTTGAGACCTTGATTGCTTTATTTCAGAATCTGAGACTAATTATGTGGAGAGGCAAATATGTAGAATAATTAGAATTGCAGATCCAGTGTTTTCAAGTAGAATATCATTTTCGTTGCTTTGTCTGCATGTAATAAATCAAGATACTTATTCTGCCTTTAGGACAAGTCTGTTTTATATTTAAAGAGTACCAGCATCCTATATTGATTATTTTGTATCGAATGGGGGAGGGTTGAAACCCCAGCCGGGTTTAGCAGAGATTTCCCCAATCCTCTACGCAGCAGGGACAGTCCTCACTGATCTTGTTGTTATTGCTGAGCCTCGTGTCTCAGTTGCCTGTTAGCTCTCCATGTAGGCCCTTCTAGCAACATGCCAATCTGGGAATAGGTAAAAGCCTTGAGAGTAAAAAGTGTTAGAGCGTTGGGGCTCCCCTGTACCCCTTTTCGTTGATGCTGCATGTGAAGCTTCCTTTAATGCTATCTGCTGACCAGATAAATAATAAACAGATGATAAAGTGCTATGGCAATTTCTTTAGATTGCTTTAGGAAAAAGCTGGATGTTTTTTCTAGAAGCACATAATCTAACTGGGTAACAAAGCTTTAAAGCAAAGGCAACAGAGACTGTTGATCCAGGAATTGCATCTTAGAATCAGAAATAAATTTTTTCCCAGGTTGGAGCAAATTGAACCAGGGTTTTTTCCACAGTCCATATATCCATAGGGTTTTTATCTGGCATATATTTATACATATATATATATATACTATGTATATAAAGTTAAGTGACGTTCAAATGTTGTATTAGTTTTAACACGTGAGAGCCAAGTTACTCTTGTTGTCCTAAAAGAACATGCAAACATTTAGAGTTTAGTGTGAACTGGTGAGAAGTTCCATGTCTGGTATGAGCTTGATAATCTGTAGCTGCCAGGAAAAAAGAACAAGCTAAACATCACAGCACGAAATGGTATTGTTATGTTTTGAAAATGGAGCTCTTAGCTTAGTAGATAAATCTGTTGTTTTTGACACCATGGAAGGACATGTATACTAGGTCAAGAGAAGGGACCAGACAAGAAAGAAAGGACCTTGCTAGGAGATGTGCTGATTCTAGTGGTGTACTGTGTCTCCAGAAGGAAGTGACCTTCCCAAGTGTCAAGTTGCAAGAGTCACATTGTGGGAGTTGTTAACAATGCTTTATAAAGTATCCCCAGCGAACACCTTGGCTATATCACACCCATATGAGCTTGTTGGATTTCCCATTCCAAGGTACCCAGAAAAGGGACCAGAAAATTATGATGAAGAGCTCAGAAGAAAGAACATTGCTAGAAGATGTGCTCATTCTTGTTGTGTACTATGTCTACAGATAGAAACGTCTTCCTTACATGTCAACGTTGTTGACAGAACGTCCCTAGTGAAAACTTTGGCCAAGGTACAACTTGAATCTCCCGAAACCATTGAAACCAATGAAGTTGAATTTCCCGAAACCATTCCAAAACCATGGGAAAATTTATGTCCCTTCCCCTAAGATATAACATCTTCATCTCTCGTTGAAAGGCATTACAAAGGATTTTGTAGACTTTTTGATCCAATGGCATAGCCATAGCCTGGAGGTGCCTGTAGCACAAATCTCTAGCTTCTCTTCTTTGCCCTAAACACAAGCAATTACACAGGACACAAGTTATGGCTGTCACAGGTACCAAAATATGATTAAGTAATGTCCGGATGTCTGATGCCGCTCCCCTTGTGTCTATGATAACTTACAAATAGTAGTGTATGATAGGGCTATCCATCCCACCAGAGACTGCAGTCCCTCCCAGCAACACACACAGTAATATTAGATTGTAAAAAAGGTCAACTAAAGTTTATAGCAATAGTTTTGGATGGAATAGGGAAGGGTTAGAAGCACTATCTGCTTTTTATTGTCTGTTTTCTAGCTAGGTAGATCCACCCTCATTTTTTTGTCTTGGAGGCCACTGGCATGGGGTACCAAGTACTGAGAGAATTTAAATTTTAGAGTAGCCATCAGAACAAAGTGATGGACCCCTATTTTGGTGAAAATTTTCTAAAAGGTAAATTTTTTTGTTATTTCCCATACTTTCCTTTTGAGTCTAGTAAGAGTAGTAAAGGGAAATATTCTCAATAGGACACAAAAAGCAGAGAGTAAAATTAACATTTAATTTTAATCCTTCTCTATGCCATCAAAAAATCACTGTAGGTTAAAACGAGTGAAATTTCAAATTTTAGTAGATCACTGAATAAATGCTCACAAACTGGGCCTGAATTACTAAAGCTCTCCAAGAATGCAGAATGAAGAACACCGTGGGAGAACTTGGATGATCTAGCAAACCCAGGATGCATTTAGTTCTGGACTAGTTCTATTCCAGGTTTTCTGCATCACCCAGGTTCTCATATGATAGTTAATCTTCTCCAGTTCAGAAGAGCTTCAATAAATTGGGCCGATACTGTCTGAAGTCACTTTTTAGCAGCGCCAAGCTAAATATGTGTGATAACTCATAGTAAGCATTCTGTGAGCTTCCTCTGTCCTTGAGTATTGTTCTCAGACAATGAGCACGTGAAAAAGCTAACTATTAGGAAGAGGGCCCACTGCGGAGGGAGAAAGTCAGTTCACGCATGAAAAGATTTCCTTTGGAGTCCTCCATCCTATTGCAAATTCCTAAATGGAAAAAGACATGGTGGAAATTGAAGAGACTCATAAACTTCTTTTTTATTAGACTATAAAACATAAAAGAATATGCAGTACCTTCCTCCCCTCTGCAGATAGAGAAATAAATAGGACATCACATTCACTGCCTACACTGAGAGCAGTCATAACTAAGGAAGAAGGACTGCAATCTTTGTGAGGTTTATGTGACAAAAATACTGCTTTTCTCTTTCTTCTTGCTGCTGCAAAGAGGAGAAGTATAGACTGTTATACAGAACTCAAAATAGAATGTGTTTTATATTTACCATTTGCACCCATTATGGAGTGCTTGTTAGGTAGGCTTTCTGTGTACTTTTTACTACTGAACATCCTGGATAATTTGATCTGCTGCTTTTCTGGTCAATTCTCAACAAACAGTAAGTGAGATATAATAGCCATGCGCCTATACCTGTAGGATTACACAGACCTATATGGATTTCTTTTTCATTTTAGATAAAGACAAGTGAGATATTGGTGCTGGACTTTGTTGAAAGCCCAGAATTTGCAACCTACATGTCACCTATATGTTAAAGAACCAGAATTTGACAAAAGGTGTCAGTAAGCAGTATTGTACTCCTCTCTGTATCCCTATCTTTCTCTATAGCTCTGCTATAACTAGAAGCTGATTGCAGGGTCTTCAACAAGGCAGCAGTTCCTTGGCATGAGGAAGCAGTAACTGCACTGCCAGTCTGAGCATAGTCTTAGTATCCCTCCTGTATTCAAACCCTGGTGGTGGTTCTTGTATTTACCTAAAGATCGATCCTACATTTAGTGTCACAGAGGATGGCGGTACTACTTACAATTTAGGTGCGTTTATGGATGGAGTCATATGATTGAATCTAGTTTTTGGAGATAAATATTTATCACTCCATAATGGAGTGAGTATTACCAATATTATCTGGAGACGTACTGAATATCGTTGTGGAGAACATATATGGCACACTGCCATCTCTATGTGTTTTGATTTTAATTCTGCCTTTTGCCAACCTTCGTACCAAGATAGTAGGCATACCAGTGAATGCAACAACTTTTGTGCTGATACACCTACTAGCTGTACCAATTACATCCCTGAGGAAGCGGACAAAGTCTGTGAAACGCGTCGGATGATCTCATCATATGTAATGTGTACAATGTATATAGCCCATGTTTGCTAACAATGTTGATTAACTCTTTCTGAAACTTGGTATAAGGGAAGAGGCATGAATATTTTTTAACTGTTGTTAAAAAAAGATATATGATAACTTTTTATAAATCCAGTCCCGTATTTTTCTTGTTCCTGTATTCTTCAATGTATATTGGGGATGTTGGCAGGATTACTAATGTTAGAAGACCAGACAATATTAATGATAACAAAATACCTAAAGATCCTAAATACAGATTTTCAGAGATAAATCAAAGGTTTTGCTTTGCTTTCATAAACACTACCTTGTTTTTTTCACCATTAATGCCTTTTCTGTCAACCTACATACACTATTTGTGTGCCTTTCACAGCTGCTCGGCACCAATTTTACTATTTTTACCATTGTATGTCATCCTCTAACTCTAACTATGCAAAAACAAATCCATTGTAAAGATAATTTCCTGCTTTGAATTACTCGGTGG
Organism: Pyxicephalus adspersus; assembly: GCF_032062135.1. Lineage (NCBI taxonomy): Eukaryota > Metazoa > Chordata > Amphibia > Anura > Pyxicephalidae > Pyxicephalus > Pyxicephalus adspersus. The sequence goes on from NC_092858.1 coordinate 18,671,360, forward strand.
CTTTGCCTGATGACAAGTGTCTTTAAGGCATGCTTTGCTTTGCAAATATATAATAAATCACAGTAACTATTGAGCCAAACATGAAATGTTTATTTAAAACTGTTGCACTAAATCCTAATAATATAAAGATTACATGAGAATTATCTGTTTCAGCCAACGGCAGCAGGCAAGCAGCAATAGCATTTATGTTTACCCCACCATTAGTGTGAACCATTTGAAGAAGCTAGGCTGGTTTCTTTGCATGTTGGTTGACTTTTATGTTGTAAATAGTGTATATTGGTATTTTCATCTGCTTTTATTCAAGAAACATCATCTCCATGTATATATATATATATATATATATATATATATATATATATAGGGGATCAAATAATAGGTTGCCACTGCCACAGCCCTTCATTTTCTGATTGGTTCATTTATGATGCCAGGTGTTTTGTTTTTTGTGGTGGCACACAGTAATTGATTACCACATCATAAATAACTGAAATTGGAAATAAGAAACTCATTTATGTTCCATTTTTTAATGCCTGAAAAGTCCCAGGTACATCTGCCTTCTTCATATATGTATAATTTATTGATATGTGGCATTTCATCTAAAATTTGGATGACGTAACTTTTTCAATTCAATGGAGTAACTAATCAATCCTTTTTTTGGTCATGATTGCCACCAAGTTCTAAGTATTTCTCAGCAGCCATAGACCTACATATCCTCAATCAGGGCATTAGAGACAGCATAATCTTTGTCTATGGTATTCTTTACTTTCAACGCGTGAATGCTTTATGATGAACTATAAACCACCAATCTTTCTGAGCAATTCCTTCCTGTGTTGTTCATTTGCTTTAGTTTATCAGGCCAAGTGTATTTAATATAAGTGTTCTGTGCTATTTCAGTACCTTTAAAATAAATAGGAAACTTAACAAATTCACAAGATACAAAATGTGCTGCTGTTATTTCTGCTTACTGTCTCTCTAGCACTTAACTCCTTGTCAGATGACATGTACCTTCTAATCTTTTAGCAGCTGCCTGTCACTACAAGGTATTGGCACTGGAAGCGGACAAACAATTAATGTAGCTCCGAATATTTCTTTTTAGGGAATCAAGGACATTTCGCTTGACAGGTTTATGCATGGCGGAGCCAATGTTACAGGTTTCCAGCTGGTGGATTTTAATACTCCAATAGTGACGGAATTAATGCAGAGGTGGAAGACGCTGGACCAGCGGGAGTACCCAGGATCTGAATCTCCTCCAAAGGTACCTTTTTTTATTCATCATTTATGGGATATTTATGAAAACTGTCAAATAGGAGAATAAATAAAGCACACAGTTGAAAACCTTAAGGAACACACCAGTCACAAATAATGATCAAGTTTTGAATTGCATACATGGAACATTGGCTACATGCCCAGCACCCATGTTTTTCATCCATGAGTAGTCCACAGGTTAAAGTTGCCAAGTTACCATTTATCTGCTGCCCTGGTAATACCAAATCCTGAACCTGGGAACCTGGAAACCTAGGATTTCTCATCTCACCTATTGTGGGCTACTTGTTAACTCAAAAAGTTACTAAAAAGTTGACAAAAAACTAAAGTTTAACCCAGAAATATATTTAGATTTATGCACCAGATTAAGGTAAAACTAATTTTCTGGGTCAAACTCATCAACCCACTCCAACTATAAAATTCAAATCTTGCTCACAACCAACTTCTGCATTGTTCCCGGAATTGTATGAAAGTATTATATGTTTTCTGAAAACCCGTTAGGCTCAACTCAGAAAACTAAAACAGAAGGAGAGTATTTTCCTAAATTTACACATTCTTAGTATACTCCTTAATTGTAGGACGCATTAGGAGGTGGTCATGTGTGGTCATTCCTTCTGCGAAGTTTTAGTACCCATAAAAAGAAAGAGTTAATGGTGTATGAAAAATCATATATTATATGTCCTGGAGGTTCCTAAACAAGGCCGTATATAGTGCTTGTGACTGTTCTGGAATGCTGCTGTTGCAGGTGGCTGCTTCCCAGCTGATTCAATTCCATAAATCTCATAAGCACAAGAACACAGCAGGCAAGGGTAATATGATATCTGCTCAGTAGGCTACATGGCTGCCCTCACTGAGTCTAGGTGACAGTTACCAGTAATAAATCCCAACAGAACAGTGACCTTAGCAGCTAAATTATATTAGGAACATGACAGAGTGATTATAGAAAGGATAAAACCTTATCTTTTTTTTCATGGGGGCTCATTTATAAAATAGTACTGCCATATTGCTACTTTTAAAAAAAAGGACATTAAAAAGCACAATGATGTTCGATACAAATGTGTTGGTGCATTGCATTGAAAACATTTGTTTGTTTTGAATTATCCAATCATGGAGCTTTTTCTGATCCATTCAGCAGCAAGGATTCCCCGGGGCATTACTGGATGCATGGGCCGCTGTGTGCGTGAATGTAAAGGAGTAGGACAGTGATATATGTTCTCTGTTATAAGTTAGCCCCTTAGCCTATATTTTGCATATTCTGATTGAACTGGTCAAACACATACATCTATACCTCCAATTTGCCAAAGCTTATAAAAGACTAAAGGCATAAAGGTCTATTTTTAGGTAGGAGAAACATCCACCACACCCTCTGGCCTCACTTCCATTAGTTTCAGATGAAAAATACAATTAGAAGCTAAGATTTCATAGACAAGGATATGTGCAGTTTAACATACAGCTAAATAGGACATGCTGTGTTTAAAGAAATGCAGTGCAATTCAAAGCAGATCAAACACAGCTTTTTACCTGCTGCTCAAAAGCAATGGGATTTTGACGACCTGTGACACCTAACCTTTCGCCAATATTAATGCTACATCTCAGACCACATGGCCACATTCAAATCAAATAGGTACAACAGTTGCAAACAAACCAAGTGTCCCTAACTCGTGCTTAGTGGAAATCCCTATGCTGCTGTGGTGCGTTTGCTTTTCCCAGTTGGTTATTGCCAATATAAATAAACATACTAATACTCATCCTGGTACACAAGATGTGGCTTTTTGGCACTTTCCAGTCCACTTATGATTTTAATGAAGAATAATAACTATTCAAATTACATTAAAAGCATGTATAAACAATTTTCACAGTTCCTTTGGAGAGAGCTGTGCATTATTATGGAACAGAACTTGAATTAAAATATGGAACATCTTTTCTGGAATGTAAATATTCTCACCTCCTAGAGCTGGTTATTCTTTTCATGATACAGAACTTTGGCTTTGCTTGATAGCTTGGACTTAAATTGTCTACTTACTAACGTTGAAAGATGAATATATCCCTGACACCAGCCAAATGTAGAAATGCAGTCCCATGCAGATGTGATTTAAAGGTAAAAAACTATTCATAATGTAAAAAGAGACCTATTAATCTCCTATTTTAATGTTCCCTTTATATTTCCTAAATGCACCTGTAGAACCCACCAATCTTCTTTGTTCTGTATCCATTCTCTATGTTAATAAGTCAACAGCTCTGAGTTTTCAGCTTTGTTGGCCCCGGGAGCTTTGCCTTCCTATTGAAATCAATGGGTAGGTCATCAAGTCACACCAATTGTCAAGTCATCAAGTGTCCGTCACAAAGCCATCATTGTTGGCTCGCTCGCTCCCCAGCCTACAATATAATGTAACACTGGAGAGAGAGAGAGTAATGGAGGAACTAAACCAGAGCCCACCTGGTCAGGAAGAGGGGATTGGTGGTCACTTGACTGCTAATTACAAACTCATTTGAAACATAATTAGATTTTATTTCCCTGAAAGATCAATAGGATAAGGACTAAGACTGAAATACTATCTATAATACTAGCTTTGTTCACTTCTGTTGCCTAATTATGTCCAAACAAATCGCCAGATTTTTAATTTCTCAACACAGCTTTACTTTATTTCCTAACATACACTTGTTGAAAAATATACATTCTTTTAGTAAATCATCCCATTTGCTGAATTTAACAGCTGCCAACCTACATTTAAAAGCATTAACTTATCTATACCCACCAAAACATAATTTACCAGCACAAAGTATAGCAAACCCAGCAAACTGCTTTATATTTAAATATATATTATGTATAATACTGATCATTATAACACTTGTACACTCTTTATTTTTGCATAAATGTAGTATAAAATAGGTTATAGCATTTAAAAAAATGTCCAATATACATTTGTTTTTTTTTTCTGCCTGTTATTTTCATATCTTGTACTAGAAAATCTTCAGGGATCAGATTATCCACCATTGCCAATTCAAAAGATACTTGTTGAAGAGGTCATAGATGCAGCTTGACCGAAACATTGATTATTGATTTGAAAAACACAATAAGTGCTTCTTGACCGGGAATAGGTTTAGTTAGAAGCAGGACACCATGTTTCAGTGTTATTAGACCTGCTGATTATGGGTCTAGTTCATATATTCACTTACCATTTGACCTCAAAGCTACAAAAGTACTGAGAACACTATATTGTCTAAAAAGGGGAAGAAATTGGTAAAATCATAAGTGAAAAAAATAAGTTCTACTACAGCAAACTGGAAATTTCAGTATGTGAAGAAAAAAAACAAAGTAGGATTGGATAGACAGATTGATAGATAAATACAAAGAATGAATAAAAAGAACTATAATAATAAGATAGAAACATAATAAATAATACAGGAAAATAGATAAGAAGATAGATAAATAGTTTTAAAGGTCATAAATTAGATCAGTGTTTCTCAATCAGGTTTCATGGAATCCTTGGGTTCTTCCAGAAGTTGCGAGGGGTTCTTTGAGCAATGAGCAATTTCTCCTCTTGGATCAGTTTAACAGACACCAATGACCTTTTTTTGCTATCTGTAAGGGTGACATTCTTTCCACTGGACAGAAAAGTAAGAGGTAAATGTTAGGTGATATAGTAATTATAGAAAGGTTCCCTAAGACCAGAAAGTTAGTTTAAAGGGTTCCCTATGTTACAAGTCAAGAAAGGCTTAACCAGATAGATAGATTTAAGGATCAATGGACAGATATGCAGTGTACAGGGAGATATGATATAGAGATAGATAGATAGATGGATAGATAGATAGATAGATAGATAGATAGATAGATAGATAGATAGAGAATGCCATATAATGATGTGTGGTGCCCCAAAGTGGGATCATATATTACAGGCATCTGCATTGAAAAAATGTGTCTTTGACAATTATAAAATTCATTAACATATGCAATAGCCCTCACATCAAGGTAACTATCTGCCTGTTTTTCTTGCCAGTATACATCTGCATTGACTTACGATGGTGTTCTTGTAATGGCTGAAGCATTCCGTAATTTAAGAAGACAAAAAATTGATCTTTCAAGAAGAGGAAATGCAGGAGACTGTCTTGCTAATCCCGCTGCTCCATGGGGTCAGGGGATTGATATGGAAAGAACATTAAAACAGGTATGTCTTTGTATTCTTTGTCACCTACAAGGTAAAGGATTATAAAAAAAAAACTGACATTGACTTTGTATTCATGTATTTGTATTACAGGTTCGAATACAAGGTCTGACTGGAAACATACAGTTTGACCATTATGGCAGAAGGGTCAACTACACAATGGATGTTTTGGAGCTAAAAAGCAATGGTCTTAGAAAGGTAGGTATATATTTACTCAATGAATATGGAGGGACCAAAACTGATCCCTTTTCAGTACTGGTTTACTTGATTGTTTCATTGTTTATAATACATAGATTCATAGTTGGTGAGGTGTAAAGAGAACACAAGGACAGAATGACAGACACACTTTCTTGGCTCCTTGGTTATTGCCAACATTGCAAGCACCAGCCACCTGCTGCATTAATTGTGAAAAGGACAATAAATACAATTAATTAGACTTTAATTGGCTCCATAGTGTTTCTGGGGTAGGTCTTGGACCATGCACTCCAGCCTGAGAGTCAATAAGGGTAATTCAGAACTACCATCCAAAACTGAAACACAGCTTCTGCATTGACCTTTCTTTAATCATATTTAAATTGTTTGCATCCCTAATTGTTAGATGCTTTTCAGCATTTTTTAGTGAATTTTTTTCTGGTCAAAAACAAAATCTTGTACATGTGCGTATAGTGTTTTAGGACAATTGACTTATTACTTATTGGTCAGTCGAGCACAAAATTAGTAGCAGATGTGTTTGTTTGTAGTAGACTTTGATTTGACTGCTTACGTTACTTTAGCTCTAGTATTAAAGGGTTGATTTGGTAAAGATCATCAGTTCATATGTTTATTCATTTTTGATGTCTTCTGAATTTTATTTTCTAAGTGTCCATCTTTTTTTGCATGTACAGTTAAGCAAAACAAGTAATGACCATAATCTCTCTATCTTTAATAATTCAGGTATTGTTAACAAATACATATATTTTAAAAGCAGTAGCAACTTTGACTGTTTGAGATGTATGTGTATGAGAAGAGGAAATACACTAGTTCATCTATGGTCTCAGGTGTTTGCTTTTGAACCCCAAAAGGCAGCTAAAGCCTATGAACCTACCCTTAAAATGTACTCACATCTAGAAATATAAGCCTAAATCTGGGGACATAAACTTTCATCTTTGAAGTGGGTCCAGTAAGTACTTTCCAAGTAGCCGGAGCTCTACTTCACTTTGAAATGTGGAAGGACCCTCAGCATGATTTTGTACAAAGCATGGTTTTTGGCATTGTATGAGATAAATCTGAACTGTCCGTCAGGCATTGTTCATGATGGCATCAGGGTTGAGACCGGCCAGGCAGTAGATCTATAGTTTTTGGAAGTATCATTTAGGCTGCGTACACACGTGCAATAATTGTCATTGGAAACGAACAATCCATGAAAGATTGTTTGATAATTGTTACCAAAAAAAGTGCACAACGACTGGTCAACAACGCTGACGAACAAGGAATCTCACTGGAAACAAACGACCATTCTGGTGGATCTGTTTGGGTGACAATCGTTCACTATCTCATGTGTGTATGCTCATTCAGTGATCGTGGATTGCTCTATGATACACTTTCTCCTGTACATGCCACTTCCTCGATCGTTCAAACGAACGTTCCTAGTGTGCACATTGGTGGAATATATTTCAACAATTGTATCGTTACAGCATGTACAGAATTGTGCAGAATACGATTGTTCAAAAATAATCGGGAATAATCGTGGATCGTTCATTTTTTCAAACGATAATTATTGCAGGTATGTACCTAGCCTTAGAGGTGGAAAAAGACTGTGCAAGTGAGGAATGTCAGACAGGACAGGAAACAAGCCCAGCAAAGACAGCTATAAAAAGCTGACAGAAGTTTTAATACAATCATAATCAAGTTATAAAATTGAATTGTGGAGTAAATCCTCCCAGAATACAAGAAAAATGTGCCTAACCCTTAATTTTGCCACAAAGGTTACAATCTAATTGTGGATTCTTAACAAATGCATTTTAATTTAGGTTGCATTACTCAACTTATGGTAGTGAAAAGTCAAGGCACCACCTGGGTGTTCTCCGTGCCAGAGGTGTGTACACTTCAGGATGGATAGACAGAAATATAAATCTTTTGGCAGGCAAACATGCAGCAAAACTGCATGGCCAAAAAACAAATGTTGCACTCCAATCTTTGGACCACCTTTAGCCTTGATTATGGCACGCATTTTCCATAGTATCATTTCAATAAGATTGTTCAATGTCACAACAATAATTTCTGTCCATCGTATTCTATTAATGATGGGAGAGTATGACTGCTGCAAAAACCTTTCTCCAGACAGTTTCTTAATTGTATAAAGGTCTGGACTCTGTGATGGTCAAGTCTCATTTCTTGGAATATGCCCGTGCCAAAAGCAAATAGCCATTGATAGAAATACTTAGTCATTCATCATATTTAGGCAGTTAGCTAACCCCAGCTGATTTTTTGGGCACATCACATGGCTGAACCCAGGAAGTGCAGCAACCCCAAATCATAACACTGCCCCTACAGGCTTGGGGACTTTTTTTGCCAAGCATTGTATGTATTTCATGATGTATTGTGTATTTACTTGGTTGCCTGGAATACTGTTAACTATTATCTGATTCAATTATGTAAACAGCACAGTGCTGCTTTTCTGGCCTAAGTGTGAAATTACTTCGGAGAATTAAGCATGCATTCTATGTTACTGTGTTATTTCTCTGTAATCAATAGATAAGAATATAAAGCAAATTCTTTACTATTTACTGTGTATATTATATTTTAAAGCTATTTTGTTTTTCTAATGTGGATACCAGTATTCCTATCACACATACTACATATGTGTAGCAACTAAAAGGTTAATTGAAGAGCAAATGCATTTTTTTTCTGAATCTGCGAGAATTCTTCTCCCTCTTTAATTTACTTATAGCGTGCCCCTAGCTATGTGTTGTTGTATTCAATCCTCATCAGTGAGTCAATGGAGGAAGGACATGGGAGGGGTGATGGAGCGTGCCTGAATGTGTCACTTTCAATACTTTTATATGCATTGACAGTTGTGGCCAAGAGAGCAGGGAGTCATGCTGAAATTGCATTGATGCTGCTTCTGCAGTGGGGGTTGGGGATGGCTACAACGGGTTTTGACTCCAAGATGCACTACCAAATTAGTACATTATTCAGTTACAGCAGACTAGAACCAAACACATAATAGCCTGCATTATGTTCACATTTTTGATTCACAAGTAATTATTGTATTTCACTATTCATGTCATCTCCCATCGCAGTCCTGAGCGATTTCAACCACAAATATTTAGTGAAAATATGCAAAAACAATGGTCATCTTTCAGTAAACAAGCATATAAATCCAGTATAAAGATAACAGTTTATGCTAATGTTGTCTATTTCTATAAAAGCCAAGCTTTGTTCCAAATCCTGAGTCTCCAGTTTGGTCAGATTTACTGACCTTTGGTGATGGACAGTCTTACTGACCTTTCAGCTCAAAAGATGAGAGGTGGGGCCAAGCCTGACTTTCGCACGAAAAGTTGAAATTTGCATGTAACCTTCGCTGTCTGCAACATTGCAGTTTTCACTCCAGTTTACCTCTGTTTATTTGTTATTTTAGCATTAATTTGGAATGAATAACCCAGGTTTGACACATAAGGTTTTCTCACTCTATGGCTACTGTTTAAAGCTGTCTTTCTCTAAAAACTTTTTTCCCAGAAGAAACCTTAAAAATGTTGATCTAAATGAAACGCTGCTGAAATGTATTATAATTTTAAAGTATATTAGTGTGATCAGTTATAAATATTAAGATGAGAAATGTCAGGGGGAAGGGGACCCTTTACAATGGTAGCCAATGGGAAGAATTCTTCCTAATATTGGCCTTCCATGGGACCAATGGCCCTTACATTGATGATCAGAGGGAAGAGGGCCCCTTATAATACCAGTTACTGGGGGAAATGCCCTTGGATTGTGAGCCAGTGGGTAGGATGCCTCTTTATAGTGGTGATCTTTTGGAAAAATGGTCCTTACAATGATGATCAATAGACAGAAGACATATATTACAGTTAGTGGGAAAATGTTTTTGGAAATATTGGACAGCAGTGGGTAGAATGTCCCTTACAGTGGTGGATATTGGGAAGATGACTGTTTGTACTAGTGGTCCTCGGGAAGAATGCCTAATTATAATGATAATGAGTGGAAGGAATGACTGTTGGCAGTCTATGGGAAGAGTAACCCTTATATTGGGAGTAGAACATGTGGAGGGGGTGTGGGGTGAAGCAGGACTGCAATAATTTTGTAAAAACAGCTATGTGGCTCAAGTACAAGAATATTTAAATTAATCCAGAACTCATTTTCCCCACCCCCATGCATCAATGAGCTCCAACAGAACCCAGTCTGTTTAATACTTCTGGATAAGGTGGTACCCACATGCGGTGTTAAGGACATGAACAGCCGGTCAGAAAGCTGAAGCTCTGTCAAATGAAGGGTTGAAGGTGTGCTAAAGATCATGAATGTATAATGAACTACTAGATATAAAATCCTAGCATCATTTTAGTATGGTGGTAAAGATTAAAGGGGAGTAAAGCTGTGGGTTAGCATGAGCTCTAGAGGATAACTAGCACACAGTAAGAAGTGCCATTGGCTTTGAAAATCAGGAAGGAAGGGGTTGAAAAAGTACTGCATTACATATACATACAATATGCATTACTTTTACTGAATATCATGGCTAAATAGTCATAGCATGGCCAGAATCATTATCATAATTCTTTTATCTGTTCCAGATTTTTATTGAAAAACACAAGCCTAGTAAGATTGCAGACAAAGTATATGGGTGAATAAACAGACGACAAGGAGCAATGATGAGTGCAGTGACCCATAGCTACCAATAACATCTCATGAAAGTTGAATTCTGGTTTCTGAGGAATTCTGAACTTTGCACATAATTTATACATAAGATAAGAATGTTTAAATGAGAGTTGGCAGTGCAAGACTTTTGTAGCTGTTTTTAGTGGTTCAATGTACAGAGATAATACAACTGTACGCATATAAGTATTGTATTGAACCCTTGTATATTCTTTAGGCTGTCCTTGCACCTAGCATGCTCCTGACCATCCAATAAAGGGTGATTATATAATTATGATTATGAGTACAGGTAATCTGTAGAACACATTTTTTAAACACTTACTCATTGTATTAAAACCATTAATACATCTTGAACAAGAAATTATGTCACATGCATAATTCAGTGTCTTATATACTATGTGACCAAGACCTCGGCAGTGATAACCGAGGAAGAAGGAATGGAGCTTTTGTCTTGGACGTCTTTATTTAGACAAGCCTATGAAAATGCTATGAAAATGCAACTTTCAGACAATGATTGGCTGTGGGCAATGTTTTATGCATTCCTTTCTTCTGGGGATTAACATCTTCAAGCACTAAAAGAACGCGGCAAGTCTTTCCCTGACCTTGTCCGCCTGACATTTTTAGGTCATTTTCTACAATAATATAACCTTGAGAGCATCAGCTGAAGATAGCTATTTAAAATAATAATGTTATACAGATAAAAGCATGGAAAGTAGCAGTTTAGCATGTATACAGCGTTTATAAATCTGCTTTATAAAAGTAACTGTTAAAATGTTTTACCGTGCACTTGGGTACACAAGTGTGAAAAGTGTGCACAGTGTATGCTCTCCAAGCATGGCTGGAATGTAGGACTGAATGATACATTTAATTGACTGTCTCCATTCACGAAAAAGGTTAGTGAGGAATTTTTAGTGTGTGCAATCCTGCTTGGATGAACCCTGCCTTTTAATCCTATGAAAATTATTAAAATGTCTTCTTTATTACTACACAATAATTGTATAACACAGACATATTACGCAGCGCTTTACAAAGCCCATGGTCATGTCACTAGCTGTCCCTCAAAGGGGCTCAAAATCTAATGTCCCCACCATAATCATAAGTAATACAGTCCAAGATCAGTTTGGGGGGGAAGCCAATTAACCTAACTGCATGTTTTTGGGATGTGGGAGGAAACCGAAGTATCTGGAGGAAACCCACGCAAACACAGGGAGAACAAGCAAACTCCATGCAGATAGTGTCCTGGCCAGAATTTGAACCTGGGATGAAGCACTGCAAAGGTCCTAACCTCCGAGCCACCATTCAGCCCATATATATTTGTCCATCTATCTTTCTTTATATCTTTATGGCCTCTCTGTATGGCCTTCTCTGTATCCTTTGCAGGATTATTCACATATTTAAAACTGAACCCGAGGCAGTGACAAAACACATAAATCAAGCTCCTGCAATCACTAATACATTATTATTATTATTATTATTAATAATATTTTTTTTTTTTTGGTTTTTTAGTGTAAAATGTTAGGTTTTTGAATGTTACCTCAGTTTCAGCCTCTTGCAATCCCTCAGTAGTATAAGAAGCCAAAATTATCATGTGCTGACAAGTGTGCTGATAGGAGAAAACACATGACAGATGAGATAATTACTGTTGTTCTTCTTTCTTCACTGTCTTTTCGCAAGCAGGGATGGGTCTATGACAGGGGTGGGCAAACTTTTTTAGTCAGGGGCTACAATCTAAAATAAAATTTGACAGAGGGGCCAGGCCGATGGTAGAGTGGGCGCCGTTATTCCATCATGACACCACTGAACGTGACGTCATGATGGCATAGCCCCACCCACTCTATCATCGCAGATCTCAGCCAACTGTACACAACCCGCCTACTCTCCCATTGCAGGCTCAGATCCGAGTCACGTGTTCCGCAGCTCTGGCCGGTGCACTCCCCCAGCGGGGTCCTTCAAATGATCCTGCTCGGGGTGGCACCAGCCAGAGCCACGGACCACCCAAAGGGCCAGAGAAACATCGCTATTGGGACATATACGGCCGGCAGGCCATAGTTTGCTCATGCCTGGTCTATGATGACTTAGAAAGGAAGTGATTTAAATGATGAGGACATTTATTGGTAGGGAAAAAAATCCATCAGGGCAACTGATCTGGTATGTAGGGCTATCCTATCTATGATGCAGATACAGATGCATAACATCGGAACATTTAAAACAAGATGTGACTCTTCTTCAAGTGCAGAGAGGAACACTTTTTGTTGAAAACCTTGTTCTGCCTTGAATCACTGATTTGTATATTACAGACAAAAATTGCATTGACTCCATCACTGTCCTGGAAAAGATTTGGATTTGGATAAGGAATGGATTTTTTGAAAATATTTGCAATTTTTATATTTTACACATTACTGGTAATTGAAGCATTGTATACCTATTTGTACACTGTATTTGTTGATCTTAGGTTTCTATAATCGATTTATCCTAAAGAAGCGACTTAGTTGCGAAACGCGTCGAAAATAGCACTACCAAGAGACTATATGTTACAAAGAGATTAATGTTTAAGATCTTTGAGAAAGAACTTGTGATGTATGTTGTAACATTGTTTATGTTATATAGGCAATTGTTCAATTTTTATCTTGGTTTTTAAAAATGATCTACCATTAAACTATTTAATGTTTAATTTTACTTTATGCCTAAAAAGTCCAGTTTCTCCACACAATCATGAATATTGTTTAAATCAATTGGGATGTGCCATTGCATCTTTCAGATGTCATTTACTGACCAGCAAATCTTTATTTAATCAATTTCCTGGAATACTTATTCTTATATACTCAGATGCCCTAAACATCTAATAATCATTTTCATCTATCTTGGTGTTTTTATTTACCATATTTTTATGTAAAAGCAGTATTTCCAACTGTTGTAACATGGAGGAACCCTTGAGATAACCTTCAGGTCTTTGGGAACCCCTTCTCCACAGCTCATAGTTAATTAGTGTAGTGGTCAAAAGATCAAAGAGCCAAAAAGATCAGTGGTGTCAATGCCACCTGAGAGGCACAAATTGCTTGTGGCTCAAGGAACCCCCAGCAACCTCTGGAGGAACCCTAGGATTAAACACAATTCTGTTTGAGAAATATTGTGTTCAAACTTTGTGAATTAAGCCTCATGTTTCACACCAGTGGCCACCATAACATTTCTCCAGACGTATCTGGCAGATGGGTCTGTCCACGCTACTACTGTTTTCCAAAGATGGTGTATTTGGGCTGATTAACACAAAGAGAAAAATATATAGATGGTCCTACTTGGTTGACACATACTGCCCAACTGACGGCAAAGCTGAGGTTGATTAAACTAAAGAAAAATTAGGTCAGATGTCACAGTGTTGATGGCTTGTGTGTGTTCATGAGTTAAATTGTTACGAGAAGACAGTACAGGATCTGTCTAGAAGCTTAGTGATGGGCTGTAATCAGCAGAGTTTCTCCAGGTCTGTTGATGTTGGGCACACTGAGTTACTGTGCAATGCCTGTCATTGTTCATGCGGTATGAGATGGATTAAATTGCAATGCGAGTGGCTTACACGTCCCTGTTAGTGATTGTCTTGTGGATATTATTGACAGCACATGAGTATAGCCCTAGTGTTCTTACAGGCAACATAATTCCTGAATTCATTCTAGCAGAATGACTTTTATTTAGCCAGCAAGATTTTTTTTTTGGTTAACCGTTTATAAAAAATAAAAGAACTAATATCTGAAACCTTAAAACAAAATGTAATGTAACACAATTTATTAAGAAATGGGGTGTATTAATATTTTTTTTAATAATATTTTATTACATTATTCCCATCAATTTGACTTAGATTTGGCTATTTATTCATTAAAAGATAATGAATTTACTTTAGCGACTGCTGTGCTCTTTTGATAATTTGCCACAAGAAGACTGAATGAGTCTTAGTTTTAATTTGCAAAAAGCAATGCATTGGGGTTGGAATAGCTGCGCAACAAAATACAGCCAAATTGATAGGCAAAATTTAAGCCCATAAAAGTTAGTAACACAGCTCTTACTGTCTTAGGGTGTCCATGGGCAGCACGGTGGCTATGAGGTTAGCACTCTGTCCTTTGCAGTGCTGGGTCCCAGGTTTGAATCTCGGCCAGGACACTATCTGCATGCAGTTTGCATGTTCTCCTTGTGTTTGCGTGGGTTTCCTCCCACATCCCAAAACATGCAGTTAGGTTAATTGGCTTCCCCAAAATTGTCTTTAAACTGTATTAAGACATGACTATGGTAGAGACATTAGATTGTGAGCCCCTTTGAGGGACAGTTAGTGACATGACAATGGACTTTGTACAGTAATATGGTGGCGCTATATAAATACTGTGTAAAAAAAAATATTAATAGGGTACTTGTGTACACTTCCTTCTGCTCTCTTGATCTCCATTACATATTGTAGCATGATTTCGTAATTTACTGTGCATGCATGAGTTTGGCACTTTTTGTACATTTTGGAGGACATTTTTTATTAAAATTAAAGGGTATTAAATACCCTTTTATAAAAAGTAAAAAAAAAATCTGTTGATAGGTCTGCTTTCAGAATTAATTGTGTTTTTAGCCCACATTAGGATTTTTTAGGCATCCCAAAAAATTAGTCAAAAAAATGATTTTTTTTAATGCAATTTTCTTTAATTGCATCAAACTTTAAATGAACAAATGCCAACATATAGCAAAGAGATTAAAATCAAACAACATATACAGTCAACATAAGTCCCTCCAACAATGCTGTATTATATTCATATAAAGCATCGGTAACAGGGACCAACCTTTTATATTTAATATTGTTCATTTTTATTTCAATGTAAAAGTAATGTGACTTGCATTTAAATAAAATTTCTTTTCTTAATGCGTTTATTGAGATGCTCAAACAACCCCAATGTGGGCTATGAAAATTCTCAATTAATACTAGATTTTTGTTTTGTTCTCTGTTTAGACATCCTCTAGGTTTGTGCACACAGGCCTGCTTCAGTATATAAATAAATAGTAACTGAGCCTCTGATAGGAAATGGAATGTTCTGTCCAGCTGCCAACATTGTTCCAACACCAAAGGCTGTACTCATGTGCTATGCCAAGGGGATTTGGGGGACTTAAATTCAGGGAAAACCATAAAATTATCGGGACTTGTTGTTACTATCATGTTAGAAATTTGATTGTTCTAGTCATGTTAAACACTATAAATAATTTATTATAAAGTATCAAATTTCTCCTTTAAAATTATAAATTTATTTGTAAATGAAATCTCAAAAACGAAAGGCAAGCCTGCAAAATGCTGTTAGAAAGGAATGGCTCAGTCTAATAAATACACTACTGGGATTCAAGGATGACATGTACATAATTTGAATTCGCGTGATTACAGATGAGGGTAATGACTGTCTGCAGCACTGGCCAAATGCAATGTGAATGCCAAGAGACATCATTCAGTTGGGAAATAATCTCTGCACTGTCTTATCGCCATAAAACCGATCAACAAAGGAGCTGGTCAGTGCATTTAATACATGTTTGGGATTTGTTTTCTTGGCTAATGCGCTTGTCTCTAATTTCAAAGCCAGGGATAGCCATTGTCCTTGTTCCAGCTTCGCCAATAAAAAATAAGAACATCGTTTCTGTACAACTTGTTGCCAGCCTGTTTACATATGTAATACGGCTTGAATGGTTAGTCGTTGTAGAGATAATTGCCTGCAATTAACTTTCTACCCAGCTTGAAGGATCAAATAAGAGAGGATTTTTTTTTAATCTACTGGGGAAAATTTATCAAAGTGTTTAATGAGTCATAACAGGGCATCTGTCCAATGCAAATGGAATACATAAGTTATTTCTAAAATAATTTGTTGCAAGTGTTGTTTTCAGTTGCAAATTTTGGACCACCATTGAGTTATATTTTTGTACAAATGCTCTAAATCAAAATTCTATTCCATATAAAGCCCTTAAAGGAAAAAGATTGGTTAATATTCACAGACCATATATATAATAGGTTTTTATTGCTGTTATCGTAACTAAATGTTACCTTATAAACTGAGAACACTTTCTCTGTAGCTTGTTTTGTTACTATAGGAAGAAGTTTGTAGATTAGCCTCTAGAGGGAATTTCAGATGCTCAAGTTAGCCTAAGAGAGTAACTACAAGGCTCTTTCTATTTCTTATCAATGTTTGAGATATATTATTCCCATAGGGAGCTCACCGCTTTCAGCCGGTCTGGTTAAAGCCGAAGTAAACCCAAAACTAACCCAACACCAAACAAATCACATTTACCTTCAATCCCACAGAGCAGTCTATCTGTCGGGTGGTTTCTTCCATTGGGTCTCACGTTGTCCTGATATCCGTCTCTAGGCGCCCACATCTTTTCCTCACTTGTTACGGGTTCTTCTTCCTACGTCACCCGATCTTGCACTTCGCAGGCGCAAGATCAGCTGACGTAGATCGGGAAAAAACTTGCTGATCCCACTTTGCATGAGTCAGATCGGCAGTTTTTGTACCTATTGATGAAAGGGCTCAGGCATGCGCAGAAAGAGCAGCTAAGAGCCTACATCATGCATCCCGAGAGGCTCTGTGCTCCCATTCATTCTTGACCGCCTAGACGATCAAGATTTAAAGGAGCAGTCCTATACCCATTCTTTTTTTTTTTTTTTTTTTAAAACATTAACAAACAAAATTGTTACTTATAACAAAAGGGTTGTCTACCCTTTTTTGTAAAGTGAAAATTCTGAGTTTAGGTACTTTTTAATTTACCATAGTATTAGATAGGTAGCATGGTTGGCTCAGTGATTAGCAAACATGCCTTTTCAACGCTGGTGCATAGGTTACATGTTCTCCCTGTGTTTGTGTGGGTTTCATCAAATTGGCTTCCTTTCAAAAAATGTATACACGTCAGATGATTCGTGCCTGATTTGAGCTGTTTAGCTTGTCTCCGGCGAGAATCTAACATGTGTATAGAGATCATCCATGGGGTACCCCCTCCCTAAAGGATAGAACGGCCTTGTATGTTTTTGACCTACCTATGGTATGGGACACTAGATTCTGAGCCCCTTTGAGTGACCATTAGTGCTGCATAATATCTTGGTACTATAGAAATACAATATAGAAATACAAGCAAAAAATAAAAATAGTAGAGGCTGTTGACTTAGCAAAGTAAATGTACACTTTGCTTACTGAAGAAAAAGAGAATATTCACCATGTAATGTGAATGTTCACTTAGTATAGTAAAGTGAAATTGTGTTTCAGTGCAATCATCCAACAATGTGCATGCAAAATCTATTTTTTTTTTTATTCCCCTTAGGATGCATTTCAGTATTGATATGCATATAGTTAATATTATCAAAAAAAGCTAGTTGAATATTCTTTACTGCTTTAATAAATGACCCTTCTTGTGTTATTGAAGGTGGTGTGTGTGGCTGTCTTCCATCTTGTCCTTGATATCACTTTACTGGGCCAGACAAAGACTGTGTGTACTCCCGCATTGCTTTTGGGATTTGATATTTCAGGAGTAATTTATCAACTGAGCCAAGTGAATCTTTGTTTATTTCACACATCCAATATTCCCCTGTTAAAAGTTGCCTTGTTTTAAACTCCTTAACACAATGGGCCTGATTTATTATTCCAAGACTGGAACAGTAAGACTATCTTTGGAAAACCTGAGTGATCCAGCAAATCTGAACTGGATTTATTAATATCATTGCTATTAGTTTGCAAATGTTTTCAATCCTGGACCAGGTCCATTCTAGGTTTGCTTTGAGTGTATGTTTGGCAAAAGTCTGTATGAAATAAATGCCCTGACTATAGAATAATAATCTATGAAATAGAAAGATTTGATTGCTCACATTACTTCCTCCTACACACTGCATGAGCACATTCCTGGGCAGACTGCTTTTGCTTACAGACCACCCTAGGAAATGTCCAAATGATTAACAGGGGTAGGGTCAGGACAGTACAAATGGGGAGTAGTGGGTTTAATGAGAAACAAAACTAAGTTGTTTCAAGATAACTGCTGCAGCTTCTAATGCTTGAAGTCATAGTGTGTAGGGAAATGAGACTAATCAATTTCAGCAAATGAGAAATCTATATAGAAGTGTGCAGAATGGAAAGTAAAGCTGGTGTTCAGCTTTAACACACTTTGAACAATTCTAACTCCTTATGTTATCCAGGTCATGCCAGAAGCAGGGGTCATTGTCTAATTGCTGGCTATTGCTTAGACAGTGATTTTCAACCACTGTGCTGTGGCACACTAGTATGCCGTGGAAGATCTTTAGGTGTACCGTGGGAAATTATCCAGTTACCATTGTCGAGTGTCTGTGCTGTAGTGACTGGCAGAAAAAATGTAATACTCTTCCATGTCAGTGGGTGGCAGTAAGTAGCCTTATTGCCTTGTTTATTCTTAGAGACAAGAGAATTAGCTACAGAGTGTCATTTTGTTTTTTTGTGGTGTGCCACAAGATTTTTTAAATGTAAAATGCTCAAAAACGGTTGAAAAACACTGTGCTATGAAATCAAAATCCCATTTTTTCCCATGGTAGGAATAGGGTTGAATGAAATAAAAAAGTGAAAAAACAATATAATAAAACCATAGCGTTTTCTATTCTTTTACAAATGAACCTTAAAATTCTTCGTTACAGATTGGGTACTGGAATGACATGGATAAGCTAGTTTTACTGCAACATGAACCATCCTTAAAAAACGACTCTTCCGCCATAGAAAATCGGACAGTCATTGTTACTACAATTTTGGTAAGTCTTTTTCAAGATAAATTAACTTAATTGTGTACATTTTGTCTCATAAACTTTAAATTAAAAATACAGCTATACATTTTTTTAGTCTTTAATACCCGGGCTCCAAATTTATATATTTAAAAAAATCATAGAATATTTTTATGTATATCTATGCTATATATAATTGAGGTAATCCACTGAATTTGATATTATTTTTTCAAAATGGCAAACGTATTATGATTTACAATAAAAAAATGTAACATCCATATACATATATATTTTATTGTGTGGCATTAAAAGTTTAGTGTTCCAGTTAGCTGAAATTTGAAATATTGTTTGACACACTTTTTAAAAAAAAATGTTTTAATGCTTTGCAGATATACAGTAGCAAATTTCATGATTTTTTTTTTCAAACAATTATTATTCCAATAATAACAATACAAATAACATTTCATATAGATTTACACATAAGCCTCAACTTTTTTTTCTTCGAAAAGTATTTATTTTTTATACATTCTTACCATTTATGACTTAAACGATGGAAAAATGCATTCTATGTAATTTAATTTAATGAAATATACATTTCTTGGTTTTATTTTTTGATTTGACAATAAATACATTTCATTTATGTTATTTAATGGTACACAAAATTTAGGATTTCTCTTTCTGCCATCAAAATATTAATTCCTTAAGTTAGCACCATGACCATTTCTTTTTATTGTGAACATCAATTAAGTTCTACCATAGGTGAAAAATTATTGATATCAACATGCCACTGTGAAATAATTTAAAAAGATAATTTTGAAATTTACTATTGAGGATTTTTTATACCGCACACAAAAAGCCTAGACAGCCTCATTTTTTGCTGTAGAAAAGTAGAACATAAATCACCTTTCTTTATTGCACAGTAATATCAAGCGTATTTGTCAGCCTGAAAAGTCAGACATGCCCTTTAAATCTGTTGTCAACACAGGCGAGTGTAGGGTGACCTTTATTTGTCTGGACTTTCCAGTACATTTCTTTGAACTTTTCACCTGCTTTGTTACACTTGGTTTAAAAAGAAAACATTTATAAAACAATCTTAAATGGGGAAAAATGTGTTTAAGATTTTTATTTTTGGCTGTTGAACACCTAAGAAATGAATGGATATTATTTTATATATAAATATTGAAATAATTCTGCTGTTACAGGATTATTGTACATAGACTGCTTATGCATGATAAATTATGCACTCTGAGCTGTATGTACGTTGCATTTTTTTCCTGAAAGATTCAGTAATGGGAAATCATACTTCAGTACAGTCCTCCTCTTTTCAGCCTCTGATGAAGAATCCTATTTTAAGAAATTGATCAAGAAGGAACATTTTCAAGAACCAGCGACCATTCCTTGCTATGGCTCAAGTAAAATTCAACAATGTAGTCAAAGTAGTAATTTTTTTTTCAGTCTGTAATGTGGATTAATATCCTTCTGACTTCATAACATCCATCACACTACTGATAAAATGAGATATATTTAAATACTGCAATACTAAAAGATCGTACAACTGTTCCCCAAAGTTATCCAATAAAATAAGAATTGTAAAACTCATGGCTTCCTAAAAGATATCATTATACTTTTAAAACATAGCTTTTCATGTGGGAATAGTATGCCAAATTAAAAGCAACTGTTAGTTAAATGTATAACATTTAAATCAAAAATACAATATTCTCTACATTTTTATTGTTAAAATAAATTTAGTATTATTTTGTAAAATTATAGAAAAAAAATCCTTAATACTATATTCTACACATTTACTATACAAAAATAAGTCTACTTACATAATTTCAACAACACGTTTCATTATTTGCATACTATAGTGTTGTTTTAGCATTTCATTCTGTATATTATGCTGTTTTTGCTATATATTGCCTGTTGTTGTGGCTTTACACTTCACATTTCTAGACTTATACACAAGTGTAAGTGTAAAATGTTTATGGTAGTGTTTATTATCATTAGTTCTGAATTTTAAGTTCGATTTTTTTTTGCATTAAATGCTTAATAAAAAGTGTACACTTTCACTGCTGGCTTTAACATTGTACAGTAGTGCATTGTACAGTAGTGCATCCTGTATGTTTAAAGGAATTCCATAAGAGGTGGTTTTACTTAGGTTTTACTAAACCAGTTTTTGTATCCATTATTTTACAATAAAAAAGAAAGCAGTTACAATATTTAATAAAAGTAAACTAATAAAAAGAAAGGAAATATCAGGTTTCACCCTAACTAGTTTTTCCAGTATTTGTTTTCATAAACTATCATATGCACTAGATGATTTTGTACTTTTTATGTTGTTATATATCTTCAGCGGCCCCTACATTAGGTATATAAATTGTGACCATTTTGTGCCTTGCAGATATAATTTAACATATAGGGGTGTGCAAGGGACTGTGGAAATTGGTTCTACAAAATAGAGCATTACAAAATTGTTTGAAATGGTCATTTTTAGGAACCCCAACATAATCTATTTTGTGCTGACACTTCTATTAAAATGATGAGTTATCTACTTTACATACTTTAAATGTTGTTTAATGTGTATATGGAGGCACATGTATTTTTCTTTTTCGTTTTGAATAAAGAAGGTCATGGATTTTTGCATACAGTAGGGTTCCTATTGCTTTTTATGGGTTGATTCACCCTCTTTTTGTATACTTGGAACCATTGTGACTAAGACTAAAAGTAGAGAGGACACCAAAAAATTTGATTTGAAAAGGAATAGAGTAGTTTCTAATGAAGTGCGGAGCTTACATATACAATTATAGGCAAATGAGGAAAATTCCATTTATCATAGAAGGTGACAAGGTAGATACTGATTACAAGAAAAGGATAAGAGGTATGAAAATTGTGGAACCACCATGTTCTAATTACATAATCCCATACCTTGATATCGGGAGGTGTATAAGAGGCAGCAATTCCTAAATTTACATGGCAGAAAAGTGTGGCAACTGGTTTGCAAGCAGTGTGGAAGTGATCATTTACATCAAACTGGTGCAGTCCCCTCTAAAGAGTCCTGAGAGTCTTCAATACCACCTATCTTCCATCTATAATGTCATTTTAACATCCATACCCCTGTCTTGACAGTTCATACATTCAGCTATGTAAATACAAGCATTAACACATTTTACAAAAAATGACTAAGGATGAATTATTTTATTTTAAAAGAGTGGTTCCACAACATTCACACCTTGTATTCTGTCCAATCAACAGTTGACAAAAAACATTTCCTGGTGATTGGATTGGGGTGACTTATTCTTGTGGCTATAAATGCTGGGGTATGCTCCTTACATCCATTAGAACTGAGGAATCAGCTTGAATAAGTTGCTAAATATATTTAAGTTTTTAGCACAAGTCCAGCTGAATGTTAAAAGCTACCACTAGCAAGAAACAGGGATGCGGAACTTTTACCCTTATAGTATAAAAAAAAAATTGTGTACTACATGTTTTTTCTATGGGTCAGAAAATTATTGTAATTCTCTGCCGTTGGACACAGGCAGCCAAACTAAATCCCTGACAGGGGGTGCAAGCCATTCCTTATATTATTCAAGATTATTATTAATAAAC
This sequence comes from Pyxicephalus adspersus, assembly GCF_032062135.1. Lineage (NCBI taxonomy): Eukaryota > Metazoa > Chordata > Amphibia > Anura > Pyxicephalidae > Pyxicephalus > Pyxicephalus adspersus. The sequence goes on from NC_092858.1 coordinate 18,693,977, forward strand.
TGTATTGAAATAGTTCCAACATATTACACAGTGCTGTAAATTAAATGGGGGTTGCAAATGACAGACAGTTACAAACAATGACACAAGAGGAGTAGAGGACTATATATACTTAAAGACCCATTTACACAATAAAACTGTGCTTCAGTGGTACTCTACATACAACATTTGTGCAGTACAAGTTTTTGTAACACCTTCTTTCGACATAGAGAAGTCTTTTGCACATGGTTGAGCCAAATTATGGTGGCAATAGATCTATTACGATATAATGCATATGGATTACTCAATTCACTGATGCACATTTGCTGATAAAAAAAATGATTTAAAACTGTTTGTTTCAAGCAGAGCTGGGACTTGTTCGATATATATAGATTTTCTGGCCAAGCAAACTTTAGCACACCCATTCATAAGGCAAATAATAGCCAAACTATGTCATTTTAGGCCATTAATCCCATAATAATATGCAATATAGACGCCTCAATGCAAAAAATACCACCTTTATTCATGATTGGGAAAGTTAAAGTGGATGCATGAAGTCCCAATTGACCATATGCATTTTTTGAGGACTATTCTTAATGTTTTCTAATTGATCTGTATGTGAAGCACACATGTCAAATGCCTTTGCCATTTATATATAGCCCTAGATAAATCTGTTGCAGTCAGGCTACCCAAAGATTAAACCTAGAACATTAGGTGAGCAAGTCAAGAGATGAATGATGAAGTGATAAAACTGAGCAAAAAGGAGCAGCTGCAACAATCACTAAGAGATATTGGTAGCTGCCATTTCCTGAAGTTCAACTCCACAGGATCCACTTACACTAGTAAACCTACAAATGATGTTTCTTCTTCTATAGTAGAATGAGTAAAGAAAAATAGAGGATCTTACAGCACCAATTAAGACACAATACAGACTGCCATGGTGTTGTTAAGGTATCTATGGTTAGTGTGCAACTCATGAAATAAAGCTAAGATTGAGTTAGTGATGGGGGGTGAGTTAATGAGGTGGGCAATGTGTCCCTGCAATCCAACCATATAGAAAATGTAGCACTTATGGAGTAACGGAAGGATTTGAACCTCCAGTGTATTTTCCTCTTGTAAACAATTTCTTGGACAAAGGGCCATATTGAGTAAATCCCCAGACAGTTTTGCAAGCTAATAATCTTTAAATGACTATATCAATTAAAGTAAAGACATGGAGGTTCCAGTTGATGCACATGTAAGCCACCGTCCTTGTAAGACAATAATGTAACAGCCTATAGCCTTAGGTGTGTAATATGTATCTGTCAAGTAAGTGTCAAGTGGAGGGCAATGCTTGAATTTTCTCTAGGGAGATTAGATTAATAATCCCCTCCAGAATTTTATTGCAAAAAAAGTGTTTTGTAATTTATAAATAGGTGTATACAAGAGTATTGGTAAAAGCATTTAGGTAAGATGTATGTGTAAAACAAACACTGATGTAGTAAATGCAAACATACAATTGAATATATTAAAAATGCACTTTAGCAACTAGCCAGCCCAAAAAACTGCCAAAACTGTCAAAAGTAAATCAATAATGTGAATCATGAGAATACACATATATTTATTGTCTTTGGGGCTCTTTATACAAATCTGGGACCCTCTCAATTTTCAAGTGATCATTATATATTAGTAATATTCAAGGTGACTTCTTGTCTAAGACTAGACATGCAGAATAATTCTCCTTTTTTCCTTTTTTCTTTTCTCATGGAAAGTGAATGCTGAATAGGGTGCCCTTGATAGTTCTTGTGTAAGGCCCTTTACTGACTATGTCTACCAATGATTTTTAATATATATATATATATATATATATATATATATATTCATCACCAAAAACACACGCTTAGTGGAAAAAATGCAAATCAAGTACTTAAGTGTTCAAAATATAATATTTCATTCTGTATGCAATAGAGTTATTTAACAGCAGATGCGTACTGGATAATTGCTGATATGTACATGCTGGTCAAATGATTTGCTTTTCTGCATAATTATACATCCCTAAAGGATGGATTTCTGTGAATGAAATGTTGTTTTCTTTTTCTTATAAGGTTTGTGCATGTGCTTAGCACAAGCAATAGTGTGTCACTTCACCATTCTCATATTTTGTATACCGTAATTTAGTTTGTACCATAATAAAGCTTACTTTTAAAAGACATATCAAATCATGTTTTCTATTTTTTGACATGTTCCTGAAAAAAAAACCCACACAGCAGATTTGTACACTCTGTGCTTAATAAGGTAAATTGTGTGTTTTATGTAAAGTTTAAAGTTGATGAATGTGATTTTTAGCAGCGTACAAATGTATCTGTATTACTTCTGTTTACTTAGAGTTATGTTATGGTCTAGTTTATATTGATATTTTTCTTGTTGATGTATTAAAATGGTGTGTTTTCTGTGAACCGTGGTGCAGAGGCTATTATTTTCTTATTTTGTAAATCCATAGTAAGATTACACATTAGGTACTTGTATAATATTATGTAAGGTAGAAAAAATCTCTTACAATCCCAAGTATGTATATAGTGAGCCCACCTCTAAACATATAACCAGAAAAGGAGCTTAGGAATGGGTTTCAACAGGAGGAGAGGTTTTGAGACATACAATAAAATATGAGCTTGTATTTTTTCTTGTTAAATATCACATTGAAAGAACATAATAACAAATATAACAAATACAAGTAATATCACAATATACACAACTGAATTTGGTGCATATAAAGTGTTGTCACCCAACACGTTTCATATGTATGTGCTTCCTTAAGGGCATTTTAAAAATAAAAGATGTCATTTGAGAATTCATGTTGGCGGTACTTTGGAATAGGTATCTAGTGAAGTTGTCAATAAGTCACAAGTTGAAAGGGTGTCCCAAGGGAGTAATAATGTTGGTAAGTAGTGTAGCAAAAGAATAGGGTTAACAGCCCTGTTTGAAAGGAAGCTGTATAGGCAGCAAAGATCTTGGAACCCTGCTGTTCCTGGTCCTTTTTCACTCAGCACTTTACTTTGTTATTCCAGTAGCAGTTACTTGTATGATAATCTACGCAATATTGCACTCATTCTTTTATCTAATGCCAATGTGCTTCAGGACATTTTCCAAGCTTTTATTTAAGTTTGAGTCTTTACTAGAGAGATTTCTCTCTTACTCCTTCTCTCTGTGATCCCAGGCAAAAAAAACAAATGCCAGTATCACCAAAGTGCCAAAACTCAGAGGGCAATAAGGGTGTGACAAATATTCCAAACCTTACCTACTCTACATAATAATGTTTTTGGTGGATATCTATATCATCATCAAATGAATGCCTTATTACTCTCTATCCTCAACATGATAGGATATCTCGATAAATCCTAATAAAATAGCATTAAAATCCAATCAGAATGTGCCAAGAAAAAAGGATTAAAAATCCAAAGTCATAAAGAGGACGTAACTGTCTGTAAGGTTTTTTTTTTTTGTATATATATTTATATAATATATATATATATATATATTTATATATATATAACATAAAGTTAATAGAAGGCATCTTGTTTTCTCTGCATTTCGATATGACTAAAACAATAATCTGTCTTCCTGTGATTTGTGCTGTATAAGTGAATATAGAGATATAATCATATATTTTGTGTGTATCTTTAAAGCACCAATATCCTAAGAGTAAGCCCTTCTTGCCTGCACAACATATATAAAGTGAGGAGATTAAATAGAAGGAGGGAAAGGGGAATCTCAGTTGCCTTGGAAATGCATCAGGATGGATTCTCGTTTTCTAATCAGCAGTATCTACTGAAGAGGTTAAAACTGAGCAAACGCTAAGCCCTCCAGTCCCTTGGAATTAATTCTCTATATTGCTTTTACAGAAATACAGAAATGTAGGTGCACTTTATGATCAGTATTCCACTTGGATGGCAATTCAAAGTATGCGGTTCATTGCATATTTGTATCTGCATGTGTTAGTCATCTTCTTGGGAGATCTCATTAGGCCTCTTGAATCCAGATGGCTAGAAGAAGCTTGTATATTTGCTGAAGCATGCCCAGAGCTCACATCAGTCTTCAGTTTATGGGCTTTGAATGTAGCTGCATGGTTTATTAGAGTTGGGTGCTCGTCGGGGTGTGTTCTTATCGTGGTAAAATAAATGGTGATCTCTTGAAAAACCACCTTACCACAGCCTTCCTCCCTTTTATTTTATATCCAGTATAGCTTTATTGCAATTAATGTCTTAGAGATACACTACCGATCCCACTAACTAGTGGGGGAGTTTCCCATAAAGTGTGGACCAAAAACATCTGACAGCTTTTTTTAGGAAAACCTATCACAAGAAAATCATGGAGACTATCAATGCCGTCCATGATCAGGCTTAGATGCCTAATTGTCATGGTGAGTCACCATCCTTGACCAAGTATGCAAATAAAAACTTCTGATGTTTTTCTGGTTTTGTTGATCTGATTGCTTTGTCTAGGTCTATATAACAATTTAATACTAGGTGACCTCAGAGAGCCCAGTAACTAGCTTAGAAATATTTAAAAGGAAACTTCCAACAAAGAGGTTCTTGGTGCCCCATAGGTAAAAACCCTGGGCTGTTTCCACAAGCTGCAATAAAAACCTAATGTAATGTGCAAAGTGCAGGTACCAGAATTAGTTTTGTAGTATTATACAGATATACTCACTGCAAATTTACCACCTTTATACTTACTGCCACCTGCATTAAATAAATGTTGAATAATGTCTACTTGATCTGACAGTCACAGTGCTAACAACTTTAACACTGTAAACATTTTAAATACAGAAATTTTATGGAAATGGCTTCAGCATTGAAAACAGTCATAGGTAAAATGCACTAATGGAGTTGAGACTGTTTTAATACCAAATACTGATGTAGATATTACACAGATAATTCATAGTTGCACGTTCTATCAATATAGCAAGAAGAAGCCTTATCAGTGAAACACTGATGTAGGCTTGTCTACCTATCAGCAGCAAGATTTTTATGTGTGTTTGGCTTTGTAAATCAATTAAAACTGTGACCAACCAAAAAAAATTTAAACATGTTTTTATATACTGAGGATATTCAATTTACATAGTTATATAGTTAGTTAGGTTGAACCATAAGTCCATCAAGTTCAACCGCTATAGAAACAAACATATAAAACCCCATAGACATTGTTGATCCAGAGGAAGGGAAAAAAACCCTAGTTCAATTTGCTCCAACAGGGGAGAAAAATTCCTCCTTTTACCGTGAGGCAATCGGATGTTCCCTGGATCAACAGTCTCTGTTATCTTTACTTTAAAACTTTAATTTGCAAAGTAAACAGTCTCTACACTTATAAATTGTGTAGCCTACATAACATCTATTATTAAATAAAAGTGTGGTCATGATAATGTATGGCTGGATGAGGATTTGACTGAGGACATACAATCAGAAAGGACTTCCTGGCTCACAAAGACTGGTAATGTTTAATTAAATGTCTAATATGAAAGGTTAGATTGCTACAGCCAAATTCAGTAATACAGACAAATACATCATGTGTATCCATTTACAGTCCGCATGTAAGTCTTTTCTAAAGCGCCAAGTTTATCTAAACCTATTTACAAAGCTGCTGGGCTCATTGTTTTAGAAGGTAGACAAATCTCAAAAAATAAGCAGTCAACATCTGGAGTTGATTCTTGTACATAAATTACAAGTTACAAAAGGTCATTACAGATTTTACATTCACAACTCAGTTGGAAGTACATGTAAAGCCAAAACTACCATGTAAATCCGAAGCATCAAACCTCTGTCATTTTTTGGTTTCTGTGGCATTTTCTCTTCTCCACTTTCTATTATTTTAAATCTTCTCTTCAACCTCCTCTTTTACCTTCTCTCTAGTAACTCAGTTGTAAGTATATGTAAAGCTCAAACCACCATATAAAGCATTAACCTAGAAGAACAAAGAAAAAAAAAAACTCTGTCATTTAATTAATGGTTTATGTTCCATTTTCTCTTCCCTTCTCTTCCACCTTCTCTTTTCTTTGTTTCCACCTCCTCTTCTCTTCCACCTTCTCTTTCACATTCCCTTCTGTTTTACCTTCTCTTCATTCTTTGGTGGTCTTGGTGACCAATTTCCCTTATAAAGGGACCCAACATAAAGTAAAGAATATAGACCCCAATGGGACTGAACCCTCCCTAGTAATTACCAGAACCTCAAGAACTTAAAAAAAATAGAAATTGGCTTTTTGTACACTTTAATAGATGGTACTAGTCACATTGGCCAGGGAATCACAGCTTAAAATAAGATAAGTTATACTTATATTTTGATAAACATGCAGTACACAGATTACAAGGAATGGTCTACAATCTTTTTTACTGTTAAACAAGTGCTCAAGCCATATGTATTTTTTCCATGTATGATTTGTTCTCATTACCTATTACTTTTGGTCACCTGAAGTCATAGAAGTAGCACTAAAATCTGCATTGTCTGCTCTAAACATGGCTATGAATAAAATAGATATGAAAGGTAACATAGGTATATAAACCACAGAGACACTTAGTTAATTCATTATTTTCTGTTTTCTGTCTATGCATACATAGTTCTATTTAATTACTATTACTACTAAATACTACTCAAAAAGAATTTATAATTTTATAACATTTTGCAGTGCATTGTAATTTGAATTGTATTAAGTTTGAGGTTATAAAAACTAAATTGTTACTTTTATTGGCATACAGTAATTTGCATATGAATATGGTAATATAATTATTGCATATTCATTATTTATTACATACAGTTCACATAATCACTTTAACATGAAAAATAGCAGTGTTTGCTTTATCAACTCAAATAAAATATCAGTTAATTGCAAATCTGTACAAGCTACAAAATACTTTGAAGTTTTGGAAGCTACAGAGAGAACGGGTGATTTTTTTTCCACTTAAATTACCATTACCAAAATGAATCATGGTATAACATCATATAAAAGGTATAACCTTGAATATAAGTAAAATTGAAAAAGGTATAGAATGGACAACTCTATACACATTTCATATTTTTAAACATTGTAACTGTTGTTTTGACATCTTTCACTGTTTTTCTCCTTGTAGTTTAAGCTGCAAAATCTTATGTGTATTTTGTTGTATTATTAGAACAGTGTTGTAACCTTTATATATTGTTGTACTTTTTAATGTATATGGTGTCTTCATTATACAAGGTGTTTGTTAAAAGTTTTTGTTTGTAAAATTTTATATCCAGTGAGAAATGCACTGCATTTTAAAGAGTATTTTCACCTTTATATGTATGTCTATGTACAGTAGATTGTCATTTGTGACAGGGCAGTTGAAGTATATATGTTAACATAGAACATGAAGGCAACGTAAATCCCAAACTATCATTTAATTTAACCCAAGTGTGTATTTTGAAGACATGTGGCATTTAAGGACAGTGTTTTGTGCAATTCTTGAAGCAATTACTCTAAGATAATGATATCCGTTTATTTTTTTTCCTGGAACAGGAATTGAAACTAGCTTGGTCTAATTACATTACAGTGAACCTGACCTGGCCTAAAAGTGGCTAAAATCACAGCGGTGTCAGTGTGAAGTATCATTTTTAGTAGAGGCAATCAATACTCCTCAATTTGAAAAAAAGTCCCATCACATCATGATATTATTTTGTTCTATTATTTTGTTTGGGAAGATGTTAAAGCTCTGTGCATATTTTGGGCCTAGAATCCAAGGGTTTCACTACTGAAGTTAGATATAGATTAGGTGTAAGTTAAAATAAATAATCAATTAAACTAATATGAGTGCATATAAGCACCACAAGCTTCCAACTATTTAGTGCTGTTGTTAACATTGAAACATGACCAGTTGGGTTTCACTTTGAGTTGACTTTTGCTTTTAAGGTCTTGTAAAGCCTGTGCATCCAGTGACAATAATAGCTCATTTAGTTGATTTTACATTTTGTAACCACGTTTTTTTAAAGTTACTTGTATGAATCCTTTGAACGCTAATATAAGTAATTATAGCCTATAAAATCCTAGCTTCTTTCCATTCTTTCTTTGGAACAACCGCATACTTGATTAGTCATGTGTGGTGGCAAGATTTAAGAATTAGGAGGACATTGGTTTACTCCTACCCTTTGAATATTGTAACAGAAGAACAATACAACCACTTTACCCATGCAATCTGCAAATTTAAACTAAATAGAAAATCTACTATATATAGCTTCTTTCCATTCTTTCTTTGGAACCACCACATAATTGGTTGTTCTTCTGCTACTCCATACCAGGTTATGGGTAAATTTGCCTCTCGCCCAGGATGAAGTTTATTGTCCAAAGGTGGAAATACTCTTTGAGCTTGTAATCGGTGCAATAAACATTTGTTAGTGTATTTTGCTAACAGCATTATGATGACACCTTGTAACCTTTATGAGAACATAAGGCACCTCCGCTTCAAATCATTCCGAGCATGTTTCTCTTTCAAGTTTTCCTCTTTTCATTATAGGAAGCCCCTTATGTAATGTACAAGAAAAATCATGAGCTGTTGGAAGGAAATGATAAGTTTGAAGGATATTGTGTAGATCTGGCCTATGAAATTGCAAAACACATTGGTATCAAGTATAAAATTGCCATTGTCCCCGATGGAAAATATGGAGCAAGAGATTCAGACACAAAAATCTGGAATGGAATGGTGGGAGAACTTGTATATGGGGTAAGCCATTGACTTGAATATCCCTGAATGATAAAATGTGGATTTTATGATTGCCTGTTTTAATATCTAAATGAAACTGTTAAAACTTAGTGAAGTATCTAAATACAATCTGTTCATTACAAATAAACAATATTTTAACATTGTAATGCTAACTCACATTTTATTCTGCAAAAGAATAAAAAAATGCTCAGTTGATACAATACAGCCAGTAATAACCGAGCAAAGGGTTTCTTGTTGCTCCATCGGATTTTCTGGGTGCTTCTGTGTTGATGACATTGTTACTTTTGTGATAATTACGTTATTGCATTAAAGCAATTGTGTTAGGTTCTTTAAAAATAGAACTATAAAATAGAACTAAAAGTATAAATCCCTGGACAACTGTGGCTGTGGAGGTCCCTGGACGTCTGTGGCTGTGGAGGTCTGTGGCTCCTACCGGCACTTCATTCCAGGCCTTCCTTGGACATTTTGGCATTCAAGACTTCCGGGAGTGTGGAATGTACCAACCCCATAGGGATATATTCCTCTTAAATGACTGCTGAGGCCCATAGTTCCTTAAGAGTTTGAGGATGGAACACAGTTGGGGAACATAGGCATTCAGCACTCCCAGTGTCAAGTGCCATGGCAATGGTGGATGATGCAGTTCTGGAAAGTATGAAAGTTAAAAGCAATAGGCTGCCAGAAGGAGTTAGGAACCTTTCTTCTCCATTCTGAAGAACCTGGCAGGCTCACTTGATTTTTTTTTTTAATATTTCACAGCTAAAGTAATGTCTTTAGTTTAATTAATATCGGATCACATATTACCATTTTTTAATGCATAATGGTTATTTCTTTAGCAAAGAGCAAAATAAAATATGGTTTTACTACATACAATTAATTTTAGGATGCTTTTATGGTTATCAATGGATGTTGTGTCTGTATTAAATCTCTGAAATAATTATGCTTTGATCTCGTATAATACAGTTACGTAGAAAACAGACTTTAAATGTTTTTGTTTATTGGAAAACTCAGCAGGATTGCATTATCACCATTCTTGTACATTTTCTTAAATGGTTTTACAAGCTTGATAATTAATGTATTGGATATTTGAACTAACTAGGCCTGCTCCCTCTAAGCTGTGGAATCTAAAAATAATAGCAGCAAAAAGTAAGCAAATGTGGTAGTGCATTGTTCAGGTTTGCATCAATTGGTAATTGATCTCAGCATGGATGAGTTTTTGCCTGGTTTTGAGAGAACATTGGTTTGAGTTTAGTCATTGAACACATAGATTATTCTAATTATCATGTGTTCATAGGAAATACAATTTAATGCAATGGAATGCAATATAAATGATATCCTCAAAATATTGTATTGTCTCCTTTTCAGAAAGCGGAGATTGCTGTGGCCCCTTTGACTATCACCCTTGTGCGAGAGGAGGTCATCGATTTCTCTAAACCTTTCATGAGTTTAGGAATTTCCATTATGATAAAAAAGCCACAAAAATCAAAACCAGGAGTCTTTTCATTTTTGGACCCATTAGCCTATGAAATTTGGATGTGCATTGTTTTTGCCTACATTGGCGTCAGCGTAGTCCTTTTCCTCGTAAGCCGATTTAGTCCTTATGAGTGGCATACAGAAGAACCAGAAGACGGGAAAGACGGACCCAGTGACCAACCTCCAAACGAGTTTGGAATTTTCAATAGCCTTTGGTTCTCCCTTGGAGCCTTCATGCAACAAGGATGTGATATATCACCAAGGTTTGTATGCAAAGTTTCCAAGCAGAAATCCCTACACATGTGTGTTGCAAAAATATGGTGATCCAAGAATGTTTTTTTATCCTAATACATGCAAATATGATACATTGCTACAGTATAAAGTTATTTTGTGGGATTCCTTTTTTTAATAACTGAATTGGAATGCATGAAGAGTTTTGGATCTCAAAAGAGACCTGAATCAGAAAGCAGCTTTAATATCTCCAGCAGATTACAGGAACCATAAAGATAGATTAGAAGGATTGTTTATGTTTTTCCATTAAAAAGAGTGCATTTGAAAGCAAGGTATAACTTTCCCCCACCCCCACCCCCTTCATTTGTAAAACTCAGTCCTGTAATCATGGCTTCACTGTTTCTATGACTTTATTGTCATGGGGCTTTGATGCGGTTGTGCATTACAACTCAATAGACTTCTATTAAACTTTTTTGTGCCATCTATTGCCATCTAAATGTAGGAGCTATAAAGCTGTATAAATGTAGGAGCTTGTTTTAGAGTGCCCTTGTACTTTAATATTGAAAGTTTAATGTTTAAAGGGCAAATCCAAATAAACCCTACCTAATCCTAACCTGTGTCAATGAATACCATTTTCAGAATTTAGATAGTATTGTAAAATAGCATATTAAAGTTCACATTTTTTCTGATTCAACCATTATTTCTGAACAATGACAATGAATTTGACAGTTGCAAGAATTAAATTAAAAAGAAAATAATTGTAACAATAACTTGTAACAATTGTGCAATTTTGTGGCATTAGTTTGCAGAAGGGTCTCTTTCTGTTCCACCATGTCCGTACCCCTATACACACAGCTAAATCCAGAACATTATCTGATTAGTTTAATGTGGAGGAATTCAAGTGGCCTGTACACATCCCTGATCTCAAAGTCATTGATAGCTAATTTGGCACCGATTACCGCAAACATTTTTCAAAATCTTGTAGAAAACTTTCAGAAAGAGTGGAATGTGTTAAAGACACAAAGATCCAACTTATACGCATTCTTCAGCCACCTATTATGAATTCCAACCTAAAAACTCTTGGATCACTTAAGTGATCTTAGCAAGTGAACCCCAAGTACCCTGAAGTCTCCCAACAATATATATATATATATATATATATATATATATAGTATTTATTTCATTACATAACTACTTTACATATGCATTCGAAATATATATTTAGCTGTTTGGCTGGAGTCCTCCTTTAAACCATTAATAGAGTCTGTGATAATGGCTGTCAAATTTTGGAAATTTATGTAGGCGCACAATACAGAGATTTCATGTTTCTCAAATCATCCGTGATTATTTTTATGACATAGACTTTTTGTTTGAATATTTTATTGCTACGCTTTATATGGGCACTGTATAATAATACTTTATGCAGTGTAAATAAAAATGTCCAAATGTTCAGACATCTGAAGCTTTACCTCTTAAGATGGCACAATAAATAAGTAAATTAACTGAATAATGTATCAAAGATCAGTAAAAGATTTGTCTCCACAGATGCTTTACAGATACCAAGCGAAACTTACAGAAAACAATTGCCAGGAGGCAGACAAACTGTAGAAGCTGCATGTCTCTGCATGGGTTGATGGATTTTAGGGTTAGCAGTCACATTGTAACTGGTCTCATGCTCTGGGGGAATTTGTAATCCCACCACTGCCACCACCACTTTGAATAATCTGACATCCTTTTTTAGGTTTATAGACCCCATCTCCATAGTCCTCATTATTTTATCTTTATTGGTACCACTGGCTAAGAACTCCACCCCACTGTTTTTAATGGGGTTTTGCAGTTTTAGTTTAAGCATTAGGTGGCTCTGCAGGTAAAACCTGAAATCCATTGGCTCCCGCACTGGCACCAATAATTTCAGCAAGCTTGGAATAGATTTATTCAAACTCATTTGCTATTAGTTGGCAAATATTTTTAATCATAGACAAGATCCGTTGCAGGTTTCTTGGATCACCCAGGTTTTCCCATGATAATCTAATTTCTCTAGCCAGCAAGTAGGGAGCATTGGGTAGGTGGTTGATCTTTCAATTGAAAACATGTTTTGATGACATTTCTGTACTCTGCGCTACCATGTGTAATAGATGTATGTAATGAAATGCAAATTCTTAAAATATTGACAGCTCAAATCCTATACTGACACATTCATGTTTAGATCTCTCTCAGGTCGCATTGTTGGAGGTGTATGGTGGTTCTTCACCCTCATTATTATCTCATCCTATACGGCCAATTTGGCTGCCTTCTTAACGGTTGAAAGAATGGTTTCACCAATCGAAAGTGCTGAAGACCTTGCCAAACAAACAGAAATCGCATATGGAACACTAGATGCTGGATCAACAAAGGAATTTTTCAAAGTAGGTGAATGTGCAAATGACAGTATTGTTTGACAGTTTGTAATTGGGGTAATATATATTGGTTGTAAATAATGAACTCATTTTTGAAACTGATATATAGGTCTACTTTATAATACTAGATTTGCTTTTCACTGGTCAGCTAATATGCTAGAACAGTATACTGTCCAGTTTGGTTGAAGCTTACATGATGGGTAGAGGTAATTAAATGATAAATCCAACTAACAGAATGCATGTAGTGTGTAAACTATCTGTAGCTCTGTGGCCTTGTTCTGTTGAAATCTTACAAATCTATATAAAACCTCCAAAGTCAGAGATATAGAAGAGCAGAACGCAGGGTCATACGTTGGTAAAACCAGGGCTTTCAAAAGCAATTCCACCAAAATGTGCTAAATGTGATTTTTCTTTTTGAGTAGAGCAGGATATTGGTCACCTAGCTTGACTTTTTCCAACTGTCTAAAGCCCTGGGTAAGAGACCCCAAAGCACCCAGAGCAGCCATTGCATTACATTTTCTATATTGTTTGTGAATAAAATATTAGAGCATGGGATGCCAATACAAATCTTGTGTGACTCCCTTCAAAAAAAGGGTTTGTGTATATAAATTGACGTTGTCATAGTCATTGACTGCTGTCTGCTAATTTAAAAAGTTCAAAAATACTTTAGGGTCCTTTCATTTAGGAACAGGAACTGCAAACGCCTATAGCAGATAAGCAATAGAGCATTCTGTTTTATGGCTAAATTAAAGGATAATTTCCGTTATCCCACTGGATGACAATGAATGACTAAGCATCCAATGGCCAAACACCAGTGTAGTCATATGGTAGGAAAAAAGTAAAATTCTCCCCCCACCTGAAAGTACTGGGTATTTCTCTTTGATCCAGGAAGGGCCACCACTAGGGTAACACTGCTGCTGTACTTAGCAAGGTCATAGATCGGCAGATTTTAAACAAAGAGGTATCTACCTTGTTTTTCTGGAAATGTCTGTGGAAGCTTAAACCTGTGGTGGTCCTGGTAGAATATCAGTGCAATTTATTAAGGCATACTTACAATTTGGTTTCGAACTTTCACTATCCACTGGTCTTTACTTACCCTGTAACAAATTCTCCTGTTCACACCTGCCCCAATCTGGAAATCTTAAGGGGACTGCTAAAAAAATTCAGCCTGTGACTTATCAACAGACTACTTTAATTACATTAGGTCTGTCTGACATCTGTTTAATGCCCTGTATTATTCCATTCATGCCATAGTTTACTGCTGCACATCTGTCTATAGACTTACAGGCAGGATGTATCCTACCTACTAGATCACTTTCACCCTGGTGACTGATTTATCAAAGCTCTCCAATACTGGAAAAGATAGACTATCATAGGGGGACCTGGATGTAAAGGAATCCTAGAATAAATTTCAGCCAGGATTAAAAACATTTGCCAACTAATAGCAAACAACTTTTACGAAATCAATTTCAGGTTTGTTAGATCACCCTTGTTTCCAGGCATGATAATCTATCTTCTCCAGTCTTGGAGAGTTTTAATAAATCAGGTCCAGTGGGTTCACTGAGTTCTCAACTAAAAATAAGCATTTTGCAGACCAACATGGACAATTGGGTAAATCTGCTATAGAGAATACAAAACAAGGAAAACATAAAGGAAGTGATATTTAAAACCTATCCCTAAAAACAGATTTATTGGGTTCAAAGAAATAAATATCTTTAGAAGCTTTTTCATTTTCTAACTGTACCATTTGTGGCCCCCACTGAAAAAAAGGACTGATGCATCCTGTGCTGCAATAGACCTGTCTTGATGTCATCACACTGCTGCTGCTTTCTATTTTCTGAAAGGACCCCATTTCCAAAAAGTGTTTACATCATGAAGGCCATGATATGGATATCTGAGGAAGGACCCTCTTCCTTTTCTGGATAGAAATGATGGGACCAGGGTGTTCCATGTTGACACATTAAATTAGGAGGTAGTGTGGTGGTAGTGATGGGGAGGGCAAAGTAGAGGAGGACAGTTAATGACTGGAGATCAGCATTAAGTTCTTTTATTATTATTATTATTATTATTTTTATTAAACAGGATTTATATAGCGCCAACATATTACGCAGCGCTGTACATTAAGTTCTTTTATTTAGTTCTATTTATTTATTTATATATTTCTAATCATATAAAAAAAGGCTTTATAAATGCCATTGAAATCTACATACGTGTTTAAAACGTGTTTATAAGCTTTTTTTTTGCTATTTTCTGTACTCCCATTATCTGTAGAGTGATTTACCATGGCATAGAATACACAAGAGGTACAGCTCATAAGCATACTTTCAGGAAATTGGTACCTCTGTGATTTGATTGATGGTGTTTGCTGCTTCTGGGAGATAGCGGAGTTTCTGGCAGCTGAACACAACGAGCGTGTGCTGGCATAGCCGCAGTGTTTTGGTATCCATACATTTAACAAATTTATGAAAGAGCTTTAGTTTACTTTGCCTCAGGCGAACATGTATTATGTTTGTCATTTGCATCGCACTTATTGATCTGGGCACATGAGGTAAAGGGTGTCTATGTGCATAGATCATTACTTCTCATTCCTTGGGGAGCTGAAAGAAGCAAAAAAATAATTACAAGAACATCATAGGAGAAATCCAGTATAACAGTTGCTGGCATTGATGGAATTGTTATGCATGAGATGCCCAGTGGGACTTTTTTCCTCTATTAATGAGCTTCAGTCCTAGTAATAGAAGAAAACAAAAAGACTAATTGCAGACAAAACTTGGTGGAGGAGGTACAGACACAAAATAATTCTCCCTGATGACCAAGAGGTTAACAAAGGACATCCTATGTCCCTTCTGCAATGATACAAACGTACCTGCCTGCTTGCAATCTTCTGTTTAATGTAGCTCAGATCAGAAATTGTTATCTTTTTATTATTTTTGCACAGTATTTATAAAGCGCCAACATATTACATAGTGCTTTACAAAGTCTTTAGTCATGTAACTAGCTGTCCCTCAAAGGGGCTCACAATCTAATGTCATAGTCAAATATGTAGTTTAGGGACAATTTTTTTGAGGGAAAGCCAATTAACTGCATGTTTTTTGGGATGTTGGACGGAAACCAGAGTAGCCAAAGGAAACCCAGAAAGACTCAGGGAGAACATACAAACTCCTTGCAGATAGTGTCCTGGCTGGGACAGGAACCCGTGACCTTGTGCTGTAAAGGTGAGAGAGCTAACCACTGAGCCAGGCATGATGCCCTTTCCTTGCAGCTTTGTTTTTACATATCTGTATGTATTTGCAAGTTCAAACACACTAATATGGCTACAATCAGCTCAAGATAGAGTCAATATTACTTCTACCATGTTGGTTGGATTTTACTCTACTGGATACACAGTCTTTAGATGGCTTTAAATCTATCAAGAACTTTTCTATCTATCTAGATGTGTACACTCTTCTCTGGGTACATTGAGTCTTCTCACTTCCAAATCCAAAAATAGTTTTTTGGGTTTTAAATCAGATGTGGAAAATTGGGTTGTGTCCATGCATGTCTATTGAAAGTACACAAGTCATATGGATCACCCCATAAGTGAATGGCCAGAATATAACACAAACCTGTGCAGCGATTTCAGGCTTCTAATTGATTGGATGCTGATTAATCAGACCAATTAGTCAAGCAAAAAAATGGCTGGCCAGGAATTACCATAGTGGTTGCCCAGTAGATAACTTCCAATCTACTGGCTGCATACTTGCTCATTTATTTATATGTATTTAGCACTATATTGTTACAGCACAAATCCATTGACCTCCAATTTAACTGGATGCTAAGTCAATCAGAAAGTACTGTATATAGCATTAATTCCTGCCAAATTGTTTTTACTTTTTTTTTTTACTTCTCTTCAGTTTTTCTGATTGTTTTACAAACTCTTTTCTAAGCATACATTAAGTAAAAAGAAAATCTCCTTTGACAGAGGTCGAAAATTGCAGTTTATGAAAAGATGTGGACCTATATGAAATCTGCAGAACCATCAGTATTTACCAAGACAACAGCAGAAGGTGTCGCCCGTGTACGGAAATCTAAAGGAAAATTTGCTTTTCTACTGGAATCCACAATGAACGAATACATCGAGCAGAGAAAACCTTGCGATACCATGAAAGTTGGAGGAAATCTGGATTCTAAAGGATATGGAGTGGCAACACCCAAACATTCTCTATTAAGGTGGGTGGAATAGTATAACAATATATTATGTGTTGTTATAGTATTCCACCTTCCCTGATGTTCCTAACGTAGTTCTTTGTGTTGTACTGTGTGTGAACATAGTATGTTTCTTTACCTTTCATCTCAGTGTCTGTGCAGACATTTAGTCATTTCCAACATATACAGAGCTTCATCATTGCAGGATCATGCACCAAGCAAAGTAGTGCAATACTGAGCAACCATACCAGATGATAGGATTGTATCAATTTCCCTCTTTTTCTCTTTTTTTGAAATTCTGTTGCAATGCATTGTAATAACATGCTACTTATATTGTTGCATACATCAAAGCAAGGTTATTTGACCATGGTAAGTAGTGCAGCCCAAGGCTGTGGTGAAAATAGGTCCTTAGGATTGGTAGCTATAAGAAAGTTGATATTGCTGATGCATACCAAATTGCAAAATTTGTTTCAAAAGATTTGCAAAAGCTATTAAGGTCTATTAACGCATATTTGTTACCAAAACATCGGGCTGTGTATACAATAGTGCAATGCACCATTCAACAAAGTAGCACAGTATGCATGTTACCATGTCTCGCTGTAGCATGTAAATAAACTCATTATTTATGATATAATTTTATAATATACCTTTTAACTTTTAAGAAAAAATGGGTCATGTCCAAATTTTGTGCTGTGTTATAAAGCATTGGCAGCCTATTCAAAAATTAATGGATTTACTTAATTAAATGCAAGGTAATGTACATACATAACATACATCTGGGCCGTAAAAAAAAAAGGGAAAACCCGATTTTGCTCAAAATTAGCAGTTTGCAAAGCTTTTGCATTTTGCTTCAAATGTTATAAAATAATATTTTATAACAAATATAATATAATAAATATTTCTAGTAATTTTTGTGTAAAATGCAGAAATAGAATGTTATAATCCATTCTTTTTTTTTGTTGGCTCCTTTATAAATTACATACAAATTATTTGTCAAATTACTAAAACATAAATATAACTGAAGTTAGTTATAATTTTAGTTTGCTCATTATTGTGAAATATCAATTCAGATATTACACTATATTTGTTGGTGCATGGTCTTTTGTGTTGCATACCTCTAAGTTCATAGTTCCAGGGTATGTAAACTGTTATGTCAAAAATCTTTTTTTTAAAATTAAAATCTCCATTCCATCCATTTTTTATTTTCATTTTGCTATTGTGCTGTGACACTCTGTGTGGTTATGGCTTTTATCCCTGCTAAATAACCCTCTCATAATTACTTGTCACAACAACTGCCTATGAACACATTATTATTCATCAACGTAGCTTTCCATTCGGCAAAAATGTAATTGCAAAACTCCAGAACTAAAATACAATTTTCTGCCACTATGAAATGGTATTTTTACATAGTAGGATAAAAATGTTTACTTTTTTAATCCTATAAACCTAAATTAATAATAGTTTTGAAAACCACTTTGAATTTCAGAAATTACAATGCTGATAATACAAAATTTAGAAGGAAACACCTAAAAGTTTTTTGTATATATTTATATTTGAATGACCACACGGGTGGTCTGAACTTTTAATTTGCTAGGAGAGAATTCTAGGATTGCCAGATATCTGGATTGCCAGATATCTGGGTGGGCATGCAAAAACTGTTGCAGTAAAACATAAAAAATAGGTTTTATTATTATTATTATTATTACCTAGTATTCAAAGGTATTGAAGGTAGTGCTTTGTGCAGGACTTTTACAAACTTTATTATTTTTGGGGGGATAGAGCAGGGAAAACTTAGAACCTATCAAGTTTTTATTGCCATTTGTATCCATACTGGGAAGTTTCACCATTGACGACAAAATTTTAGATTTTAGTAAAAAAAAAACACAAAACAAAAAGGCATTTATTTCGTTTTTTTCTGGTGTCTAAAAAAATAGCCCCATGGAAACATCATACGATTCGGAGACATTTAATCCAATCTTAAAAGACAACCTAAAAAAGCAGCTTTTCTAACAAAAATACTTTGAAGTCCCTTTCACTTTCTATTCCATTGGTGACATGTTTCTGTCGTTTCTGGCCAGACCATATAATTCCAACAGTCTGGGGCATGATGTGGTCACTGCTCAACCTACATAGCAATTCTGATTGTTACAATACATATAGCAACACCACTTACAGCATAATAAGACCAAGGTTGTAATTGGCAAAACGTTATCATACATAGGCAGTCTATATACAAAAATATTTCCACTATTTTCCCTTTTGGATGCAATCAGCAGACTGCAGTAGAAAAACCACTGTCATCTAGAAGGTGTTATTTGAAGAAGGATGAATTACTCCACAGTGCCTTTAGCTACAAAGTTTGTGATGTCTTGTTTTTAGGCTCATGTACTGCCTATTGTTAATATGTAATTAATTTAAGGCCTGATTTATTAAAGTTCTCCGAGGCTGGAGAGTATACATTTTCATCAGTGAAGCTGGGTGATTGGAATGGATTTCTTCAAATTGCAAATGACTTTGAAGAAATCCATTCCAGGTTTGCTTGATCACCCAGATTCACTGATGAAAGTGCATCCTCACCAACCTTGGAGAGCTTTAAAAAAACAGGGCCATATATCACTGTCATTGGAATTGAAATTGAGGTAAAATTCTAAATTCTAAATGGGGACACTTATTTTGGCATCAACTGACAAAAAGGACTTTTCCCTGACTTTAAAAAGATTTTCTACACAGGCAGACAGGAAGTAAACAGACATCTTCTTAGTGGGTCACAAATGGCAAAACCAAACCTAATAGGGGTTTTAAAGCAGAACTAAATGGCTTTAAAACTAAAAACTCAACACTGTGACCAGGCAGGTCCTTTATTGCAGAAGAGATAAGTGATGTCCATCTGCAA
The DNA here is from genome assembly GCF_032062135.1 of Pyxicephalus adspersus. Taxonomy (NCBI): domain Eukaryota; kingdom Metazoa; phylum Chordata; class Amphibia; order Anura; family Pyxicephalidae; genus Pyxicephalus; species Pyxicephalus adspersus. The sequence continues at coordinate 18,713,830 of NC_092858.1, forward strand.
TAAAATAATTTAACCTGCCTGATCTCAATTTTTATATTTGAACTCACCTGTCCACACCCCATTGCTGGCACCCCCATCTTCCACTCTTCTTCCGGGAGTCAGAACTTTGGCCACCTTGACTGAACAGGCCAGGATGACGTAACTTGTTCAGCTCCCGGGATACCTGGCACACCCCGGCATCTTACACTGAGCTTTTCATACATAGAAGATAAATATGTTTTATTGCAAAATGGACATCACCTGGTTCTACTGCAATATGGATTCTGTCTGCTCATAATTTTTGTATGTGGAATCATAGTCCTGCTTTAATGATTCTGTACTGTATTTAAAGTGAAAAAAACATTTTAGATATGATTTATTAATACAGTACAAACAAAGCATGTACATTTCAGAAATTCCAACTAATCTTACTCCAGCACCACCAAATCTAATGACCTGCACTTTTAAGTAGTCCTGCATTGAGCACTATCTAACCTTATAGCTAAAAAATATAATACATTACTGACCAAAGCTTCTAATTTGAGCAAATCAAATGTATACAGTGAATCCCATTTAAAAAATTATCCTAAGATATCTAAGAAGCCAGTGGAATTATAACTTTACAGGCATGCAATGCCAAGCTGCAATATTTAAAGCTAGCAAAGTACTTTCTTGTATTAAAAGAGGAATAGACTGCAGAGATGGAGACATAATCCTGCCCCTGTACAAAGCATTGGTCAGACCACATCTGGAATATGCAGTCCAGTTTTGGGCACCAGTTCACAAAAAGGACATTGTGGAATTGGAGAGAATGCAGGGAAGGGCAACTAAACTAATAAAAGGAATAGAGGAGCTCAGTTATGAGGAGAGATTAGCTGAACTGAATCTATTCTCCCTTGAGAAGAGACGTACAAGGGGGGATATGATCACCCTGTATAATATATAAATGGTCCATATAGAGAACTCTCTTCCCCATTATTCACTTTGAGATCATTACAAAGAACAAGAGAGCACTCTTTATGTCTGGAGGAAAAGAAGTTTAAGCTCCAGATAAGGAAGGGATTCTTCACTGTAAGGTCTGTGAAAATGTGGAATCGGCTCCCTCAGGAAGTAGTTTCAGCAAATACTATAGATTGCTTTATGAAAAAGCTGGATGATTTCTAGAACACACAATATAACTGGGTATTAAGGCTTTAAAGTTAAGATA